>NW_027071981.1:590000-1007500 GCF_038088225.1 Cyrtonyx montezumae
ACAAAGGAGAAAAATGCTTTGGAAACGCCGCGGGAGTTTTATGTCGCACCGTGAACAGAAACAGGAGGCTGCACATAAATAACTGAGATCCTTTATGAAAAGTGGGTGCACTTATGTATTAGTTTCACAGCCACTGAAGTCAATGGGGATTTTACCTGCAGAAGAATACAGAGGCTGGATTCTACACTGCGTTGTTGTGATCACATCCTATTCATTATACATGCACAAATGAATGCACACTGCTGATACACTGGTAATGAATAGCTTCAGAGAAATCACAAATATCACCCAGAAGTGCTTTCAACAGAATGCAAAGAGCAGCATTAAGCCCGTTTTTGTAGCTTCTCTCACCGTGCTTCAGTCACCCCAATTGCTGCCTCTGCTGAAGGCAGCACAGCTCCAGCACATCACCTTGGCTGCTCTGCCTGAGCAGGGCTGAGCACGCTTTGCACCTCCTGGTTGCAGCAAACTAACTATGCTTGGAGACCGTAGGGGAAACCACCCCACAGGAATGCTCCCAAGAATCCTAGATACTGCTGTACCTGGTCCTGGCTGGCTCCTTCCCTCTGCTCACAAGTCTGCTGCGTGGTGTAACGTGCCATGCTGTGCCACAAAAGGCAGATGCAGTCTCTGCCTGTACTTGTGCTCCTTCTGACCAGGGCTAAAGGCTGGCACCTGGTCCTGCACACTGAGGACAACCCACAGACGCTGCCCCTTGCGTGCTGTGAGCAACCTTGGAGGCCATCCCAGTTCTCAGACAGAACCACAGGAACACTGGCAGCTCTCAAAGGGACACGGCCAGTCATGGTCCCTCAGCACATGAGGACCGAGCTCGAGCGTAGTAAAATGTGGGAGATGGCTCCAAGAGGAGCCAGCCCCTGGAGCAGCACCCAGCTGCCCCATCAGCACTCCCCACAGCAGCAAGCTACAGCTGAGCAAGGAGCTGCTTACTGCTGCATGCACCTGTCCTTCTGCCACTGAAAACACAAAGCACGCTTGCCTTGAATAAGGAGAGTGCCTTGAAAGTCAGAGCGGCACGCAGACGAGCATGTGGCTGTTCAGGAGGTTTCTGACCTCCCATTGTAGGAGAGCTTAGCTTCCTAATAGCAACCAAGAGACCTTTTTGGACCACACCACAGTATTTCCCTTGGACTGGCTTTAGAAGCTGCTGCAAAACATCAGCACGGTGTGCAAAAGCCCAGATCTGTGGTTTCGTTGGCCACCTAACGAGGTGCCCAACGTGGGAGGTGAATCCAGCCCGTCCTCTCCGAAGCTTTATGGTCAGCATTTCATCGTTATTTGTGATGCTGGGGAAGAACTGAAATGACACGTGAGGAGGTGGAAAGATCCACCCTGCCTGTGAAAGAGTTGCTCGTTCACAGGATTAGCTCCCACCTGAAGAAGAAAGACCAGGACTTGACTGGCCTCAGATGGCAACAGCATCAGCTCTGTCTGTGGCACTGATGCTACACAGCCACTGCTGCCCTGAAAAGGGAGCTTTACTCTGCAGAACCAGAGCATCAGATCGCTCTACAGTCAGAGATCGTTCTCAAGAAACTGGCAGGACTGAGAAAGACCAATTTATATTGAAAATATCAATGAAATCCAGTGTTATGACCTGTTATGACTGATTTAAGACTTCTATTTTCTTTAACACTTTTCAATTATTTCCCCTTCACACGCGTGCTATTCATCAGCTTGGAAAAATCTCCCAGGCCAGCGTGCAGATTTCCAGCCTCAGTCGCTACAGTACATGAGTTCTAGATCTGAGAGGCCAAAAAACATCTATTTGACTAAAGAGCTATAAGGCGGCCATAAAAATTATGGATCACAGAAATAAGCAATTAGTGTTATCTTCAATTGCTTTATTGGCAGTATTCTCTCGTTAGAATAGAGGCAGCAGTAAAACAGATTGCAACATACTGTATAACAGCATATGGGATTTTACATTATAATGCTATTCTCTGCCAAGAAGTCATATTTTCATTTGAATGCATGGAACAGATTATCACAGGGTTTCCAGCATCAGAAGTGGATGACCCTCTCCTCCTCCCTTCTCCCAGCCCCTCGGCTATTAGGCAGCCCTTCGGGTTGGGACTGGTGTCAAAACAAGCACAGCGTGCAGTGATGAGGGGGCTCTTACTCCCGATCACTGACTGTTGCTCTGGGACCGTGGCCCGTGCAGGCTGGGCACATCAGGGAGCTCTGGAGGTGACAAAGGCAGTGCTCGGCACGGATTGGAGTTGCCAGTCCTCTCGCCCAGCTGGCTTTGGCTCCAGAGGAAGCTGCTGGCCCGCCCAGCTAATCACAGCTCGAGCTCCACAAAGGCAGCCGCCAGCAAGAGGGCTGGAAGTGAAACAATGAGAATAACGCGAGGGGGAAAAACAGACTCTTTACACCATGCATAATGCTAGGGATATTTTCTACCGTTGTTTGTCTGCAGCCGTAGATTGTATTTGTGGAGCAGAGCCAGTGCTTGGGTGCGGAGAACCAGTTCTGTGCGCGGGGGCTCACAGAGCCCTCGGCAACTAGCGTGCAAGCACAAAACTCCAGCACCTCGTGGAAGCTAAAGTGAGCATACCAGACCATCCTGCAGCTGCTCTGTTCAGACACAACCACCAGCTCCTCCTCCCTGTGTGACACAGAAAATGAAGGACTCCAAGAGCCTTAAAACACCAAAGAAGAGGAGTTACACGGGAGCTGCACTCAGAGCTGATTCGATAACTGCGTGTTTCCAAACACGCTTCTTTGGGAATGCCTTCATGTTCTGGAGGGAAGAGAAAGGGGAAAAGAGGGGTTAAATGCTTAAGCAAAATGCTCCGAGGTGAGGAAGCACCATCACCATGCATCACAGGAACACAAGAAAGCCAGAAGCATAGGTAGTAATTTTCCAGAACAAAGAAATCAGATGGAATTAGGTTTATTCAGCTCTAATGAAAGCCAAATAATTTGATAAAGTCTCAATTCCCATCTGTATCTCTGAATTTCTGCACACATCCAAGACCTGGTTTCTATGGAGTGCGTTTCAGATTTCACGACTTTATTTTAACCCTGGAATCTGGAAGCTGAGCATCATTACCAGAACAGCACTCCTAAATGATTTATGGACAAATTAATGCACAGAATTACAAAAAAAAAAACCAAACCTGCTCAATATGCATCCACCTGTTTGAGCATAACTTCCTTAACAGGCACAAATGGGATGTCTTGTATTATCCTTGAAAATATAAGGACAAGTGTCTTTCTCAGCAGTGACTAAAAGTGTTTAAAAACAGGTTGTCACCCTCTCAGTTCCTGGTGGGGACTGCAGTTCCGACCTTCGTGCTATTTGCCACAAACATCAGACTGAAACTTCTGCCTCAGAAGGAGTTTGTACCTGAGATTTCTGGACAGTTTGCCATGCAGTGCACACCTGTGTGAAACAATGAGGGTGTGGGAAGATGGGGTGAAGTTTCTAAACTGTTGACAGAGGAGCTTATGTCCCTCAGCATACCATTGTAGTCACTTTATTCAGAGGCTGTGAAGTAACTTGAAAAAGCGCGGTCCGTGGAAACTTGACGGAAGAAAAGAAATGCTGGGGTAACCCTAAAACAACTGCTGCTCCTTCACTGTAAAACTTTCAGCCCAGCCATTCAGCTTTGCATCTGGAAAACGATGGTGTAATCTCAAACAAGCCCCTGGAAGAGAGCAATGGGGCTGGCTTACACCTATGGCACAGCACTGCACAGCTGGAGAACAGGTCCTGAAACCTTCCTATCACTAACCTTTCATTTATGTGTGGTTAATTAAATCCTCTTGCCTTCACCATCCCTGGCAATAACCCAGGGGAATTCTTTGTTATTCCCACTGGCAGCAGCTCCCAGCACTGCTCAGAATGGCTGGCCTCTCGTTCAGGGGCTGAAATATGAATGCTTCCATAAATCTAGCCCCACGCAAAGCTGCACTTTTATAACACTGAGAAGGTTTGCCCATTTTTCCTCCCTTCTTTGAAAAGCAAAGGGCTTCCTGCAAGAAGCTGTCCAATCTCCGTGCTCAGTGACCCCAGCAGGGTCTGATGGCACCAAGCGTAACGGGGGATTGAGCCGTTAGGGGAACTGAGTAAGACAGCAAATAATCTGGTAGCTGCTGATTGCCATGCAAAAGCTCTGAAGGTGCCACAAGCAACAAGCCCAGAATGCTTTGGAAAGCCGAGCTTGCTCGCACACAAAATCCATATAAAGCATTTGCTTTTTGTGCAACTAAACTCTGTATAATAGCAACCTTTTCCCCCTTTCTCTGTATTTAGCAGCTGTTGCAGCCCAGCTCTTGAAAAAGAAGAGTACACATCAGAAAGCAGAGTTGGAATCAAGCTGAGCTTTCTTGTCTGTGCTAGGTTCCAGGCTCAAGGGACCGCATGTTTTGAAAATGTCACTGTGCTATTTTTTCACCGAAGGTGGGCTTACCAAGTCAGGTGACAAAAGCTACAAAAGGCAGTAGAAAAGAAAAGAATTCTTCTATCCTACTTCTGTGTCCTAACCATTAGTGCTATTTAATTAAGCACTGTTGGAGAGAATGCAAAGATGACTGCAGTTTTCTAAAAGAATAACACTTTGCAGTGCAACTGTCGGGTCCCTGGCATCCCCTTACACAGAGGCAAGATGAAGGGCAGCTCTCACAGAAGAGCCAGCCGTCACCTCTCTGAAAGGAAGCAGATGTTGGTCTCTTGTCTCGTAACCAGCGATCTAGTGTAAAACATCCCACCCGTCTCTGACCAAACGTTTGGCACAAGATAAGGGTTACAATCCAAGGGCAAGTTCAGGAAAAGATGTATGGATGCATTTCATACAGCATCCAGTAACCAAAATGCCCTTTTAGGGCCGTGCTCCAGGAAGAGTAGCTTGCTCCAGGAAGAGGGCTCATCATTAACTTGCACACGTACTCAGATTAAGGGCACTACATCAAGCTCATTTCTTCTTCTCTCTCTTCTCCTTCCCATCTGCTCCTTTCCACTAAAGGATGTCAGCTAACCAGAGACTGCAGCACTAAGGGGACAGGGAATCTTCTTACCTGGGGTAGAAAAAGAGACAGAGAAAGTTTCATTTTGGCTCCTCTCTGTAATGAATTTATGGGTTGCAGAAACTTATCTGTCATAATGCAACAGATTGCAGTTTGATCTGTCAAGAAATGGCAAGCGATGGTAGGTAATAACTAATTGCAAGTGTCATGGTTTTTCTTTCTTTCTTTCTTTCTTTCTTTCTTTCTTTCTTTCTTTCTTTCTTTCTTTCTTTCTTTCTTTCTTTCTTTCTTTCTTTTTCTTTCTTTCTTTCTCTCTCTCTCTCTCTCTCTCTCTCTCTCTCTTTCTTTCTTTCTTTCTTTCTTTCTTTAGGGATAGGTAGTCTTTTCTCAAGGGATATGGGAATTGTGATTAAATAAAAGAAGCAACAATAGAGAAAATTGCCCCCCTTCATTTTTGTATGAGCATCGCTGATAACTAATCTGCACTCAGATTATGGTTCATGCCCTCTGGGCTGCTCCTAATGGTCTCAGTCCTTTCTCGGGTCACACTCTTTTCAGGACTCGGCACTGCCCCATTCTTATCAGTTAGAGCACCCCAACATTTCCAGCTAGATGGACATCTGTCTGCAAACTGCTGCAGTGCCATGAGGAGGGCTGGGACATGCCCACTGACACACTGGTACGGTCCAAACAAGGAACTTCTCCTGCTTGCTCACAGAGATGTATTTCCAGTTAAATCTGTCAGGAACTATAGACCACAAACAGAAGTTTGCTTTGTACTTTGCGTGCGGCTGGGGGCAGTCTCCAACTCAGGGCAACAAAAAGGCCTGGCTAGTCAAATTACCAAGTCAAAGTGAGGTGAAAGCCCTGCTAGAGCTTGTATCACAGCAAGGAATAGGGGACACGTGAGCAGCTCTGCAGAGTCACAGCATTTTCTGTCCTCTCCACAAAGGCTAAATTATAGCACCAGCCACATGCTTAAGGTTAAAGGCCTTCTTGGATGTCTATAATCAGGCCTGCGTAGATGAATAGGATAAACAACAAGGATGAGGCCCTCCTGACCTACCCCAGGCTGACTGCATTTCAGGACTCCTTTGAAAAGTCCCATCTACTCTTCCAGGTCAGTCTTTTTGGAGGAGCAGAATGAAAACTGAGGTGTGGTAGAGCCGACCATGCTCAGGATCTCCTTCTTGACTGGCAGTCTGTATTGCTGCCATCCCACAGAAGCGGCTGAGAAGGAAAGCAGAGGAAAAGCTTACACACACAAGCTAAACTTTTTCCCATTTTCATGCTGTGAAACAGTTACAGCATTTTAACAATGCTCTGCCGAATTCTGGCTGGCTTTTTCTTCAGGATGAACAGGGCATAGTGGAGCTTGGTCTCTTGGAGCCGATGTCCTCATTACCACTATGTTTCACCGTGACCCATCAGTCTTCTTCTGACACCAGTCCCCTCTCTGAGGGCTGCTGCAGTCTGTGCTGCCTCCCTTGTTTCAGTGAAATAGAAAGAGGAAGGAAAGCAGCTTTTTCTCCTTTCGGATTTTTTGTTTGCGATTAAGTCAGAAACTCGGAATTATTCTTGACAAACACTGGATGTTAGGAAGTTTGCCCACCACGCAGTCCGTGAGCGCGTACTGTCGTGCTGCTTCTTTCCTCATCATCCTCTGAGGTCTACCCATGATATCTCTGTTTATCCCCTGCAAAGATGTGCGGAGGAAAGATTTTGTAATATAAAGGGGTAAGAACTGGGGGAAGACTGGGAAACGGCAATGGGTATTGGACTAAATATAAAAACCTAAAAGCAGCAAAAAATGCCTGGGAAAATCATCAAGAGTAAAGCTTAGAAGGGATTTCTGGCACACAGAAAAAGAGAAAGGAGAAGAAAAAAAGGCAGATCTGAAATGAAACTGATAGAAGTGGAAAAAAGCACTGCTTTTTATTCATTGTCATCTTTTCCTACATCACTAGAAGTTTAGACTCGTCTGCAGCTCACTGGTCTTGTAGCCTGTGGCAGGGTCACTGCAGACCCTGAGAGTTACAGTGTGTGCAGACAGGAGGAGACAGAAGCGGAGCCAGCCCCAGAAAGGGCACGTGGATGAGCAGCACAGTGTCACTAAATGCCACACTTGTGTTCTTGAAAGGCAGCGCATTTCAGAGGGAAAACACACATCCACATCTTGATAGCTACAAGCTTGCTTAAACTGCTTGCATTTATTGTAAAACTGTCTCAGCTTTTCAACTTCTGTGCAGCAGATGACTTAAAATCCAGATTTTCAGTGCAAATCTCCAGCTTCACATTGTCACCTGTATCTTTTACATTTAAACACTACATGACAGCACAGCCATTTGACAACAGCAAGATAGTGCAGTTAACATGTACATAGCTCGGTGTTGACAGGGGTATTGTGATGAGCTAGCATTGGTCTCGACAAGAGCCAAACACCTGCACCGTGAACAATGGAACAACCCTTGCAAGCCACAGGCAAGAAGGAGACAGCTTTCAGGAAGAGGGAAGATTTCATTTTGGGGGTGGACTGTGTAGGTCATGTAGTGTGAAACACAGGCAGCACAAACTTGCTGTATATCACAGGATAGGGCTAGCAAGGGTAACAGCTGATAGCTGAGCATTGCCAGCCCTCTGCACAGCAAGGAATTTTATTCCCTGTGAATATTTAGAAAAACAATCAGAGGATTCAGAGTTTGGAAGTACTGGTGCTAATGCGATCTGACCTCTTGTTGTTCAGGTAAAGCAAACGTGACAAGGTCACTGAATATTTCAGATGCACTTCGTTTTATTTTAATATGAGAGATATTTGTGAGGGGTTTTTTTTACTGTAAATTGCTCAGACCTCTTCAGCTCAAATTCACTCGACAGGAAAGTGTTCGTGTTCAATTTAAGCAGAAGCTGAGTCAGTCTACTCAGATATCCTTAGAAAAAAATGTATTTTACAAATCAGAGATATGTTTCTGACAACAAAGTCATTATACTTCTTCTCTGCTAAATGAGTCAGGAAGCTTGTAAGAAGCTGAGAGTACCCGTATAAGAAGTTAATAAGATTTTCATCCTGTTCACTATATTCTGTTATTTTAATTCATCTAAGAGGAGATTTAAAAGAAGAGGAAGGCAAAAAGGAACCATTAAATGTAACTACAAGTCTCTATTCACAGCAAAGCAGCCTGGTGAATTTCTGTAATATTTATTAATGAAAGGTAAGTGAAGAACTGGAGCCTCAGTGTCTAAACACAGAGCTCAGGTACAGCTGCAGTGCAGTATCTTCCACGGTGTCTTTGGTAACCCAAGGAACGTTTTACTGTTCCCTAACATATTATTTGTATTTATTCAGCATTGTTGTGATTGCTTGCATCTTACCTCAAGTGAAATTGCTGGACACCATAGAAAAGACAGATCATAAAATACATTAATAAGGTGGGGGTAATTTAACAATTACACTTCTCTTATGATGTTCTGGCCGTTAAAGGCTCATGCCATACACTGGTTCTTAGTCTGTAGTCACCATGAGACTAAATGCAAATAAGAAAAGGAAAACACAAGAAGCAGTTCTAACTCTAACAAGAGTACAGGCAGAAAATGAGGAGCACAAACTGGAAGGAAAACCCAGACCCTAAAGAGACGTAAGAGGCCCTTCTTTGCACTAAGGATTCTTAGCTGATAAAATAGTTTGCCAGGGGGCAATAATCTACAGATTGCCATGGCATGTAACACAGACCCTGTCTCTGAGAGCAGCCAGTGCTGAATGCAGCAAAGAAAGGCACAGTCCCTCTCCTGACTCTTCCTGTACCTCCCTGGGCAGCGCCATGCTATGGGGAGAAATGCATTCCTCCAGCCCAGCCAGTGACTCGTTTACTCCTGAGCGAGAAGTGACAGCAAATCTTACTTAAATCCTAGTTAAGAGAGAATGTGTAAGCTAAAACAGTAGTACTAGAAATCTAACTCCCAGCATTGTGTTTGTGCTTTATTAAAGCAAATCGTTTGGGCTTCCTTCGTCCTGCAGCGCTGCGTTCCACACGTTTACTGCACAAACCATGTGCTGGGATGTGTTCCCTCTCTTTAATGAATCGCTCTTTGGACCCTTGTTGTTCTACTTCGAGTCCTTTCTTTTTCCATTGTTATAGAGAAACATAATGAGAAGCACCAGACTGGCCTGATCTATGCCCTTCATTATTTTATATGCCTCTGCCATATTTCCTCCTGCTCTTCTTCTTTCCAAACTAAATAATAATCCTGCCCTTTTTAATGTAGCCTCGTATGAAAGGCTCTCAGATGGCTCCACACATTTTCTTTGCCCTTCTCTGGACCATTCTATTTCTGTTATGTCTTTGAGATAAGGTGACCAAAAGGGAACATGATTTTCAAGGTAAGGACATGCCATTGATTTATACGATGGCATTAAAATATTTTCCTCTTTATGATTTATCCCCTGACCACCCTCACGCCATGTTCTCTGCCTTTCTGACTGACAACTAGCTCTGTCCTCCAGAGCAGCCATCTTAATCGAGCTGACTTCATTGACTCTCGAGTTAGCACTAATTCACAACACAAAATCGTGTCCGAGAAGCTGCCTTTCATTGTGTGCAATTTCATTGCATTTGCCGACTACGCAGCCTGATTAGCCCCGGCATTCCTCAAGATGTGGTAAAACACTGATTAGCCACAATAATGTTCTGCAGTCATCATATTATGTCAGCTCCCACAGAAGGCAGAACGGACGTACTGAGGCCATAGGGGAGGAGAGGAGGGTAAAAGGAGCGAGGAAGGGCAATTCATTCCTGTTTGGTTTCCTCTCTGTAGCAGGTGTTAAACCAGGACCCACCCTGCAGTTACTGGGATTCCTTACGAGGTCTGTAATATCCTCGAAAGGCTGAATATATTGAATCTACTAATACCCTTTTCTACCCTAATTTATCAACCCTTTAAAATAAAATTCAGAGTCCCACTGACTGCAAGCATAAATCAGCAGAGTTTCCGATGATCCTGGAAATGCCATTAAGCTTTACATCCCAGAAACTGTGCTTCTTTACGCCTGTGACATATGTACATTTCCCATGTCCTTTCTGACTGCAGCTAGACTAAACTCATCTCAGCGTTTAAGCCCATGCTTAGCTTTAAGTCAACATAACATGCAGATTTACTTAATAATTTCTCCTGGGCTCAAGGCTATGATTTAGGGAAACACTTAAGTGTGCACATTTACTTAATTAAGCACATGTGGTAAATATGACTTCATACACTTAAGCACCTCACAGGACTGAGTGAAGAACGACACCAGTGAAGACAATGGATTTAGAGTGGGGCAGAAAAGGGGAGGCCTGAAATTCTACCTTTAATTAACGTTTTTAAATAATCAGTCCTAAAGCATTAGCATTTAGATCAGCAGTTCTTCTTGTTTACATCATCAGAAACATCAAGACATCACAGGGTGTTCGCATTTCCATGTTGTTCCTCACAAGTAGCAAGTGCAGGGGCAACTAGGAGAGAGGTTGACTTTACTGCATTTTTTTCCTCTTTTAAAAATCTGTTGATAAATGAGTTACTGAAGGGCACTGAATCAGAGCCAAGAAATTCTGAAATTTAAGGAAATGTGAGATGTGAAGCATGCACAGAAAAAAAAAAAAACACATATGCTTCCCCAATGTCCTCAAATCTGCTTCAGTCCTAATCTTGGAAGGACCGTCTCTGAGGGTGAGAGAGCAGATGAAACCTCAAATCCCTTTGTCAAGCAGGGAAGCACAAGAGCCCACAGAGGCAGGAATTTTACTGCTACACAAATTGGGAGCTGAACCAAGCACGCCGACGTATTTCACAGCGGCTACTGGAAAGACATTTTTCTTTTGCTCACTGAATTACAACTGGGGATATACAAATTCCCTTTTAAAAAAGTAAAAAAAGAGCACCGAGCCAGACATTTATCCAAATCCAAATCAGATATGTAACAGAGCTTTTTGTAGCTTTGAAAATGGCCATATACTTTTATTTTAATTTTTCAGTATTGAACATTCGTGTGCTTCCTGGATTTGGATAAAAGTACCTGAAATGTCAAGATACCAACTGTTCTTGCTGTTCTTTCAATCTGCTTTATAGATCCAAGATATCGAAGGTATGGTTAGGTTTGCCTAGTGCACGCAACCTGTGAGTGACCCTAAAAAAAGCAATTAAAAAAAGTTATCATTTCCACCCTTGCATTGCACCACTCAGAGAGACAGCTGTGTGGAAACCTGAAATAGCACAGAACAAACACAGCCAGAGCAGAACATTTAAGATCTTCATCAGTAGCCCATAAGCCTTACTTCAACGTAAGATAGAAACAAGCATTTAATTTGAGGGCGCCATCGTAACAACAGGGACAATAGATTTCTTTTCCTTTCTTTTTTTCTTCTCCTGAATTTAATGTTAACAAGTACGCTGAAGATGTAAGTATTACATTATTTCCTTGACCTGTCAAGAAGAATGAGGAAAAAGAAATGTGAATTCTTAATTGTAGGATGGAAGATAAAAGAAAATAAAATACTGAGCTCCAAAAAGTGAAAAGATCCATTTGAATGAAACAGGTATCCACTTCAGGATTCACTGGAGTACAGAGATCCTGACCAAGAGTGGCTATTTCAATCCAGGTGTCTTTATTAAGCAAAGATTGACATATATGCCCAACATGAAGGAGCTTTGTGATTGGTAACAAATGTCTGCCAAGGCTATGATGACAACAAAGCAGGAGACGTATGTAGCTCTCAGTAAATGGGATTTGAACATAGGTCTTTAGAGATGAATGGCTAGCAGGCTGACTTGCTTGCTAGCTTCACCTCACTGTCACCTAACTTATAACAATTCCTTAGAGGAAAACATATTCTAGCACAATGTCTATAGTAAAAGAATTATGCCCACTAAAACTTCCATGCACTGCATAGTCCCTGCCTTATTCACAGCCCCCAAACTAGTCGGTCCAGCACTACGTACTGAACTGCTCCTGCTCATCTCCTACGTGGTAAAATCCAGTGAAATAGCCATTTCAAAATGATTCTGACAGTACGTACGATAATTAAATGCAAACAATGAATCTCACTCTGTTTTGCTGGCTAAGGCCTTGGGTCAGATGTTACATAATGCAGGCACATTAAGCTGTGGGAATTCAAACAGGAAGGTAGTGCCTGGAAGAGATTATTTACACTGCATTTTTAACTCACTTGCACAGTCTTAGTTGGTGTAGAGAAGGCAGAAGAACTCAGTTGTCCTGATAAAAGTCCTAGGGAAGTGGGCAGCCCACACCAGGCTCAAGGAAGCTGAGTCTGGGTCTGTGCTTCCTACACTGATGGTGTGACATGCCAACAAGCCACTCCTGATGCTCTTACTGCTGCTCTGCTGACAAGTCGTGAACTCAAACAGAAGAGCCATCAGTCTGGCAGATCTCCTAGTTTGACCAGCCAGGGGAGCTGGACTGTCCTTTGTGGGGAAGCTGAGAGACATGCTGAAGGATCTGTGCACTGTGTTTTATACTTGGAATATGCTTAAGAGGCTGTTGAACAGGAGGCTGTGTGCGTAGAGTGGCTCAAAAATTATTTTAAACAACTGTTTCAAAACTAGTATTAGGGGGGAAAAAAAAACCACACCAACAAACAAATCAGCAGCAATTATAATAGCCCTAATCAATTAGCCACGGTGCTTCTTTGTGTAGCTGAGGATGCCTCCTCATGCAAAAAATGATCTGTTCCTGTCACTCCTCTTCAGACATTGTTCTGCAACTTTTCCAGCTGCCAGATCTTCAGAACCATTGTGACCTGGTATCCTGCAGGTAAAGCCTTGGCTTTCTGGTGATTTATTTAGAAGAAAATCTTATATTTTACTGCTCAAATGTTCTCTCCGGAGCATGGTCACGTGACCACTATAATGACAATCTGTCTTTCTGCTAACATTTCTCTACTTTGGTTATTTGTTTGATAAAGTGAGGAGCTTCCCTTTTGTTGCCCTTCATCAGGGCTTAATGTCTTTACTTTGGGATCAATATACTTTATGAATAATTTTATTTCCTTCTATTTTTATGGTCTTTCCTCCTCATTATCATACTGAGTTTATTAGCTGGTGCTGTCAGTATCTTTACCCTGTCATATGTTCCTGAGGTACAGTAAATATCACTTGTGTTGTAATTAATATGCACACCCTCTGCAGTAATTAAAGCACAGACCCCTTCAACCAGCTGAGCTTCCTACACTAATTCCACCTTATCTTCATAATGAACTTATTGTAATCTGAAACTACCACTGAATATTGTTTGGTAAGGATAGAAGAATGAAATCTAACGAGATGCAATAATATTTTTGAACATGTTAATATGAAAAAAATGAATTTAATTAGCCTTAAATCTAATTAAATTTCCTGTACAATCAAAATCCCCCCCCCTCATTTCCCACAAAAATACTGAGGTGCAACACTAGTGCCCCTGAAGAGACTGACACAGAGATGGAGAGCTGGCACCTCATCCTCTACCCATAGCATCCTCACAGGTCTACCTGGAGGGTGTTGTGCCCATGGATAATTAGAGAAAGGTCTTGGGATCTGTTCAGGGATGTGGTTCACAAGCAAAAACAGGAAGGTGAAGATGGAGAGGCATCTTCAGCCCCCTAAAATGAAATAGTTCAGTAGATGTTTCTGAGAGGGGATGGAGAAGGGATACTGAGTGTATAAGTGTGGTAGTAATGCACAAAATAAGTAGAAGGAGACTGGGTACAAGGAGTTCAGCTCTTTTTTATCTGAAAACATTTCCATATGTGAGACTAGCACCTAAGGTGCAGACTCATGCAATAGGAAGAAAACTGGCAGGCTACACAGACCAAAAATTGGCTGAAGGGGAAGAAACAAACAGCGGAGGTAAATGGGATTATTTCAAGGTGGAAAGAGGTTACCAGTAGGGTATAGCCCAGCTTTCTAATTATTCACAGTAATGACTTGGATGGTAGTATGGAAAGTATCATTTCCAAGATTCTAGTAAGTGAGAAGCACAGACGTAATAAATACCAAAATGATCCAATAGCCATTTTGTTAACTGTTAATTTGAGAGCTGGAGAAGTTTTATAGGAAAGTGTTTGCATGTATTATAAGGCAGGATTGGGAAATCCAATGGCATAAAAATTGAATGACCTTCCCTTGTAAATGGTCATTTTAGAAGAGGCTTAAGCAACAGCCGTTGAGCAGCTCCTTGTGCTTTATTGATTGATGTCAATCTGTCCAGTTCCAGAGTGTTAACTTCACTTTAAAAAGTGCCCTTTTCTGTCATTCCTTTCCTGTAACCCCATAAGCTTGCCTCATTGCCTACACCAAAAAAATTACGTGGTCAGATATTGATTTGTGACTTGCTGGTTGGCATCTGAATAATAAGAAAATGAACTGACTTAAAGATGTATGTGGATAAATAAGGAAAAACAGAAAAACTCACATCTCAATTTATGCTAAATTAGACTGACACAATCTAGTGATTAGAAGGGCAGTATGACTATTCTCTGACATGAAACTTCTCCTAAAAGGAGAAGACAGTTCCCAAATTCCCCAGAAGAGGAGAAAAAGTCCTGTTCTATACATTGTAGAAAAATGACATCATCTTTGCTATTTTCTGACTCATGAAAGAATTCATATATAGATGATTTCACTGACCTTCCCAAACCTCTAAGGTACACTCAGACAAGCAAAAAAGATGAAAAAATGCAATAGTGCTTCATTTGTTCAACATTCACCATCACAACTCAAAACGTACCACCCCAAAGAACAAAAACTACCTCGTCTGAGATCAACAAGACAGCATTCTATGCCCAAGTACAGAAATTTCTCCCTGACCAAAAAACTGAGTATTCCAAACAGCCACTTGAAGCTCCTCTCACTGCCTTCTGCACCTCTCTTCTGAGGGAAGCAGCAATGACTGACCCTCCGTGTTTGTTGAAGTTGGTGTATGAAGCAGCAAGCAAACCAGAGCATTTTTAATTTTTATCTCCAACTCTACTCAGGAACTGGTGGCCTATCTTTAACCTTTCACTGATACGAAATATTTCAGCTATTACTACTCAAAGCTTTCAGAATTTTAAACTTGGCAGTTCAAAAGAGTGCCAAGATTTTAAGCTACAGTGCGTCGTATCCTGACAGGGAAAGAGATGGGGAAAGAGATGGAGAGGAGAACGATGTAGAAGGGGCAAGAAAAAAGAATGCCCAAAACTAAGAGTGATAAGAGAGCAGAAATAAAGATAGAAGGGCAGAAAATATGACAGTGCTTTTTCTCCTATATCCCCTTCATGAACCCCGCTGTCCTTATCTTACTTTTTGCATTTTTACATGCTCTTTTTCTCCTCTGGCTGCCTCTTTATTTCTAGGCACGATCACAGTATTCGTCAGTTTAGAAGAGTAGACTCTTATCCTCTTAAACTGTATGCCTGGGGACACCTTATAGGAGTCTGCGTCCCGTAGACTTGAATGGAGTCAGGCTTGTGCTTTTTAGTCTTCAACAGAAGTGCCTCCTCTCTCTCTGCTGTGGGGTATAGATGAGCTGCTCTTCTGATTCAGCAAGGCGTATTCATGGGAACTTATTATTAAATAGCTCTTCTATTGCAGAAAGCTGTAGTAAAAGAGACCTGTTACCACAGGTAAAGATCCCTGGCACCAAAGGTTTTAAATGCCAAGGAGCAGTGGCAGTGGTCTGCTCCTCCCAGGAGATGAGCCAGAAGTGGAGAGAGAACAAAGCAGGCAAGGGAGAGACCTGACAAGAAAAGGTACGTTCTCACAGTACCCAGAACAGATTCCACGACAGCAACCTGCACCAGCCAAGAGCCCGCTGACTGCTGGACAAGCTGGTGGCAACAAGGCAGGGTGAAGCCACAAGCCAAGTCAGCAGGCCAGAGGGAAATGTGTTCAAGCTCAAGCCTACCTGCAGATCTCAAGGAGCCAGGGCAAGTATCCGAGTTTAAAAGCAGCTCTTGAGCAAAGTGAAGGAAGCCCCTAGCACTTTTGCACAACTCTTCTCACAGCAGCCTTGGCCACAGTTACATCTGTGCCATACTGGAACCAGCACTGAGCACGGGCAGGTATATTTTGACAAGGTCCTAGCACTGAAAGAACGCATTAGCTTAATTAAAAAGATTGCTAAAAGTTTCACTTTAACATCATCCTTAAATAGTCTAATACAACTTTTTACCTTACTTTCTAATATGTCTTATAATCCAGTTACATGCCAGTCCTGGCAATAGCAAACAGTAAAACACCTGTCCCTGTGATCCCTTTGCCCTCCAATTCCCTCACCCTGTTTCTCCTCTTGTAATTCAGAAAGTGCTGTTTTTTTTCTGAGTTATCTTTCAAATTATGATCAGCTTTTTAAAGCAAAGAATACTGTACTCATGCTTTTATATTTGATTATGTAAGGATGTGACTCCTACTAGCTTTCAAGAAATTCCTTATCATAAATCTCTGTTCTGCAAGCAACATTTGGAGACCACATCCTAAAGTATCAGAGTGGATAAAAAAGAAAATTATGAGAAAAGATCTCTCTCAAACTTCTTGTGATATTTTAATAGCAAGGAGAGGAGGGAGCAGGGGCTGGCCCCCTTTGTCATGCGTGGCTTTCTGACAGTTCAAGAGAGGTATCTAGGCCAGCACTGTATCCCTGGACTGGCAGAAATGCTGGGCAGACATCGGCTAATGAGGATCTTCTGCCACAGCAGACAGCTTGCCGGAGTGAACCATCATTGTGAGCCACCTGGGAGTTGCTCTGGACATCTCCTTTTCTTGGGAATGTGGGCTGCGTGATGTGTGCCTTGTAGCTTTCAGCCACACAGAGCTTTCAGAGTGCAGCTTGCAGCACAGCTTTGGTTGGACGCAGCTGGAATAAAATCTCTACTAGGAGGATTCAGTAAAAACCCTGTAGTCTGGCAAGGGGACATATGTTTTAAAGGCTGTTTCCCTTGCATGTATAGATCGTCCTCAGGATTAACAGCAGACACAATGAGTTGTTTGGGTGTAGCCTGGACACATGGAGACCAGAACTGCAAGTCTGACCTTTTAGCTTGGACAGGCTGAGACCAATGCCTCGGCAGGACTACTTACCTTCTGTGCCGGATTCATCAGTACTTTTAGAGCAACCACAATGAAAGTTAGTGAAATTCTTCCTAATCTATCCGATCCTTGTCTAGCACAAACCCAAACTATCATCCTTTCAGTTAAAGCGGTTGAAATTCTACTCCTAATAACATTTAAAAAATATCCAGAATGAAAACAGTGGGCATTTAGTACCCGGCCCACTCAGCTGTCTGCTACACTTGCTTTTCTGCAGCCAAGCACTGGGAGATTGTCTGCACCCTCTACCTGCACAGGTACAGGTCTCCTTTCCCCATCACTGCCAGGCTGCTCCTACAAGTGCTGCTTCATTCTTCTAACTGAAAGTCATCCCCATCTTGTCCTCACACACCTTAAGCCCAGCCCTTCTTGCCAGCAGTAGTGTTGTTCCTCTACTCAAAGCAGGGCATGTTTTACTAATGGCTAGATCAAATTCTTCTGAAGTCCAAAGGTGGATCAGCATTACAGGTAAGAGCACCAGGCTTTGCAATGTCTAATTTAACTATTGAGCAACAAGAAAGTCCAGCAGATTTACTTAGAATCTGTCCTAGGTCTCTCAAGTTGCTCTTTTCTGACAGTGGGATTTTTCATTGTATTGCAGATCACTTAGAAATCAACAGAAAAACAAAACAATTGTAGATAGTGACTGCCAATTTTCCCCCACGTTTTACCCTTACTTTGTGACTGTGTATGTCAGGTGGACAGGGGCAGACAAGTGAGATGCCTTATCCTTAAGGAGAGGGCAGTCTCTTTAGCTTTGTACATGTAGTCTTGTTCTATTTCCAGGAGAAACGTGGCGGGGATCTCCAGTGTGCTGAGGATAAGGAAGGTCTCACTACAGCTCCTGGGGCCAAATACTATTCTTCCACTGAGAAAACCTCTCTGAAATCAGTGGAAGTTTTGCTTTGTTGAAAGCCCACAGAACTCGTTCCAGGGCAGATGTTACTTGAATAAAAAGCCACGGAATTAAACACAGTTGAATTAAATACAGCTAAATAGTGTCAGCATTCTGAGCACAAAGAGGCAGCCCATTTTATCAGCAGCAGGCAAATGCTCTGTTCTGTCTGCTCATCCGCTGGGCCTGGGAGTACTGACAAACCAAACTGAATTCACACAAACAGAGAAACAAGTGGAAGTAGGCGACGACAAATTGAACTAAAGAAATAATCTACTTTCTCCTCCCCACCTCACATCTCAGACTACACAACAGGACAACCACAACAACACCATACTGCAAAAATAAAACAAAACCAAGAACAACCACGTAAGAGAAGGCACTGATTAAAAAAAGAAAAGAAAAAGTCGGGAATTAACTGTTTGCTTCTCTTCATGTGGGTTTCTGCAAGTGTTACTGCGTTAGTTATTTCACTAGCTGAGAGATTCAGCTTACTTCATCAACAGTAAGGAGCTGTAGATAACTTAGGCAGTTGTCATTTACACTGGTAAATTATGAAACCCCAGAGGAGCGGTGTAAGGGGCTGTTACAGGTCACTGGATCGGTGCTGAAGCCTGAAACGGGACCCTGCCTGGAAATAAAAGCCTTGCCATCCACCCTGGCTACAATCTTCCCTCTTGCCACTAGTCCATGCTGTTGCATAAAGTTGAGAGCAGGCCTGCTGAAGCTCAGCACAAATGTTTGAGATGATCGTTTTTGTCTTGGGATGTATGAATTCAATTGGAGGACGGCATGCTCTATTGTTCTGTTCTGTAAAGTGTATTTAGCTTGCATAATTAACCTATATTTCAGACAAGTCATGCAGGCCTTCACCTACCTCTGTGAATGCCTTTGTGATTAAAGTTTAATGAAAGGGAGTCTCAAGTAAATTCCTCAATGCTATGGCTCTGAATGTGACAAAAAGAACAAAAAATAAAATCAAAGTAGAATATTTCCATCATCTGAATTATTATTACTATGAAGTTTATCAGAGAAGGGGAAAAATACAGAAAAGAATGAACACAGGGTTGAGAGGAGAGGGCGTTTCTGATCACGCTTAATAAAGGCTGCTTGAATTAAAGATGGGTATAGGGATATAAAACAGTTCGATGTGAAATCTGGATGGGGCACAGGGCAAAGGAGAAAGTACACAGTCACAAGAAAGTTTTTACCTCTTTGTAATGTGTGTGAAAAATCACACCATTCTCTGTATATGTATTTTCTCCAAAACAAAACCACGGCACTGCTATTACCAAATAAGAAAAAAAATCAATGTGAGGCAGACTAGCACTGATAAGCAACCTGACAATAGCAAACCAGTATGAGTCCACAAAGGAAGAAAAAGAGATTAGATACAAAAACAGATTTCACTTTCAAAAGTCTAGTGGATTATTGCAAAGAACAGAGGAAAAAACGATTTTATCCAGTTGTGGGAGAAAAACACTTTGCCCAGTGACCTTTAACCTTTCAATTAGAGCAGTCTGAGAACCACAAAAATATACATTTGTTTGCTCCTTTGCTTTATGTCAAAAGAAAAATTCTGAAAGATATTCATTACTAGATTGAGATGAAGGTTGGTCAGATGAAACACTGGCGTTATTATAATCTTAGTACATATTAATGAACTTCTAAAATGCAAATCATTGACCCACTAGGTGGTCTCATGGTCTCATAAATAGCAATCTTTTGCATTCCAGCATCCAAATACCTAGTTAGGAGCTTTACAGAATGCACATTATAGGTGATACAGACCATAACAAGTACTTTGGCAAGGGAAAAAAAAGCCATTCCAGCCTATTGCGTCAATTAAAATGAAGGGATTTTTATGTTATGAACCATATGTTCAAAGAACATTACATGTAGAATTACATACAATGATTCTGACTACGAAGAACGCAATAATCCTGCTACATTAGCTTATGGCTCCTGGTGAAATGGGATACTGGTGCTTTTTTTAACATGGCTTGTGTCAAATAATGATTTGGATTGCAGCCATTCCCTCCTTTGTGTTGTCACTCCACCAAAAGTCACCAAGTAAAAGATAACGGCGATGAGATGGGAAAGTAAAGCACCACTGAGATCTTTCAGAAGAGGCACTGGTGACGGTGTCACTACTCCCTCTTAGCCAGTGAAAATCCAATTACTCACACTGCTGGTTCAGAGGAGACGTGGTATAATGACAGGAAGGGGACTCTGATATGGACTTGGCACACGCACGCATCCCTCTCGCTCCACTCCTAAATTTTGCCATCTAAATAGATAAACAACTACAGACTTCAAGTCCTAGAGCGATGGGACCAGGACATTAGCATCAAAACGCCTTTACCTGCTACTACATTGGGAATGCATCTTGAGAGATAGCATCTTTTATATGCTATAAAAAGGGAACAAAAGGAATAGAAACAAACAAATCCCGAGGAATAGTTCATATGAAGTGCAGCGGCCTGCAGAAAAAATCCTGCAGTAGCCCAGCTGCTGATGCCACACACACACCAGTGCCTTCGGTGGCTCGGTGGGCAGTGGTGATCCCAGCCCACCACCAAGGTGGGATGCAGGTACCTGGCTTTGTAGCTAACAGATGGTGCTCAGGAAACCCATCCTGGTGTAGCTGCTACTATGGAGCAACCCACCATTGGAAAGGAACCTTTAGGTGCAATTAACACTCAACCAAGGAAAATGTTTACCGGTTTGTAAAATTATTCATTCTATTTTTTACTGATCTATTTACTAAATTAAGCCAAGATATCAAAACTAATGTCTTCCTTAATTATTATTAATAGACACCGATTATTTTCCCTTAACGAGAATTTGGTTGTTCAAATCAATAACAGTGTAAAGGAGCTCAGACACCACAGGGCCTGATTCCAGGCTCTTCCACACAGTGAGATGCACAGCACGTGGGATCAGGAGCTATCCCTCCACCTGTATGATCTCTTCAAAGATTTTCTGGTATAAACTCCTCCCACAACACTGAGGCAATGGCAAACAGCGGCACTATCACGGTTCTGTAGCTAGTGGAGCTACCTGCACTGATCTTCACCATCTACTCCTCTGGCTGGACATTAGAAAAGTCATTCTGCACTATTAAGGAGATGAAGAAATGCTCAAGGAGAAGAACCATTGCTGAAATAATACCGAAATAATGCCATCTTGGAATCTTGAATCTTGGTTATATCTCTGTGTTTCTTGGGATGTCTATCCAGCAGTTCTGCTCCTGTGCACATGCCTGCACCACCCTCCCAGTGCCATAGAGCTGGCCTGGAAACAGCACAGCCCCCTGGGGGCTTGCACTGAAAGGAGCCGTCACAAACCTCATGGCAGTGAGGAGCAGAGCGTGTGTTGGGATGGTTGGTTTGTTTGCTTTCCTGCCCAAAGCTCTCGTTGTTGTTTTATGAGAGTCCTCCTGACACATATCCATCCAAACAATGGCTGCAGTTTATCCACAACCTTTGTGCTGCAAAGGCAACTGCAATCAAACCTCCTCATGTTACCTAGCGTTTAGCATAGCCCTGACCTGGCAGTGCCATCCTCTCTGGGGAGGAGAGGTAATTTAAACTCCCCTACAGCTTTCCTCTGTTTGACTCTATCGCATCGGATGTTGCTTAATTGTACGTGGGCTGCATCTTGCTTTGTGCCTTCTTCCTAAATTAAATCTTCCTTTGTCATCTTAGCACGGGTTTTGCACTCCTGCCTTAGCTCCCGAAAGCTGCATTTGTACTGCACCTTCACCCAAGCATCATAAAAAATGCTAAATGACTTATCTAGGTCTTCTCACTTAAGGTCATTGCAATTATGGCAACATCAACAGATGTATATGTTCATTAATAAAAGTGTGATATGTGTTTGTGTCCCTCTGAAAGTTCAGTCAGAAAATTATAGATTATACTGAGACACTGCAGGAATTGCTACTCGGTAAGTCAAATGCTCTATTATTAAAAATGTCATCCCATATGAATTTCATAAATAGCAAAGCCAAGAGCAGCGTAACCGTTTTAAAACGTCTAGAGGGGATTCCGTAACAACATTTAAATGCATTACTACTCAAACAATTTGATTGGATTATAAAATATTTAAAACTGCAGCTGTACTTAAGTTTAATGTTGACTATTTTGATTTCTGGAACATCTTACCTAAGAAGTACAAGTTTACTAAGCTAGTTATTTAATTAGTATATAAACATATACCAAACGCTGTAACCCGCACAAATCCATAGCTTGGAAGTGATTGTACACAGCCAGCTTGTTGTGCAAGCACACACAGAACGAAACTGCAAGAGAGCATTGCACATTAGGGTTCGTTTCAGACTCATCTCCAACATCAAGCAGGAACTTATCTACCCAAAGCTGCTCTAATGGCTGAAAATAAATATCAGGAGAGACGCAGGACGATGTGCGCTAAACAGGTATTATTGCCCATACTCTCAGGTGGCGTAAACTGGCATCAATCCACTGTAGTTAACAGTTAGGCAGATAAATTTTGGCTTTATTTTCATTCCACACCCTCAAATTTATTTATTTATTTAATTCCCCAGGATCTCTCTTCCATATTGTGGGGTAAATAACTCCCAAGGATGGTACTTCACAACAAAATAGTATAGAAGAAGGTATATTTTGGGTAGTTCTATGTAGATGGGATACAAATAATACAAAAGAGAAGATGGCTCACCTTCAGGATGTCAAGGCTCACAGAGGACTCCACATGGGAGGGATCCAAGAAGAGACCCTTCCCTGGTGGTGGTCAGCCCTTAAATGGGGTTTGGGAGAGGTGCAGCCAGGCTCCACCCCTTCCAATCACACAGGTGTATCACCTCCACCTGTGGCCCCATGGCTGACTCGGTGCTCACCCCAGGTGACCAATCAGTGGTTCAGGCCGTGATTCAGCAGTTCCCATACACATGTGTGTTAGCTATGTTCCGGTTTATAATTAAACCTTCACTGACTTTTTAAGCAGAAAGGACAATTTTTAAACCTATTTTTCAGAAGAATAGCTACGTATTAATCCACAAATATTTCCTGATGCCCATATGTTATAGATATCCTTTCATATGCTAACTGCACTACTTCTGCCAAACTATCTGTCATCTCTGCTGCTTTACCTGGATGCGTGTCAAGACATAAATCATCGGACAAGCTCATGTTATTGGTCACTGCACTTTCATGAAAAGCAACCTCATTTCAGAAGCACAGTGACTGTCACGAGTGCCTCTTCTAACGACTTCACGGGTTAGACTGAGCCTGAAAGCATAAAGCTTTGCAGCAGCTTTATTTGTAGGTGAATGTTATTCACATCCTTTGTGCATGGTGCAAGTTGCCTTATTTATTCCACCACAGCGCATTAAGGAATGCTTAAAGTCAGTGTTATCACTGGGTCCTGGGGCTGGTGTCTGCTTGCCTCCTGCAAGTGGTCTGACCTGCTCAAGAACTGGGGCAGCACGTAGCTCCCACCTGACCTTGCAGCGGGGGACAACAAGCAGAGTCTTCTCTACTTAACACTGCTCCTGCAAAGGCAGACAGAACAGCTGGACATGCAAACGTGTCCACAACATGTCTAAGAGCGTGCTACAGGGGATTTCAAAGCTTTGGGTGCACGTGAAGGATTAGCCAGCACTGTTGTCCCAAAACACCTTTCTACCAGCACAGCTTAAATAGCAGCCCATTTGTGGTTCAAAAGCATGTCTGTGTCTTTCACTTCAACTTGAAGAGAAACAAGGACATCTACACTTTCCATTCTTTTCTATGGCTCTTATTCCTTAAGATGTTTTGTTTTGGGCTCTCTGATCTGCATATTTGCAATACAAAACGCCCTTCTGAAACACCTCCAATCCTACCCACCACTTAGGACTGGCATAAGAACAACATCCACAAGTCTTAGCAAGCCAAGCCACCTTTCAGAGTCTGTTTTCCTGAGGGAGAGTCACCTGTATTTATTTCTATTAAACAGAAATTAACTTGGACCTCCGTATGCCACCTCATTTGACATGGTGAATTCTAGATTCCAGAATCATTATTAAAACAAAAAGCACATCTTGCACACTGAAGTCGGTGGGAATTAGACTTCAGCAAGGCACACAAGGCAATAGCAAAGATAATCAAACAGCATAAGGATAATCCACTAATTGTTGAAATGAGGCGGAACGCCGCCATGGCTTGTCTCAACAGCTAGCCCTAGGCTGAGTCATGTCTGGAGTTTGGGAAGTTTTTATCATTTTAAAGTATGCCAAGCCTGTGCACTTCAGGGCACAGCAGGAAGCAAAAGGAATGTTATGCTTGCCCTGAGGTGGGCAGCTCAAGTCAAGGAAATGAAGATCTCCCAGTTCCACTTGAGCAAGTGAGCTTTCCCAGTTCCAGCTGAGAGCACGCATATCCACCATGTCTTCAAAACCAGGCCATAGTTTGATCATTATTCTATTAATTTATATTATATAGAACAAGCCCAGCAATTATTTGTGCTATCTTTTTTAAATGCCTAGCTTACTGGCACTGCATGAATATTGTGAGTGGTCCCTGCCCTTGATCAAGTGTTTGAAGTATTTGGGACTTAAAAATCTCACTGTCTGCAAGGAGCAGAACCTTTCCTAGGACTGGGTGTGAACTTAGAGCTGTGCCATTTAAGGCAGCATTTCAGAAGGAGTACTGGAAATATGAGCATGAACCTACATAGTGGAGTGATGAAAACATCACAAAATTAAGGAAAATATAATGCCAGCAGAGCACTTGGCTGCCTTTACTCTTCTTATTCTACCTATGTATGGTCTCCTTGATAAAACAACCAGTTATATAGGAAATAAATGAAGGTTTATAGAAAATAAATTAAAAAAAAAACAAACATTCATATTCAGGTGTGGCATGAAGACAACTGTATTAAAGTTTCCTTTCACCACAACTTGTTGGCAAGACGTTTGCCAACCTGTGGTTATATGGACAGAAGCCTATACCTTGAAAAAAACACCAGCACCCTGCTGCACCCATGGAATATCTTGGATATAATGTACATTCAGTTCATACCATTATATTCCTAATGGCATGCTGTACTTTGTAGGTGATTGTATAGGTCCAAATAGTCCAAAGAAAATTTGACATGAATGGACATTTAGCCTCAAGCACCTCCATTAAAGCACAGTTTTGGACTTTACGATGGAGTTTTACAGTGGAGGGGCTCTATTTGTCTCAGTGGAGTTATTCTTGAGTTACACTAGATTAGAATTAGTCCTCACAACAGGAGAAATGTATTCTACCAGGATGGTGATGGAAGCATTGATCCTAAACAAATAAAATGACCTTCTCCTTCAATTACTTTGGGCTTCACTAATTAAGATAATTTTGCTAATGAAAGCTGCAAAAATATTCACAGAATTCTCATACAGTCAGTCTGACCTTCTGCTGACGTTTCCAGTGATGGCAAATATTTTGCTCACTAGAAAGTGAGTAGCTGTTCATGCTGCAGAGCCTCTTCCACAATGCAGGAAACCAGAAAAACTGAAAATAATAGTTCACTAGAGTAACTACAGCAGCAAGGGCAGGCACCAAATTCTGTGCCAACATGTGCAGTGACTAAAGGGTGCTAGCACATCTCCTGGTCTCATAGCTTCATTACTTCTTTGTGACCTACTGACCAAATCCATTGGTGTAATTTACAAACCACACCTGCGTACACTCTTCAAGCAGAAATTGTTTCTGTTGAAACTGTTCCCAAGGATGAAATTTCTGACTTGGGCAGTCAAAACTTGGGCAGAATTCCTTTTGAAAGCAATCTGAGTATTGAAGAAAGACTGTAGGAGCTGTGTCAGATCATTTTTTGTGAGCTATGTTAATATGAACACCAGAAAAAGCATGTCTTAGTTATAGAAGAAGAGTAGCCGTGAGTCATTTCCCTGACTCTTTTATCAAGGCTATCAGAGATTGCAGTGATGTTCTAAACAACAGGGAACAATTTTTGGAGGTCATCTTGAATACTCAGTTGCCCAGCTGGCAGGGGAAGTATATTGACCATCACTGAATTCTCCCACTATTCATTTCAAAATTGATTTTCTACAGATATGTCACCCCGAGGCCTAAAAACATATTGCCATAGTAAAGAAATCGTGTTAATTAAGCAGCTTCTTCTGATACTCAATTCCCATCCTTTTCTTCTTTTCATTTAAACATGCCAACATGCCATTTTTAACTGTGGTACAGTCCAAATTCCCAGCTTATCCTTAGAGGTTTCCCAGAACAAATCCGACCAGTGCTTAGCAATGCAGACAGTAGTTGCTCCTGGAAGTAAAAATAAAGAAGCGGACAACGCAGAGGAAGGGAAATGTGAATTACTGACCAAACTGCAGGACTGCCCAGCTTGGTATCCTCTAAGCTGCTATGGGCATCAGCGATTACCAGTTGCTGCAGGAAGACACTTCACTATGAGCAGTCAGATGTCTACTAAAATGTGCATTTGTAGTTACTTTCCACCTCGCATTAGATAATGTCCAGCATGAGCTTAGAAGCAGTTTATTTCCCTGCAATGATTTTCCCTCCTGTTCTTAAATATTCGCCATTAGAAATCTGGATAGTCTTGTTAAGTTTAAAAAATGTCACTCTTTAGGCTTCACTGACATCTTCTGGCAATTAATTATTTATTCTGAGAGTACATTGTATACTCATTTTTAATGTACAACCTTTCAATTTCATTATAAGCTCTTTTTGCTCATATGATAAGAACTGTACGGTTGCAAGTCAGCAGGGATGAATCCTCCAAGCTGTAATATTGACTTCCATTCCTGAACACGTTTGGCTCTGCACAGTACCGTGTACATTTTATTTGTTACTTGCGTGGCTGCAGTACATGGACAACCACACAACTGTGAACAAGGAGTACAGTGTTTGAGGACCTCTGCAGAGATGAATTCATGAAGATATTGGACTAATGAAGGAGTCTACATCTACTGTCATTTACTGCTTCCAACTTCTGATGACTTATCCCCCCATTGCTGTGTGAATTTATATTTTGAGTCCTGCATCTCTCACTGCAGATGTAGAGCTGCCTTGAGCCAGTGAAGCAACAATAAGTGGGTTGATGTCCCTGCAGGCTGGTGTATAAGGACCGGTGTACAAGGAAGCCCGAGGGCAGAGCACTGTGGGATCAGCGAACACAAAGGCTCTTTTTGTCCTTCCCCTTTCACAAGAGCCCACTGAAGGCACAAAGGATGATATCCTTGCTAGGCTGCAACTGCCAGGCAAGGCAGTGCTGTTGCCTTTTCCTGCATCCTGCATTTCCCACAGGCAGGACTCTCCTATCCCGCGGTTGTGTGTGAGTGTTGGGTAGAAAAAGGGGGCTGTACTGGTGTTACCTATTCGTGTTCCATCTAGTTAAACGTGCTCATTGCTTCCCTTCCCAAAGCAGCTCTGCATAACTGCAGATTTCTGGCTTTCTGGCAGTTACAAAGGACTGTGCCAGACTGTATCCTCCCTAAGCAAAGCCTTAATCTGTTTTCAGTCAGTTACTTTTTTTCTGGCAGCAGATATAAGGCCACCCAGTCAAATAATGAACTTGTCTTTCATTTGGATATAGTTTATTAATGACAAAAACGCTAATCCATTAATCAATTTAAAACAAGTTGGTAAATGAAAAAAATTCTCAGTCTCCTTTAGTAACAGGACCACATGCATCTTAAAAGGGGGCCATTATCTCCATGGGTTTCTCAGCTGAAGTTAAAAATCTAAAAATGATTTTCATTCATTTCTCATTAATATGCAAAAATATTCAAATTAGATAGTAATTAACCATCTACTCAGTAGAAAACCTTTTCATGATAATTTATGATAAACTCACTAGCAGCTTTGATTGAGATTGATTTTTGGTGTTGAGAAGCTATCGTGAATACAAAAAAGCACCTGAAAAAATATTTTTAAACACCTAACTTGCTGCTCAGCTAATTATACAGCAACCACGTCCTCAGATTATTTCAAAGGAAGGCCTATAGGCAAGACACTAATGCTGAATGAAACAGGCACAGCATCCTTTTGAGTTTGTCCTACATTTCATCTTAAAGCTCAGCTTCCTTTACATCTTGCAGCCTAATTCATTTAGAACGTTAAATGTTTAGCGCTGCTTAATTCAGCAAGTGGGTATACTGGAACTGGGGCTTTGCTTGATAAGGCTTATGGGATTGCTTTCAAGATAAAACTGTTTTGAAAAATCAAAACACATCCAAGATAAACTGTTGTTTTATAATGCAGCGTTCCTGGGAAAATCGCTCTGATTTGTAAACAAACTCCAGACTTATTTTCGTAGGTGTCGAATGGGGCTCAGAGGGTTGCAGGGTTAATATCATGGGCACGCTGTTCTTGCAGCAGAGGCAAGCTTCAGGACTGGGGGACATTGCAACCCTGGCCACCTGGGACTGCTGTTCAGAAATGTTACTCTCTGGAGGTGGGAAAACCAGAGGGAAGGAAGCATTGACCTTGTGCTGCCTAAATATCTTAAAGGGGAGAAAAAATTGTGTTCGGTACCTCTTGCTACTGGTGGGAATTGCTGTGAGCACCCATGCCAAGGAGGCAGGACTATGGAGGAAAGAAAAAAAACTAATATTCTTAAAGGCTTTTTCTCTGAACTTGATCATAGGGACTAATGCAACCAACAACCGATGATCTGGCAAGAAATAAGGTGTGTGGTGCTCATTCTGGGGATTTTGTGTTACGTAAACTTCTATCAGCAGTAAGCAGGAGAACCATTAAAAAATAAAGTAAGCTTTGTTTCTTCATATACATTAGCTACATTATATATTTAATGAAAGCAGAATTAATGCCTCCAGTTTTCTTATGTTGGCCCACAATATCAGAGGCTGATGTCGGCTGTATGGTTGAACCTTCCCACAAATATTTAATTACAGGCTCTGGTGATGGTGACTATGCTGAAAAATAGCATTTTGTAGCTGAGAATTTGCTCAATCTGTATCTCCATGCAGCACAGTACGAATTACTTTTGGAGCTATCTACATATATGCAGCCCAAGACACTTCCTCTTCCCTCAGTGTGGCCCAGACACACCAAAATCTTGGACACCCATGACCCATACGTTCTCCACAGAAAAATCTGGTTTTCTCAGACATTTGCAGCAGAACTATTAATGACTCAAGCAAAACTAGGATCCTTCCACCAGATTTTAGCCTAGAAATCAATAGAAACCCCACAGCACATATTATTAATACTTGGTATTAAAATTCATTTATCATTAAGTCATCCTCAAAAAAGGAATGTAGTTCAGTCATAAATATGCACTGGTGGCATAAGGAAAGAGTGTGACAGCTTTGAACAAATCCCCACTTATATTAACAATGGCATCAACGTTCACATACATTAACTCTTGGCTGAGCTTTATTTACTGCCCCACTGCAACTCGCAAACTTTTTCTCCATTGCTGTGCTATATAAATGTTTGAGTTAGTAAACAATCTCCAACTGTACTCCTTGGCTCTGTGTTAGTTTTTACACTGAACTGTATTCACTATCTACTGACCTAGTACCTATACAAACCAAGGCCTGTTGAAGCTGTTTTCATTGTTTCTCATTATTTACCCTGCTCCAATTGCTTCCAGGTGGTAGAGCAATACAACGACTCTATTCATTCCTCCCTGGTAGTCCCAGAGGGTGGCAATGGACAACGTCCATGAGGAGTCCTCCCTTCTGCAGTCCAAGAGGGGACCTCATTCACTGTGACCACATTCATCCACAGCCAGGTCATGAGAATGTTCTCAAAAGGCAATAAAAACCTCTGCCAAGACATTTCTGATGATACCCAAGTTAGTATTTCTTCTTCAAGAAACACGAAGGAAGCCATCTCAGATGTGATATAGTGCATTCAGGATGGTCAAAGTGATTTCAGCTTGCCCAGGTGTCATGTCATGGTGGGCATCAAAAACAAAGGCCATTGTAGGGAAGAAAATATCATCTCTCAGGTGACACGGTTAACTATTGCATCAAAGAGAGGGGAGTAGCACAGAAGACAGAGAAGGATTTCTGAAGGACTGATGTAATTAACAGTGTTTATTTGTGACAACAGAGGATAATACAAACAAACAAAAAAAAATTGTTCCAAACTTCCACAGTCATTGTTTTCCAGTCTATTTTTCTTATTTTTTAAGATTCAAATAAATTGAAGTTAGCCTTGTCTTAGACAAAAGCAGAAATAACAACAGTGCCCTAGGTACTTATACATCCTTTATTTTGTTCCTCCCATTGGAATATCTCAGAGGAGCTCCTAAGTACAAACTTCTCAAGCAGTGAAGTACTATTGTATTTATTGTAGCCCCGGGAAACCTACAGCGGAGGACAGGTTTGGTTGTGTGTCCAACAGACAAGTAGGAAGGTTTTGTCAGAATTAGTTACTTGCTGTTAACCCGGAGCCCTAAGCTTTAGCCACTGGGTTTTCTTCGTGGTTGGGAAGAATAGAGGCCCGTGAGAAGTTCGGGCGAGTGAGTGGAGAATTCAGCAGGCTCTGCTAAGTGTGTGCTGCTCAGGCAGTGGGTAGGTTACGGTGAACCACAAGAGCAAATAACATCATGCTTTAATGTAGCACGCTTTTTAATCTGACAGACAAAAGCGTAACAATATCCAATGGCTGCCAGTCGACTCCTGAAGAAGTCCAGCTGGAAATCAAGTGGCATCTCTCTGACCACTTTGCACCACTTGAATGAGAACAAAGCTGCTGGAAAGCTACCTAAGCCATCAAGTTAAAGCCATCACAGCTCTTTTGTTGCAAAAAGAATCCAGCTCAGAAAGGTTTTGCCTCCTCAGGAGTGCCAGAGCAACCCTTTTCAACGAAATGCTGCACAGATTCCCGTGCTAAGTTTGCAACTTCAAAGAGGATTAAAAACGAGGTGGGATAACGCATAGCCCAGCTGTGAAACTGGACAGCAGGGACACCGCAGTAGCTATGCTGGGCACCATTCACCTGTTGTCAGCCTATTTACTTGTTTTCAGTGGGGGGGAAACCATAGCTTTGCCCTTCAGTTTTGTAGAGTAATTTCTTTTTGCTGGTTGTGGAAATGTGAAACTGTTAGCAGCCTTGCTTCGATAAATATATGATTCAAGGAAGGAAAAACTGGGGACCTCAGGAACCTGGCTTTTTTTTTTCCTCCCTTATTATAAAGTCATTTTTCAAATCACCTTTCTGACACATTTGTCCATATTGATTAGCTGCTTTTAGAATGACATTGTCTGACCTGTCTAAATCCATCAATTGCTCTCCTGCTGATGTTTAATTCCGTCTACTTTAGCTTCTAATGGCACGGCATGAATATTATTCATAAAGCCTTTTTGCTGAAAAGATCAATAATCATGTACATCTGAAGTTTGCATTCCGCATGTCGTTCAAGTAGCCCTCTAACTGGCCACAGACTCTTCTATTTTCCTTTTATCAGTGTGGACTGTAAATGTTTCATTAGTAGCATTTAGAGAGTACATACTTGATTCTATATCCCCAGGAGTTTCAAGTGAGTTATTAGGAACTTGTTCAGCAGTAGGATTAATGCATATTCCCAGTAGTTTTCATTGCATTTCCATTCTGTGAGCCACAAACTCTACTGTTAAATATGTTTTGTCCACTTAAAAACTGTTTGGTAGGGAAGGCATGCCTTAATTGTTCCCAAGACATTGGGTAATGCTCTACTGATGGGCCTAAGGTTGAACTAATAGGCAAGTACGATGCAGTTTAGCTTCAGCAGGTTTTAAAGTACTAATGAGGCACAATATACTGAAGTTAAGAACTTGTCAAGATGGTCACTTCAGATAAAAATTTGAAAGAAATTTTTTTTTCATAAAAAAAAAACAACAGTCCAAAAAAAGAAGAAAAAACCAACAATAAATTACCCCAGTGTTGAGAGGATGATGTGTTAGTTAAATATTTTTTAGATTAATGCATGTTTCCCTACCAAAACCTGAAGAATTCAGATACAATTTCAGTGAAAGGAGTCTCTGCGTTTCAGATAAAAATGATGTTATTACTCAAATAATTTTTAGGAAACGCATTTCAAAGGCAGAGCCCCGAACTGAGCAAAGCACAAAATGTATGTCTGAACACCCGTGGTAAGTGTGGTTGTGCTTTGTGCTTTCAGCCCGCAGCCTGGGCGAGTTGGATAGCCTCTATTCCAAGCTGCTGTTCATAGAGCTGCTTGCCTGCATTTAGCAGGCGTTGCAAGGTGGGAAATGTTAGAGCCTAAGAAGTACAAATACTGACTAGTCTCCATTTTAACTTTACAACATTTGAGGGGGTTTCCATTATCCTGCAAACCCTCTCAAGAACAAGAAATGCAAGACTGTAGGTATTTAGGAACTGCAGGATTGATTGGAACTTCACTGAATTTTAACTACCGCATGCCAGGCTGCTGTGTTCAGTGACATAAAGTATTTCATTTTCACTTTATGACATAAAAGTCAAAGTGCCCTACTGCTGAGATGTATCAATCAAATCAGAGATTCAAATATAATATTATTTTGATGCTGGAATGAGAGTGAAAATGATGCTCTCATTCAAAGCCATTTGGTACCGAATGTCTTTGCAGTCAGTAACAGACTTGTGCGTATACTTTTGCAGAGTGATTACTTCAAGGTTCAGAAAGTTGAACACAAGGGTTCAGAAAATGGAACACAACATGTCCAACAATGCTGTAGGATTTATTTATTTTGCTTTTTTTGTCAGACCTTAAAAACATTTCTTGCTTTGAAAAGTCAGACTCATTTTTAGAAAGATCATCTCAGACATTTCAAACAATTAAATCTCAAGAGTTTAGATAGGGATATCTCACAGGTGTTTGAAGAATGGTCATAATCTGCCCAAATCCATTTTTTTTTTTTGAAGACAACTGGAGAGCTGCTGCAGTGGATAGGGTGACTGCAGGCTATGCAATGGGATTTTTCCTTAATGTGACTGCCTCTCTGGCTATGGAGCACATGATAACTGTGGATAAAGGGACTGAAATCTTCTCTGTGCTTAAAAAGCTCCAGCTATTCTGATGCTGAGGGTGCACTGTTAAACTGATTATTAAGAACCTTGTCTTATCTCATGTTTAGTCTTAAGGGGACTTTTTTCTGACACAGCTAACGTAGCTCACCACACAACCTTGGTGGATGGGCTTTCTTAATGTGTACTTTACAAATCTAATGCAAACCTGTGCCAAGTGGACAGCATGTGCCACTTCTCTTGATTCAAAGGAAGTGTGGAATAGAGCGACTTGAGAGCTGTTCAGTACTATGTTAAATTACCTCAGTTGGGCATTCTACTGAAATTCGTGAAGAAATCCTGTAATTGTAGAGAAATGGAGTCGTATGTACTTCTGGTGTTGTTTTTTGTTTTTGTTTTTGCTTTGCAGTAAAAGAATTATAACACGACTGAGTTGCTTAAACGTTAAAGAAAGAAAACATGATGTGCAGGTAGATACTGAATTTGGGAAAGAATAAAGAAGTTCTAAGCCCGGAAACTAAGTTGAATGCTGGCTTCCTATGACTTGGCATGGAAATGAACATATACTGAAAGGCCTGGGTCCTCAATACCAAATGCCTTCAATTTTATGCTGTAATCCAAGTAAATGCTCAGTTTCAGAGGAATGCAGGATCTGTTTTAATCTGCTGCTCTGCCATTACAAGAGAGAAGGACTCAGCCTCAGTAGTCTGCATTCCTGGAAAAGAAAACATAGCCTGCTTTATTCACGGTATGGGAGCACAACAGGAGACAGTCTTTTGCACCTGAAAACCAAAGAAAGCATTTCTGCACATGTTTTTGATGCCTTTTCTGGTACTCTGCCACTCTTCCCCTGGACCACGTAAGAGCAAGGTTTTTGTGAACAAGATACCTGAGACTGTTGGAAAGGCATCAGGAGACAAAACCTAACAAGTAAAAAATTGCAGAATTTTGGGGTTATGAACTGGTTCTTACCTTCCTCAAAGGGAAACCTGAATCAGAAACCTGAAGAAGCACAGATGAAGTTCCAGGATTGGATGCTGAACATTATGTCTAGAAAGACTTCACTTGGTCTCTTACATGTACCACCAACACATCAATCATTTCCCCTCCAAACACACATACACCTTGTTATTTTGCTTTTGTTGACCCTTCACAAGACGACCTCTTCTGTAGCTTCTCATACTCTTAAGGCAGTTTGAAAGCGCTGCTGTACTGTGCTTAACAGTGACCCAAAGGACAAAAATCACTGCACTGCAAGGAATGCTGCAGTATTTATGGTGGTTAACACTTACTCCCTATTGCTAACTTTCTGTTTTCTGCCCATCCCATCATGGAACGTTCTTGGCTTCGATGTGAAGTAGCAAGGAAGAAGGGACAGAGGGGGAAAACAAACAAACAAACAAAATTGCTTTGAATTATGCTGCAGTATAATTCATGATGCTTCCTTAGCAAATAACAAAGTAAAGGTTCACTTAATATTAATATGGAGATTTTCAGAGTAATAGTTTTTTTCTACTAAGAAAGGTACATAATGTTGCCAAGTAATCACACCAGCAAAGCAAATATATGGCATTGTGCCCCCACAATTTCTCTTCTGGCTGCCCAGCTTGCAGCTCAGCAACCAAGGATACAGGCCACTGACTGCAGAAGATGAGGTTTTATTTATTAATTGCAAAGCTCCAGGTTATAGAGATGCCACTCAGACTTGCTATGATTCCATATAAATAACTGATCATTTTATAGCTCAGCACAGCTACCATGAGAACATGTAACCCACAGAAGATCAGGCATTAGTTGATACTTAGTGTGGTATGAAGGAAATCCAATAGAAGCCAGATAAACTCTGTTCCTATGCTTCCTTTCTTCACCCCCCTATTTGGTTAGACCATAGGCTGAATGTAAGTTGGGAACTACAGGTTGTAGTGAACAATGTCTATGCAGCCTATCATCTCCCATCTCACCCTTTGCAGGATTATTTGCTTTTATTTGCTGCAGTTTGCTCTATTACTGCCAGTAGATTTCTTGGAAATCTTTGAAAATCAGTGTCCCTTCAAATGTGAAGTACCTTATTGCAGCAAAGGTTAATCAGGCACATTTGCAAATCTTAATGCTCCAGGTTTTATGTAATGTCATTTGATCAGCCCAACCCAAGAGTTTCCAATATGTTCCATGCTTTGTGTCTTCTCTACAGAATCTAGGAGTCAGAGAACCTGGCAGAGGAGTCACTGCAACACCTCTTGCTGTGATGGATGGCTCTGTTGCTATGAATACGTCCGACACAGCCTTGGTCTAACTTCTAGTGCAAGAACAATGCCCTTCAGAGTGAGAAAAGATGTCATCACTTTTTGAAAATGTTCCACCTAAACCAAGCAGATTGCTGTCAAACATGCCAACAGTGCTCCCTGCATACCTCCAAAAAAAACCCATGGCCATGTGCATGCAGGTGCTACAGAAAGAATGTCAACATACTGACTTGAGCACTGTAAGCAGAGCTTCAAAGACAACAAGCACCATTGGAGTGTCATAGCTGTCTGCCCTGTATTATATGTGGAATTTCAGCACTTCCTACAGTGGGTTTCTCTTTTCGTGTCTCTTTAATGTTCTATTGTGTCTGAACACATCCAGCCCAAGAGGTAAGGCAAGTTCCCAAAACTGAAGATGCTAACAAAAGCACTTAAAAACCTGGATTTTTCCCCTAAATTGATGACTGTGATTTAAGAACACGGAATAACAATAAAGTTAACTCTGGAACTGAAGCCATTTCCTGCTCATGCTCATACTTTAGGGAAAGGCATAGAAGCTCTAGCTTTCACAAAGTTTTCAGCAGTACATGAAATGTATATGAGGGTTTTTGTGTGTGTGTGTGTGTATAGGCAGACAAAGGATTTTTTTCCAGCTGTGGCTGTAAGTGTTTCCAGTTTTCCCCCCAAAAATAGAGTAGAATGAAGCTCTGTTTAAAATAAATAAATGTTACTCCTATCTGCACAGTGGATCAGATTTTACTTTTTCTCTTACATGTGAAAGCTGCTAGCTTGACAACATGAAACTTTGCATCCCCTTTGCATCCCAGCAAGACACACCTGTATAATAAGGGGAACGACATGTTATGTCTTCCTACTGTTCTACTGCACCATTTCAAGCCTCCTTTTGAAAAACAGCTTCAAAGCATTAGAATGTAAGTCTATTCTAATGCCCACTCCATACTTGGTCTGTCTGCTCACACTGCTAACCAGAGTGCCAATTAGTGTCAGTTCTAACGGTGGTTTGTGTACTACTAGCATTCTTTAGCTGGGAATTGGGCTAAAAGACAACTGTCTCATTTCACATTGGAAATCAAGACAGTCATCATGTAGCAATAACTTTTGGTCACTGCTAACCCAGACCTCATCAAACCGCTGACCTTGAAACGAAAACGTCTGTGTCCCACTCCTCTTCCTTCTATTTCTCTAGACCAGCAATGCCAAGAGTCTTTAGGTCTGGAAGGAATCCAAATGTAATGGGTTTTTCATTGAACCCTGAGCCCTAAACGGGAAGCCAATGAGATCTATTATTGAAAACAAAACAGAAAGCAAAAAAAAAACCAAAACAACAGCCACAATTATAAGCATTCAATTTTCAGCCACAGGCTGAGCGGTGCTGTGACTGCTGACCCTGGGACATCTCTCACCACTGGCTGAAAGTCGTCCAAAGTTTTCTTATGGCAACAGCCCCTGCTACAGTTCAATTTATATGAAGAACAATGCATATTTGGACTCGGTCCACTCTAACTGACCACTTAAGGTATTGGGTCCTTATTTATATGAATTATTAGTTCAGATTAACTGAAGAGGTTTTATCACCGAGTCAGTGCTGCTCTATTACTATCTTTACAATTTAAATCAAATAGTGAGATTGTTTGGATTAATGGAGATCAAATTTTGGTTTGTTGTCTTTTATTTCTATTTTTAAATTGTTTTATATACTACATTAACTGGGTTATAATCTACCTGCTGATCTCTAATTTCCACTCTTCTGTGATTTTTTTTTGCAAGACTTGCTCTCTTTTCATTTTCAGAAAACAAAGACCCAGAATTTAAAGTGAGATCTGTGTATTAATATATACACATACTTGTGTGTGCTATAAAAACTACAGCACAAATATATACATATGCTGTCAGTTTTAAGCAAATTAATCCGAGGCCCTGAAAATACCTAATATGTGAGCATTCTACTTTTAGGCCCAAGATATTTAAAATTACTAAGGCTGGCTTTCACGTTACACATGAGATGTTTTTCTGTTAAAAAAAATAATAACCGTAAATCTCTTTTCTCATGCCCAAGAAGTTTCTTTATGAGACTTATAAGGAAATGCAGTGTGGATTGTCCTGAATGGAGTAATAATCATAAAATTAGAAACAAAAGAATGAAACAAAACAAAGCTCTTTTTTACTTTCTTTCTTTCTTTCTTTTTTTAAGATTCTAAATCACACACAAAACATTTGTTCTGCTCCAGCTCTTTGTGAACTAATTGGCTCTCCTGGAGGGACAGGTAATTGTACTTGACTACACAAGCTGTCCTGAAGCTCCCTTGGAAAGCTCCAGTAAGCTTCCAGTGTTAGCAGCCATCAAGGATTTCACAGGTCAGGCATCGGATCGATACAGCTAAAAGCAGCAGGGACTGTAATGTCGACAGCAGGTTTCAGAAAACGCTGCAAGTGCCAGTTTGTTCCCCTTCATGCAGAAGCTCAAGACAGCTTAATTAACCCTTGGAAAATACAATTTATCCAGAGGCTCTGCGGGTCTGTGCTAGGCCTTATTGGTGAACTGATAGCAGAGATACTGTAGCTGGCAGCTCTGAATTCCCATTTCCCCCCTTAATGCCATTTCTGTTAGGATGCAAACAAAACATGGTTTTAGGTGGATGTGTTCTCCTTGTCCTGAAGAGTGTGGTGCGGGAGGCCTGGGAGAAGCTGCTCTGTTAGAACTCACTTGCTATTTCAGCAGGAGTTGGGCCCAGCAGGTGCATTGATCACTCACATCTCTGGCTGTGTGTGTGATGCCCGAGAGTGTGCAACGGAAAGGAAGAGAGAGAGACATCTCCCACAGGTCTAAATGCTTCTTTGCCCTCTTGTAAAGATGTTCCCTTGTTAGTTGTCTATTTTTACTATCTTCTAATACTGCACGGCCATGAAAAGTACAGACGAGGTAATTTTCCACATCCCAAAACATCCACATCTTAGAAGACAAAGAACTTTCCAGGGGTGACAGACCAGGAAGAAGTTAGCTTGTCTGACGTGACACTCAAATGTGTGTCTCTGGTGTCAGGCCAACGGGCTGAAGGGTTTTTCCTTCCACAGCTCATTTCAAGCTCAGGAAATCTTCCAAGTAGACGTGCCTTGAGCAACCAAGGCAAAAATATCCCAGTTTCTGAGGCTTCACAATTCTTCCATACAATTATGCCTGGGAATTCATTATTTTAAATGTTAGCTCCACTTATACTTCCATTAGATATGGTTTACATTTTTATCATTTCAATTAATTCATGTAAACTAGTGTTCTTCAGCTTCTATTTACTTTCATTAGTGAATGAAAACATAGTGTTTGTTCCAGAGCAGTGAGTCTCACCGGAGTAAGCAAGACAAGCACTGCTTTCTTTCCAAAGGTTTTATACCTCTTCTGATGGTTAAAGGCCGTGTAGCAACCAGTAGAATGAAGTAGAAGAAATCAGACTAGCAGGACTTCTATACATGCATGCACTACTACAATGAACACTTTCGCATATACAGAAAGATCTGTGACTTTTACACAACTTTGAATCCATATTTTCAATCTCAATAGCCATTAAAGGCTTAGGAATTTATGACAGAAAAATGCTGAACAGAAAGCTACTGGGAACCCAAATAAAAACAAACAAACAAGAGAAACAAACCCAGAAAACAGGCTAGACAGTATCTGTGATTTTGGATTTAACAAGCTCACTAAAACAGTGCACAAAAAGCTCTTGATGGAATTATTTAATACATCTGTGCCATAGACCTCCTACCCAAGAAGCTAGATATTAATTTGTTGAATTTGAGGGAGACAATCTGCCAAAGATAGTGAAAGGATGCTGTGAAAGGCCTGTAAGCAGAGGGTAATACTAGATACTTGACAAGTTTCAACCTGGTATATTGCTACCTAGTGGGAAGCCTGAGCTCCTTTGACATTTGTATTAATGATGGGCAAGTCAAAATAAAACAGTGCTTGAATGACAAACGCAGAAGTGAGAAAGAGCTGGACTTTGCCCAACATATATGTGCAAATACAAAAGATACACTGCTATGAAGAAATTGCACTTACTGTACATGTACAGGCTAGTTTCATGCCAGCAAAACCACCACTGGTATTAGCTACACCGCTGCGCTCTCAGTCGGAAGAAGACTTTGCAGATGGATGAAGATACAGTAAGGCAATAACAAGTCAAGTTTTATGACTGCTCATACCAGCTGTAAGTCAGCCTCCAGAATATGAAGAAAGGCTGAGAAAAAAAACTGCTTCTTTCATGGTTTGTGAGCAGTAAGAAGGTAGGAATGCTACATGCAGCACCACTGTACATCACATTTATACTATTAAACACCCTCCTATTTTTGGAGAAACTTTTGCTTAACAGTTCAGACGACAACCAAAACATGCTTCAGAAGATGACAGAACTCCATTAGTTATCCAGGATTTCTGAGATCGAGAAAAAAGCACTGCTAAGCACATTGTCCCAGTGCTTAGGAAAGGCCAGTGCAAAACTGAAGAATGGGCAAGATACCAGACGATGCCAAGGGCAAGATTTATGATTGGTGTCAGAATATCAGTTGCATAAATGAACATTTTTGATATTTGTGTGTACATGCATGGCCACAGACAGGCAATGACGTATGCAGGTATGAAAAAAAGAGCTGAATGTTCCTCATATGCGCCACAGGTCTCATTGCTTTCTCTTTTCTCTGTCACTGTCTTTTTCTGCACCTTTTGTTGTGTTTCTTTCTTTCCCTCCCCCCTCCATAGTTTACCCTTGTAAGGACTCAAATTGTGTCAGAATCACTTACTGGAGCCTGAACACATAGCACCTGACCAGCTGGTGTGAGTGTGGGGACAACTGTAAAATCTGTAGTTAAATCCACAACGTGTTTCTACTGCTTAACAAATTAAGTATTGCAAAACACCATGCTTCGGAGATGTTGGGCAGCATGGTAGCATCCATGTGATTAGATTGCTTTTCTTCCTCTGGCATCACTTTCAATAAACATTAGAAAAAACATACACATTGAGACCATTTTCTTCAGGAAATACACAGGGTTTCAGAGGACACGCAGTGAAGTGCAGTTTGTGACAGATCCGGAATACAATGGGTGAAGTTCCTTTAAGGAGAGCTTTCTCTGACATATTCTAAGCAACTTTATACTGCTGTAAGAGCAAAATAAATGTAAAACTGATGTAGCTTGATAATTCCATTTTAATAATATCAACAAAGAGCTTTGACATGCCTACAATATGGTTTAAGTACCAGATCATCCTCTCAATTATCAGGGAGTTCAGGCTCACCAGGGTTGTGTAGCTATTTCTGTTTAAAGGTTGGCACGTTAAGTGCATTAAAATCCACATGCTTACTAAAATTGCCCCCATGTTTGGTGTGCCCTGTGAGGATCCAAGGTAAGGTTACAGTCATAAGCTTAAGTTCATGTCTGCCTGCACTTTTCAAGATACAGTCTGGAAAAAAACAACTTTTTCTAAGTGAGTAAATTCTGATAAACTCTTTTTCCTATTCTTTCATACCCATAGCAGGTCAAACTAGCTTCCACAGTGCACAAGCTTAGCATTCAACATTTGGCACCCAAAATAGATAAATGCTTAAATTTCTGATCCTAAGAGACTGCATCAATTCAGGGTATGTGATGTAAATGTCAGTAGTAAATGTTGATTTTCAAACTGTTACATAGCCAGTCTGGACTGGATGATCTTGTAGGTCTTTCCCTATCAGGAAAAGTTATCAGGAATAGTCACAGGTTGAGGGAAGTGATCCTCCCCCTCTACTCTGCCTGGGTGCAGCCTCACCTGGAGTATTGTGTCCAGTTCTGGGCTCCTTTGTACAAAAATGACCAGGATCTCCTTGAAAGAGTCCAGTGGAGGGATACAAGGATGATAAAGGACATCGGAATACCTCCTTTATGAGGAGAGGCTTGGAGACCTGAGGCTGTTCAGCCTTGAGAAAAGAAGACTCAGAGGGGATCTGATCCACATCTATAAATATCTAAGGAGCAGGAGGCGAAGGGACGAGGCCGGACTATTCTCAGCAGTGTGTGGCGATAGGATGAGGGGAAATGGCCACGAACTGAAGCATGGGAAGTTCTGCATAAATGTGCATGGGAACTTCTTCACAGTGCAGTGACAGAGCACTGGCACAGCTGCACAGAGAGGTGGTGGAGTCTCCTTCTCTGGAGATGTTCAAGACCGCCTGGATACCTACCTGTACAAACTGGGCTGGGGAGCTGCTTTGGCAGGGGGTTGGACTTGGTGATCTCTAGAGGTCCCTTCCAACCCCTACAGTTCTGTAATTCTGTGATTCTGTGTGAAGTTAGTCCCAGTTTTCTCTTTAGTGGTGTAGTTACTCCATTTTCTGAGATTTTTGACGACCATCCCTCAGAAAGCAATGCTGGTAAACAAGCAAGGTATATCCAAGAGGCTTTTGGTTTGCTAGGAAGAACAGAAGGACCATAGAGTTTAAAATGGACAGGCTTCAGTTTCTCTGTGACTGTGCTCACTACAGTACTGAATAAAGTTTCTTAGAACTGTGGGAGAAAATGTTTAGTGTATGCTATTCTCTGTGACTATTCACATGTGCTGGGTGAGCATCCTGTGAAATAGCATGACACTACTTGCAGTTACAAAATCTGTAAAATAAACCTCAACAACTGTTTAGATGAACCTGTTTAACATCCTGAAAGCCTGGAATCACTTTCTTTAGTCAGCAGTGGGGCAAAAGATGATTTAGAAATAGCTTCCTAGTGTGTCTGGAAATACATCTGTATTTCGTCACATAATGGAATAAACATGGCATAGTTCAAATGCAGGAATCTGTTATACAGATGATGCGTTCCTTATAGGTACAAATTAGGAAGCTCTTTTGGGAAGATCAGCCTATCCTGAAGGTCACTGTCAGGTTAGATTTTAATCTAAAGCAGTTTCTTTTTACAGAGCCTGTAATTAACACACTTGTACTCCATGCTCAGCTTTTGTTCCGATGAGTTTTTATTTATGTTTTGCCTTTTTTATTTCCAGAGAAGCCCCGAACTTACGCATACTCATTGCTGTCCTCAGTCTTCACAGCACTTAAAGCCTTCACATTGTAATGTCATACCTGGTGAGAGATGACACTTGCCCCTGCTGCCACTGCTTCTGCTGCAGAGGTGAGGCTCTGAATCCTGCACTCCACACACTGAGTCCCACTTCCCCTGCTGCTCTGCTTCAGCAACAGGAGGCTGCACTTTGCATTTCTGAGCAGAGAAGAAGCACCACAGCCGTCCTCAGCTGGATCTCACATGGCAATAAATCAGCATTGTGACTGTACAGAACTAATGCTCAGCATGAGAAGGATCTGAGAACTTGTTCTGTTAAGAAGTGAAAGAGAAAGGAGTGTGGAGTGGACTAGAAAGGAAGAACTGAGGGATAAGGCACAGATTCTCCAAGAAGAGGGGAGTGCAGTGGGAAATGAAAAGCAAGGGAAAAGCAAAGGGATCAGTGGGAAGACCAGTAAAAATGGAAGCAGAAAGAGTGAGATGAACAGAAGAAGAGGAGATGGTGCTAAACAGATAAAACAGATTAATGAAAATCAAAATATCGATAAAGGTGAGTTGGTTTGGTTCCCTGTGGCACTTCCCGCTTCTGCCAAGTACCCATGAATTATGTCAGGACACCAATTGCTGCACTCTGCCAAAGCAGACTGGAGATGTGTTTGGATTCCACTTAAAACCCTAGGAGCAACTTTGGTGCTGTGATCACATCAGTAAAAGCATGTGCTTGTACTCTCCTTTTAACCGCTTCTGCTTTCAAAGCAGTAGAAGTTCTTTAACAGGTTTTTTGCTTTGCTTTTTATGATAGTCCATAGTCTTAAGCTTGATACACACAAAAGACTTGCTCCTCTAAGTTAGTATTTGTTGAATAAGCTACAAAGCATTTGCTCTCTTTGGAAAATAGCAAAATCCTCAAATGACCTCATACGTGAGCATCATGATGCCACTTGGGACAGTTCATCACTTGCTAACTCGTCATGTATGATAAAGTACTAGCGTTTTTCTTTGCTGGCTTTTTTGTTTTTAGAAAGAAACTTGAAAGCACATTGCATGCCAAAAGGATAACTAGTAGAACAGAAGAATAATGCACTGAACTCTGTGACTTTTCAACACTGCGCTTGTTTCATCTGTTTGTGTTTCATGGCTCATTCAAATGTCAGTGTGAAAATCACACATATAAACAAACCTCTCTAAGCATTTACATTTTTTACTCTGCATTTTGAGCGAGGTTTTTGATATTTTCATTTTACAACCAATTAATGAAAAACCACTCTGAGCTATAAAGAGAAGATAATGTCAGGTTGTGACAGATGTTTTGTATGCATGGTGCATTTATTGCAGGGGTTTTGTTGGATACCTGGAAGGAGAAGCTGCAAATATTATTTTGTCTGTCCACTGTACCTTAAAAACACATCTGGGAAAATAACCCTTAGGAAAACCAAACAATTTGATTCAATTCCAGCTGTTAAAAATCAAAGTTCTCTGAAGTAACACAAGCCCCCAACATTCTCGTCCAAAAGAAAAAAAAAATCTCGGCTTTTTTCTTATTTCTTTTCTAACTCTCTTTTACAATCTCCTCAAATCTGGAATGTAAGATACCTATTGCCATTTTTCCCCTTACTATACTTGGATCTTCTTGCCACTGGATTTCACTGTGCATATGAGCCTTGCTGCAGTAAAAATGTCATCATCTCAAAGCTGGCAAAAGACCTCATCTTTTTTAACACTTGATCTGCTTTCCTGTGAGAGGAAATGCAGGTGGTCATGTTTGGATACCTGCATGTTTGGAAATTCTGCAACCTGTAAGCTCTTGGATGTATAGAGAAGATCCTTCATAGATGGAGTTTCTTTTCCTTTAATTAGCTCGGGTCTGCCAATGGCTAGAGAACTTAGAGCCTCACCTGTCAGGTGGCAACCCATTCAGATTTTAAACTACCACTGAGACATAATCACAGCAGGGGGAAAGGATTGCTGTGGCAGAACGTGCTACTATATCATAGCTTGGCTATTCAAGGACATTATTTACTTGGATACAGAAGATGCTTCTAGTGAAGTAAACCTGAGGTGACAGCAGAGCCCTGAAAAGCAAATTCTAAAAATGGTATCTTTATTACTGGGCACTGTGACAGTAGGCAGGCCAGTTAGGGGACAGGCTGCATGACTATTTGCATCAGAACATCTACTGTATGTGATAGATATTGACAAGTGTGTTGAAAGGCATTGTTGTTAACAGGAATAGTTACACCTGGATGTATGTGGAAACACCATAGCAGCTTCTGTATCCTCATATACTGGAGAAAGCTCAGCTTGGAATCAGTTGCATTCTCCAGTGGCCACTTCAACTCCAACATCAGGCTTAAATATGAAAAGTCACAGTGTCATATTTCATTTTGTTTGATCCAGTTGATCTACTGGAGGGTAGAAAGGCACCTCAGAGGGACCTGGATAGACTGGACTGATGGGTCAAGGTAAACTGTATGAGTTTCAATAGGGCCAAGTGTCTGGTCCTGCATTTTGGTCACAACAGCCTCAGGCAACCCCTTTCAGCTGGAAAGCTGCCTGACAGAAAAGTGACCTTCGTCTACTGATGCCTGAATAAGAGCCAGCAGTGTGCCCAGGTGGACAAGAAGGACAGTGGCATCCTGGCTTGAATCAGGAATGGTGTGGTGTGCAGGACTAGGGAAGTAATCCTGCCCCTGTACTGGTGAGGCCCCACCTTGAGTGCCGTGTTCATTTTTGGGCTCCTCCATACAGAAGGGTGCTGGAGCAGGCTCAAAGAAGGGCAACAAGGCTTCTGAAGGGCTTGGAAAATATGCCCTATGAGGTGCGACTGAAGGAACTGGGGCTGTTAAGTCTGGGGAAGAGGAGGCTGAGGGCTATTGCTCTCTTCAAATACCTGAAAGGTGATTACAGTGAGAGTAGGGTTGGTTTCTTCTCACTGGCCATCTACCTGGAATTCTGCAAGGCCTTTGATATAATCACGCTCCACATTCTCATCTCAAAATTGGAAAGATATGGATTTGAAGAGTGGATAAGAAATTGATTGGAAGGTTGCAACCAGAGGATCGTGGTCAACAATTCTTTGTCCAGGTGGAGGCTGGTAACAAGTGGTGCACTGTGGGGGCCTGTCTTGCGACCAGTACTCATTCACATCTTTAACAGTGACATAGATAATGGGATCAAGAGCATCCTTAGCAAGTTTGCTGATGAAACCAAGCTGAATGGTGCAGTTGGCATGGCAGAAGGATGGGAAGCAATACAGAGGGACCTTGGTAAACTCAGAAGGTGGGTCCATATGAACTTAATGAGGTCCAACATAGCAATGTTCTGCACTTGTGTTGGGGTAATCCTAGGTAGGTATACAGACTGGGAGAAGAACTCCTTAAGAGTAGCCCTGCTGAGAAGGATTTAGGGGTCCTGGCAGATGAAAAACTGAATATGAGCTAGATATGTGCTCTTGCATCCTAGAAGGACAATGGTATCCTGGGCTGAATCAGAAGAGGGGTAGCCAGCAGCGTGACAGAGGAGGCTGTCCTCTACTCCGCCTTTGTGAGGCCCCATCTGGAGTACTGAGTCCAAGACTGGCACCCAACACAGGAAAGATGTCAAGTTTTCGGAGAGTATCCAGAGAAAGGCCACAAAGATGATCAGAGAAAGTGTAGTGATCTCAACAAATTTCTAGCTATTTCAGTTACAGTGCTTTGTTCTGGAGTTGTTTTTGATCCTCTTGGTACAGTTTTCCTAGTCGAGTTTGACACTGCAAACACTACAAACAAAAAGACACAGGCTGTGCACCACTGGTAGTTCTGCTGCAAGGCTCTCTACATAAATAAAGAATTCAAAAATGGTCTGAACTACCACTGCTTTCCAAACCTGCCCCAGATTTCAGCAGCAGTGTCTATACTTCCCAAGCTACACCAACCACAGGCTGCTTCTAAATGCTGGCTGCAAAGTAGGCAAAAAAGCCTCGAATATTAACTCTTTTGATCTCATGTCTCTGCAAGAAAGAGACTTTTGTATTCTACATACTACCGAGCCTCATGTGATTTGCCACTGTGCTTCTTACAGTATTGTGTGTTTCCTTTCTGCCAACCTTTCCTCCACTCACCAACCAATCCAGCCTTCAGGTCTTTGCCACTTGGACTTTGAGCAGTACCCTCACTTTTGAATACTCATTGCTCTAGTCCCCCTGGACATCTGTAGCCTCACATGTGCACCAACTCTGTTCTGTTTCAGCACTGCAGAAGATATAGGAAACAAAGGATTGTCCAGAGCTTCTGTAAGTGTGGCCAGATAGCATATGAATGGTTACTGAATGGTTGCTTACTGCAAAATGAAATTGATCCTTTAAATATGTGACAAAATCCTTAAAAAGTTTAGCTAAGCTTTCTACTACTAAGCAATTCTATGATAAAGTGGCTTCAGAGTTAAGAACTGCATCACCTTTCTTTGTGAGCAAAATTTATAAGCGCACACACACACACACACAAGGAAAAGATTGTCAGATAAACAGACCCTCACACTCTTATTGCCTCTGGCAAAGAATTCTGTAGCCCATTTATCAGCTGTCTCTGGGTCACTGTAACTGCAAAGTGCTTTTAATGCCCTGGGCCCATCTTCCCCAATAATGCTAAAATGCAGACATTACAGATGTAGGTTAAAAGACATTTTTAGAAGCTGTATGCATCTCAATATCAAATTACATGAACTGCAACTGAAATGTAAATAACCTTCACATTAATTGAATGTTAACATACGTCAAATTGACGTATACCAAATGTACCAAATATATGCACTGTTAGGCTACCATGTACAGGATTGGATTAAGTATTTGAACATATTTTTTTGAAAGTAGCCAGCAAGAGTCTGTTGGTTTTGAAGGGATGACATGCCACATCCTGTGGTGCATCAGGCACGGCACTGCTAGCTGCTCAAGGAAAGAGGCTGTCCCACTCTACACTGCACTGACGTGGCCTCATCTCAAGTGTGTGTGCAGCATACAAAAAGGACATAAAACTATTAGAGAGTTTCCAAAGGAGGGCTAACACTTATCATGAAGGGTGTAGAGGAAAAGACACACGAAGTGCAGCTGATGTTCTTAGGTTTGTTCAACCCAGAGAAGAGAAGGCTGAGGGGAGACCTCATCATGGCCTATGGCTTCCTTACAATGGGGAGCAGAGGGGCAGAGGCACTGGTCTAATCTCTCTGATGACAGTGACAGGACCTGAAGGAATGCTATGAAGCTGCAAGAAAGGAGGGCCACGGTGGATATCTGGAGAAGATTCTTCAACAAGAGGGTACTGGGGCATCGGAACAAGCTCCTCGAGACAGTGGTCATGGCACTGTGTTCAAGAAACACCTGGACAATGCTCTCAGGCATATGGTCTGATTTTTGGGTGGTCCTAGGTGGAGCTGGGAGTTGGACTTGATGATCCTTATCAGTCCCTTCAACTCTATGATTAAAGGAAGCAAATGGCAAAGTTTCCATTGATTTTGGTGGAATGGACTGTCAGTATAAGAGTTCTTCTACCACATCACTATCTAGTGGAAAAAGTACACGTGAATACATCTAGAGAGACATATCCAAGTGATCTCTAGGCTACTGATGCTGCTCAAACTAAGTTGTCTTTTCCAGCTCTGAACACTGAGCATTAATAAAAACTTACACATTGATATACCTAAAAGGTTGGGTAAATAAGATCTTTGTGTTACTGATGACAGGAAGAGAAGCTGGACATAATGATTTACCCAGTTAAAAACACAGCACTAGCAGAGTTACTGAAAGACAGCAGTCCTGACTTCACGCTCCCTTTTCTTCTTCTGCACTGGGATGAAGCTGAAATGTCAGTAAATGAGAACTACTGCAGGCTACTGCTCAGCAGGCCACAAGTCCTTTTAATGCTCCAGCTCTGAAGGAACAGTTATGGCTCTCATACAACCTTTGACACCCTATTTGCAACTTTGAGAGATGACTGCTGTAATTTGTGCTAACACCCATTCCCTGACTTGCCCACGAATTCAGTTTCACTGCAGTGTCTATATAATACCTTAAATGTTGGCAATATAGTCTCCATTCAGCAGTTAAAGCAAGTATGGAGTGTACTGTAGTAAAACAAACAGCTGCACCCTACACAGAATAGTTCAAACCTCCAAATGAAATACTGAAATGAATCTCTACAGTGCATCTAGCTTTATTGCACAGAGAGATGAGTCCATGAAGACCATATACACAGAAGCATTATTTTTTGATGGAAGTATAGTACTTAGCTTTTAGAAAAGCAGTTTTGACTGGTTTTCCTGTGCTCTTCTTGTAAGTACCGTGTACCCAGCTGTCCCTTTTATACAGCTTTATGCATCATTTTATGTATTATTTATACTTTGATAAGACAGAGCCACACAGGAGTCAGAACTCACTTACATATCAGTTATGTAGTAAGTTACTGATGCTATTGTGTAAAATTTGTTTACTCAATAATCCTATAATCCACTGATGATAAAAAGAAGTTTCAATTATGAAATAGTTGCAATATTTTCCCCTAAATATATCATAGCACTATATTGATTTCATGACTTGTTAATTTTAAAGTGACTAGTTTTAAAATAGTTGCGCATAGTTGCATTTATTATTAAAAAAACATTGTCAAGTCCAGGAGCATGGAATTGGAGTACTTATGTTAAAGAAAATTAAGGCAGAATGTTCTTCTTCTTAACTCTAATAGTCTAGACACTCATTCTTCATCTTTCTTTTCAAATGTAAGAAAGCTCAAAATGCTTAAACCAGGTTTAGTCGAATAAGAGAAAATAAGAGGACTGACACACAGAAAATGACTAAATTATGCTCAGTTTAGGGGTTTGACTTCTCTCTTTTGCCTCAGGCTTTTGGGACATTAAGACCACGTTATAAATCCTGGTCAGTGCTTTTTTTCTAAAGAGCAGAAATGAGAGTTTATTAGCATCACAGCAGTTGCCTCAATAATGACAAAACAGTTGCTCATTACTGCTCATTAGATTCATATTAGATTCATTTGCAATAGCAATACATCTTCTATTCATTCTCAACTGCAAAACAACAGATATGATTTGACACCTGCTGTAGTACAGAATTCATTAGGAAGTAATAATACAAACAGGAATTCAACTGATGGACTGATGGGTCTAAAATTTGTCATTTAATGCAGAATTTATATAGGATAAATACCACAGCAGGCAATCAGCTTTCTCAAATCATATGTGCTGCAATAAAATAATTACCCAGAAGTATATATTCAAAGAGCAATATACATACAAACATACATACAAAAAGTAACTAGCAGTACCGTATGCAATATGTTACGTACACAGTAAAATAAATGAACTGTTTCTGGCAACATCCCTAAAATATAAAATAATGTAGTCATTAATTTCTAGAACTGGGGAAATTCAAAAAGTTACTCGAAGCATTGAATAAATAAATAAAGAGGCCACGAGAACTCCCTTTACAGTGCACCCTTTCTTGCCCATTTCTTGCCCAAAGATATTAAGGTAGCTGCATTTTATCCCACTTTCTATTTATTATCACAAATGTTTGTTATTCTTTCTTCCAAAGTTTTCTTCAATGCTGCAAACTGTGAGTCATGCTGCCAAAATTTCAGTTGCTCAAGCCACTTTCTCTCCTTTCTTATTTTCTGTGTAGCCATGTGTCATTCTAGACATTTATTTTCTTTGCTGTCTGTAAACTGTGGAATGGAAGTTGTAATCTTCCCTCCTGACTTATATCACCTGACACAATATTCAAAACATGCATTAAACAGGAAGACTGCTTATAAAATAGTGTTTATAAAAGACATTCGAGTGTTCCTCCTCTACCTAAGTGGGCACCATCTTCTCAGGACCTCTGGAAACCATGCAGCATTATTTAAAGGTTATTTCAGTGTGTGATCTCCTATCCCTCCTTGTCATAGAAGTCGTATACACTTACTCCACAAAAAACATTTAAAAAGAACCACGCTTTTCTGGTTCAGCCAACATTTAGAACAACCCTTCTGGACCTACACTTACAAGAGTTGTTATAAATGCAAATAAAGAACAATAGCACACACAGCAGAGGTTAACTTGAATAAGCAAACTGCTTTCAAAATCAGCTGCTAAGGAAATGATTGCAGGAAGCAGAGGCTAATACTGCACCTACTAACCAAAACTGCCAAATTACCCTATTTTCTTCTTTCCCAGCTATGATTCTCCTTGTGGAGCTGCCTCCACAGCAGAGGATGGTGGAGCAGTATCAGGTAAGGGCAGACCATTCCAGCACTCTGGGCATGCAAGTGATGCATCACCATGTTATTAGATTTATTATACAGTCTATTTGCCGCTTCAACACTATTTAGTTTTATTTTTTATTTTTAAAACCAAATTGAAAGCAATCAGAGCAGTCATTAAAATGCAACAGCTTCCTAATTTCTCCTGGGAGAGAAGGTATTGGCACCCTGCCTCTTTCATTTGGGATGTGATCTAAGAAATAACAATGCAAATATTGCATGGTCAGGGCTATTTTCTATGAATATGCCATTAATATAATGACCTTTGTGCTACATTTACAGATTATAAGGATCAATATTTATTCTTAGGTTAGGGGAAAAAAATAAAGCTCAATCTTCCAGTTAAAATGAGTCATATTTAATATATCATATAATAATTAAGTTATTAGTGCTACTTATATATACAAGTGAATAATGGGTTTTGTGATGGATAAGTTTCCTCTCCCAAACAGTTAACATATGTTAACTCCTAGCATATTTCTGAATTAAATAAGTGTGGGTAAAAAAACCCACACATTTCAATGCTTGTACATTTCTTTCTGAAGGTATGGGAAGTTAAAATCCCTGACATCTGAAAAGAGATAGGATGTGCATATCTTTTCACATACAGCAATAGGAACTGGTAGATAAGTTACAGCAGCTAAAACAACCCCCTCTAGTATTTTCTTTGCTGGCCTGGCAAAGAAAAGTGTGGGAGTCAGTTGTTTATTTGTCTGGGATACTTGGCATTAAAGGAAATGTCACATATTGCCATTGACATCTCCTGTATTTTAATAGAGTGTTTAAAATAATTTGTTTGCAAGCTTATATTTAAGATGAATGTTTTGATATCTCCATTTTTCTTTTTCATTTTCTTTAGAGAAAGGCCTAATTTCTTGCCTGTCTTTTAAAGGTCTCAACTGATACTTCTGCTGTTTAACACATAGAAGCTTTAATACTTTGAACTTATTGCAAGACATAAAATACAAGAATTTTCTGCATAGAAAGCCTTAATCAGTCAGAAAGTTGGTAAATTATGTCTTCATGCCATCCATATTGAGTGTCCATTACTCCTGGACATAGCACATTAACTGACTCATTAGCTATTTCAAACCATATGGACTTAGGTTTTGGGTGGGCTGCTCATAATATCCTGAGGTGAGCTTCCTAATTATTGTAATTATGTGATCTCAATCATGGGGCCAGTCACACAAAATAGTGTCAAGAGTCTTTAAAATGGGAGTCAGTGCACCTAGACAGTGACTGAGTTGAGCAACATGCCCCCTAGATGTTGGAGATCCCTTGATACTGCAGAAAGTAATTACTTTAAAAGTTCTAAGAAATGGGGAACGATAACAACTGAATTAGCACAAGTGCATGGAACTCTATACTGATACACAAATGGATTTCTCTGTAAAAAGTGGGAAAAGTGATTTCTTATTGTCAATGGTTTTAATACAGAGATGTGCTCTGTATTTACTGTAAGTTTAGGCATGGTAGTTTAAACAGTAAGGACACCTGGATTGGAGGGGAGCAATTAAAAGTGGAAATACTAAAATGGCAGTATTAAATACCATGCAAGTGTCACAAAGCAACAGTGGGAGAAGTCACAAGTTGCTCGCCTAATGCAACAAATTTAAGATTTGTGTATGTGAGGCTGCAAGATCCTGTAAAAATGAAGTCTTTTATATTCAAGTTTAGATTTGAGAAAAAGAAAAAAATAGAACATGGTCTTATGTTTTAGCATAGAATATTTTAAAATTCAAATATCAATGTTTTTTCCCTCTTAGAACGAGAAACAGCATTATATCAGACACTGAAGAAAACAGTAGCTATAACTAAGACAGAAGTCAGGCTTGTACCTTTCACTTTTCAGAATACTTCTTAGACACCTACAAATTCAAGGAGTCAGATACTTAATAGCACAGTGCATTTAAACATAGAATTAGATAGTGAAAACAGGTATTCAAGAGTTACTTAGGAAACTAAACTTCTTTTAGAAACTGAAACAACTCATGCTTGTAACTAGACCTCTACATTCACCATACAGAAGAGCCATCTTAGGAAGCATAGCACTACTGTTTTCAGGAGAACAGTGCTAATCTGAACTGCATTGATTCTGTGGAGAAGCTAGGATTTGTTTATACTTCACATAGCAACACATATACTGCAGGAAACGTGAATTAAAAGCAATCCTGTCAATATCAGAGCCAATAATAAATACCAACATGCAAGTAGCACATTATACCACTTGTAGAAGATTGCTCAGAGTTTGTACACCCAAGCTGCATGAAGGATTGATTCCTCATGAGAAGGGCCAGTAAGTAAAGTAACAATAATTTGATTTCCAGTGCCTAGGCCTTAAGCCTCAGAGGCTGTCTTCTTCAGTGTGTGTTCATTACAACAATAATACAATAAATGGTATTTGCAGTAGTAAAATAGATGCTAACAGAGGAAAAGGAATCCTCATCCCTTATCTTTCATGCAGACTAAATACATCACTATAACTCGAACAGTAAGCCTTATAGTTCTCCCTTCACCTAGCTAAAAAATAATAATAATAAAAAAAAACCACAATGGGAGGTAATCTGTTTCAGTCTAGGCATAAGGATTGTGACTGAGGTCATACTCTGTTCTGTACTGGCAGGATTTATTTTTATTCTTATTAGTGTTCACACTTTTCTCCTGTAAGGATTCTTGAACTTAGCAGTAATGCTAGCTGTCTCACCTTGAAGGGAAATAGCTTTCATTGTAGTTGAGGTTTCTGCAAAAAAAAAAAAAAAACAACCAAACAAACAAAAAAACCAAAACACCAGAAAACAGTCAACAGAAAAAAAAAAAACAAACCAACCCACACCAGAAAAAGCAAGTACACTTATAAATATTTTAAGCATTCATACCCCCTTCCATTACCATCTCAAACTGGTAATTTGAAGCTACTGTGAAGGGGAAATTAAAGCTTTAACCTGATTAACAAAGCTCATGTTTGTTGGGATGCTTCCTAACTAACTGATAATAAGTGATGTTTTCTCAGTCCTTCCCAAAACATAGCAGTACTCTAATTAGGGCAAACATAACTGTTACTTCCTAATTTATTTCTTTAAAGCATTGTCTAGACTGAATAAGCCCAATTCCTTCAACCCTTCTTCATAGCAGGGGTGCTCCAGCCCCCGGTTATCTTTATGGCCCTCCTCTGGACTTGCTTTAACAGCTCCACATCCTTCTTGTGCTGGGGACACCGTGCCTGGATAGGGTAGTGCAGGTGGGGCCTTACAAGGACAGAATAGAAGGAAAACTAAAAACACTTTCTGTTTCTTGGATCTCTATCCTCTGACTTGTAGAGTATATGCTTTGTACATGCCACGTTAAACTTTACAACTTGTGAAACACTTATTAAAGGTGGAAGAGATTTCAGACAGTCTTGTTTCTGGATGGAGTTATGGTTGCGAACCTATAACTCCTTTTACACAGTGCAAGACAACTGTTTTTTACAGCTGCAGAGGACCTAAATCATATAGATTATATTAATACCACCTATGCTGTATTTCTGCTGGACAAGTCACTTAGACGTTAGATAAGTCTGCACAAACAGTAACATGGCATATGGTACCATCAATGAAATAAAGCCCTTACATCTCTGTCCTTACTTTTTCCCTCTCCTGTGCTGATGTTAATCTGTGCTTTGCAGTCCTAATCTGTCATTGGCAAACTGAAGCCTCTGAAGAAGCGTCATCTCTGCGGGCTCCCTGCGGTTCTGAAACTAAGCACTGCGCTCCCAACCTGGCTCAGATGATTTATTTCCTCCCCCGGGCCGGGCTCGGTCCGACCAACCGCTTTCGTATACGTGAGAGCTGAAGGGAGAGCTTGTCCCGCCCCGTCCCCGCCCCGGGGTTTCGCTTCGGGAAGTTGCTGAGCTCGGGCGGGGTGAGGCTGCGGGCCCTGGGTCGGGTCGGGGCGGTTGGGGCGGGCTGCTGGCTGAGCCTGGCTGAGGTTGGGGAGCTGGCCCCCTTCCTCGGGCCCAGCCGGCAAAGGATCTCGCTTTTTCCGTCGGGAAAGTCAACTTTTTTTTGTTGTTGGGTTTTTTTTTTCCCTTTTATCAAGGTGCGATGCCGCCCAAGCAGCGTGGCAGGGGCAAGCTGCCCGCTCCTCTCCCGAGAGACATGATCCTGAAGGACACCGAGGGAAAAGCGTGGAGGCTGGGCAGCCAGATCGGCCACGGCGGGTTTGGCCTCATCTACTTAGGTAAAACACGGTGTGTTTAGGGAAAACCCACCGTGATTCTGTGGGCGTTTCCTCTCGATTTTCTGCCGTGAATCAGAGGTGTGGACCCCTGAGGTGTAACGGCCGCTGTACTTTCTTCAGAAGAAACCGTGTTTCGCTGGGTGTGAGTGTGCCAGGGAATGAGTCGTCGCGGGGCACTTCGTGAAGGATTCTGGGTCACTGGAAAAAGACATCGCTTATGCAGGCAGCTGCTGATCTTTAGGAAAGTCCTGTTTTCAGGGCAGCGTTATGAGTTTTGTTTTTTCTTCTTTCTGCTGCACACGTGCGGTTCCTGCCTCTCATCTTCACAGTTCTGTTGTCTTTAGTAAGGCCAGTGTTCTGCACAGCGGTTCTTCTTCACCTCTGTGAAGCCCTACTGAGCCCTGCAAACCTGAAAGGAGTTGTCCTTCACTGTCAGACTGTAGGATCAGTCACCTACTGCATAAAGAGCTGCATTTCCTTTATGAGGATTAGTGTGTTTTCTCTCACTGTATTTTGCAGTCGTAAATGAGGCACTTGCATGCCACTGTTCTTTCAGTCGCAGTTTTAGTATGACTTTGTTATGTCTGGACTGTGCTTGTCTATTTTCAGCTGTTCAGGAACACTTCCTATTGCACCAAACTGTTCTTCCTTTCCTTCTTTTTTTTTCCTCCTCTTGTCTGTTGTGGCTAATCACAACTGAATGTCAACTTAAGACCCATCTTCTGTTCCCTGATGTGGTGATCCCATGTGTGGTTGGGTGTTGTTTGCTTCAAGAGTTGCACTTCCAGCTAGTAATGTGTGGCTGTAAATTGAAGGGGGTTGAACAGTTTTACTTATGTGTCTGGACTTCAGGTTTGAATGAAAAAAGTTTTTTTGCATCTATTTAGTTATTTTTTTTTGTAAGGAGGTGGACTGGAGGCCTGTACAGGCACTGAATGCTTGTATAAGTGAAGTAAAAAGAGTTCAGTTAAAAAAAAAAAAAAGGAAAAAAGCCAGCACTTTTGCTTTCCTACAAAGTAAACACAGTCACAGAAAAAACTTGGAGAAAATTAAGGATGTGTATGTTTGTTAGTAGTTTGTTGTAATTAAATAAGTAGCTGGCAACAGTAGGTGGCCGTGGCCTACATTTACCCTACTCTGAAGTTGAAGTTTGTTTGTTTTTTACTTTGGATTAGATTTGGTGTGGTCTGCTCACTCAGTATGTGATTTAAAGCCACTAGAACAAAGTGTTTTGAATCCTTACGTTCCCGCTAAGAACTGGAGTATATCTATCTGGTGGGCTTCTATAGTTTCACGTCCTCTGGAATTGATGTAGTTCACACAAGCCTCATGGCTCTGCAAACTGAACCAGTGGGGATGATGAGTTTCAGCTAACTGTGGTTAGAGCACACTAAGGAAATTACACTCTTTTGATACATGTGGTAGCTTTTTATGACCTTCTTTGTAATGTCAGTAGTTCACATTTGAGAGATGCCGTGCCTAGAGGAAATATGGAAAACATTACCATACGAAAACAGAGCTTAGCAGGAGCTAGGAAGTGAAATCAAGTTAGTTCTGGATATTTCCATGCGAGGATGAATGGTGGGAGAGGGTACAAGGGTGTCAAGTGGGGGTCAGGATCCAAAGGAATGTCTGCCACTTATTATGGTGTTTGTGTTCATTTTATCTTCTCTTTTAGAAGAACAGTGAATGTTACATGTAGGACTGAACTGAAGGTTTTGTTCCCCTTATACCCGTATATCTTACAATTAAAAGAGGAAATGGGCAGAACTTATCCTCCCATTGACAGTGAGTGAAGCTGTCGTTTTGTGCACATCCTTATCTTAGCTGTGTATTTAAGTACTGCATATATTAAGTACTGTTTACCTACAAAGGAAGGTCTGAGTGGCAAGGAGAGTGAAGTACATAATGGTACGCATCAGCTTGGTGCTGAGGCAGCTTCTTTCTCTTTTCAACCTAGTTCTTCATATGCATGCAGTAAGACGGGAGAGTGACCACTAACATTTCAGAGAGAAGCTAACACAGAAAGAACTGTAGAGAGGTGGGTAAGACAGGAGAGCAGAGACAGATTCGATCCCCTGCCAGATACGAGCAGCACAGCCTTTTTATAAAAGTAAAGGTTAACTTTTCTGGCTGTATCTTTTAACAAGTATTTTTACTGTAGTGGTGTAAAGATTTTGATGTGCGTTGTTATAGCTTAATTTGCCATTAAGGGTACTCCATACTCCATTAATCTATAACAATGTACTTGAGGTATTTTACGTTATCTCTGCACAATGTATTTACTGGAGATGTGTTACTTGGAAGGCTCACTGAATCAAACCTGCTGGAAGCCATTTACTAACCTGGAGTCTGAGAGCACTGTTAGTCTCCTTAGGTTGCAGGGCTTCTAGTTATGTAGGTGACAGTTACCAGTAGCTACAAGTCTTGTTCTGCATCATGAACATCTTCCATGTTTTTCTAGTTGCTCTTTCATGCCTATGTGTCATCTTGTCTGTTTTTCTGTTGACTTGTTCCCTCCCTTGAATTTCTTTTGTATACTTATTTTAACCAGAGTACATGCTGCTTCCTCCTAATGCTCCCAAAGGGCAGACTTTGCTGTCAGAAGCACTTGGAGCTGCCTGGAGATGTTCTTTCAAACGTTGCTTTTGTCCCAGCGAAAATGATACGGATCATACCCTGGACCTGCCTGTGCTCTGACATGCTGAGCTGGTTTTCGTTACTGGTGCTGATTTGCCTCAGAGACCTCAGACAGAACTGTTACCCCTATGATAAGGCAGGAACAGAGTGGAGAGGAACCAGGGGATGACATGACATATTGTTGGTCTCACAAATAGGTTGTAGCCCTGTGGAGAACAGTGGCAGTACATAGGAAAATTAAGCTAGAGTTGAGGAGGGTGCTACTGAGAGCCTTACATTCTCTCATTTATCTTACTGATCGCAGTTAGTAATTAACACCAGTCTTTATATAAATCATTCTGTAGTCCTGCTGCAAGGACTCTATTAATGCACAATTGGGATGGAAAATTTAAATGCAAAAATGTCACATGGTGTTTTGCTAAGATTCCATTGTTGGAGTAAAACCTGGTGTACACAGCATTGTCTGCTTGCAGACTTCTTTCTAACGAGTCTTCCTAATACTTGTGTTAGTTGGTGTATTTTTACAGTTAGATCACATTTGCAGTGTAGTATTATACCTATGTATTGTAATAGAACTTAGTAAGGGACAAGTGAAAAGAGGTTTGAAACCATTATTCATAGCTGGCTTTGCAGCAGGTATGTTGTTGTCTGACTGCTGTGTTTGCAGGTGCTGTTACAGTATGAGAAGCTCAGGAAACTACTTACTGATAATGCTACAGTCAGGAATGCTTTTGTCCTCCCTGGTGATCTGTCACTTGTATAGCTCTTTTTTCTTTTCCATGTTTTCTTTTTTTCTCTCTCCATTTTCCAAGTGGAGGCAAAAGGAAAAAAAAAAGAACATACCTGCTTGTACAGTAAACAGTGGTTGAATGGGTGAATGTGTCCTATTACCAGCAGAGCTGCTGATGGAGGTGCTCACTGTGGCCTCTTCTGACTTTAAGCTTGGACCAAGGTTTGCTCAGCTGTTGATACTACCAGACATGGTGTTCTTTCAGACAGTTCAGCAAAATAGTCTGAAAGGAAGGTTATTTTTGCTTCAGAAAAAGGAATTACTATGGCTAATTTGTACACCCCTGCTTGGGGGTATAATGTGCCAGGGAGCAGAAGCACTGATGGAAACACTCTGTCACATTCTCAGTGTTCATTCCGTGGTTTGAGTTAGGAAGTAGACTTTAGTAATTGGTTCTAGAGAAATGAAGTACTTAATTGCTTAAATTAACTTCTCCAAAATTATTTACAGTACTGCAGCAAACAAATAATGCAGTAACAATAATATCTAACAGATGATGTTCAAGATTATTTTTATGAATTCAGTGGAAAGAAGAATATCAGTAGCAAAAAAAAGCTGGCAGTAGCAAGTGGCTGATTAGGGATGGATCTTTCTCAAACTTCAGGTGTGAAAGTGCTTTTCAGTAGAGCTCTCATTGTACACGTAGGTGTGAACCTTAGTGTGAAAAAGTCATAGCCAGATAAATGCCACCTCAGGAAAGTGTTTTTATCTAGTCACTGATATTAAACTTTATACAATCTACTTGCTGTATCTGTATTTATAGTTTTTCACCCTGTAGGCAAACTGGAACATACTTTTAGCCTGTTTTTGTTATTCAGCAGTTACCTGGGACTCATACTTGTTACAAGCCCAGATTGCTCTCTGTGTATTAGAGGAAATTCTCCAGCTTCTCCAAGTTCTTGCTGGTGCTGCAAGAACACGTTACTATTTTGCTTTAATGTCCTGACACTATTTCCGTGCTTTTCCATATGTATGGACTTGTGAACTGGGAGCTGTTGTTTTGTTCTTTATTTGTCCACTTTGCAGGAATTGTGGTCAGAGACTGTTGACTCTGTGGCAACAGGACCAGACAAACCCTGGCATGCTAACTAAAACTGAAAGGGAAGGAGGCAGGTTTGAGTATTATTATTATTCCCAGTGAAGAAGGTATTTTGGAATAGCATTATATGTTAAAAGGAAAAACTGTGGTTGAAAGATGAGGCACTTGTTGCATCATGGAGGGCACTCTTACAGCTGTCGTTGGCACCTGTAACCTACTGAAACTGGCATCATACCTTCTGAGTGGGCTCTACGTCAAAGTGGCAGATGGGCTAGAGCAGAGTCTTGCCAGGAAACAGTTTGTGCATCACGTTTTATTTATTAGAGGCCTGAGCTCCTGTTTGGGAATGCTAAGAGCAGATCATGCGTAGCTTTTCTGCCTAGGGTTAAAGGATGTGTCATACCAGTTCTAGCTTTGAGTGATTAACTCTGGGAGGCAAACAGTGGCCGTAGTGTATCACAGAGGTTTCACAGGGAGATGTGTGAGCAGTACAGTGACATTTCCTATCAGTACTAAGTGTCCTTAAATTGGAGGCCTCTGTAGTTATGGGCGAAGCACTTTGTCAGTTAAGCATAATTTTTCTTCCAGATTAGTTTACTTGTGTCTTGTGGAAGATGCTTTCACAAGCAACGTAGATGGACACGTATGTGTAATTTGTATCATAAAACTACATTCATAAGTGTACCTAGAAGAAGAAATCTAGAAAAAAATATTCATAACCATTGCTCAGAAAAGAGTCTGTCTAGGAGCTGCTAATGCATCATCAGACACTGAGTGTTTTGGTTCTTGGGGAAATGCTGAATATAGGGAAGTGTTGGGGAGGGGAGCTGAGAAGCTGTGCTCTTTGCTTACCTTTAAGTATTTGCATTGGTACTCTCTATATGTAGGATACATGTATAGCTGTGTATTGAATAGCAGATGCTACTTATTTATTTGTTTGCATTCTGGTTTTAGTAACTATAATCCTGCAACTTGGATGATTTTGTTGTTAGATGCTCTGAGTGGTGCGTTTATCAGCCATTGGATTTAACAGCTCTTGGCTGACCTCAGTGGGGTCAGAGTTCTTTCAGCTTTTTTTTATTGGGAACCTGTAACATCAGGTTGTGGTATTTTTGAGGTTAAGTCTTAGCTTTTTCAGAAATAGGCTGGCAGTATCATGCCTGGAGACATTTACCCAATGAAACAAAGCAAAAGCATCATGCTAGCGACCCAAGAACTTCTGAAATACTTTTTCTCCGCGTTTCCAAAACAAATATATTCTCAAAATATGCAGCAGTGACAAAGGCACCAGCTGCGGACAAGAGCAGGGATATTTTTTCAAACTGCCACATCAGTGCTGTTTTCTTTTCCACTGTGTAAACTTTGTCGACAAAACTGGTTCTGTGAGAGCTATTGAAAATGTTTCACTGTAGTCCATATGCGACTGCCACAAATTAACTGCTAAATCTGCGTTTGAAGTGGCAGATAGAATGGGCACGTTTCTTTGTCAGGCTGCACGCAATTGTGCTGAGTGCTTGTAGGAAATTGCTGTTCATCCAGGACACTCTTTCTGTTACCATGCCGTATTAACATTTATAAAGGTATGTTAATTAAGGTTGTGGCACTCAGCAAAAAAAATGGCTGAAAGTGACGATTGAGGTGGATGATAAGACTGTAACTGCTGTGCCTAGATGAAATTAGGAAATTCTGGATGTGTGATAACATGAGGAAAGTTATTTGCTGTGTTCTGTAGGTACTACCGTTGGAAATAATGGCAAATAATGTGTATCCTACCACACTGCTTTATTTCACCATTTCTATACTTTTCAGTGGCATGATAGCTGTACTTGTGGAATGAAGGAGAGGAAAGAAAATTAGAGCTGTGCCCTATGCAGATGTTTTGTGAGATTCTTCTTGGCTTGCGATGGAAACAGCCGCAGCCCCCTGCACACATCTTTGCCAGTGTTCCCAGTTAACAGGCAGACAATGGTTTTGATTGTGTGCATGCATCAACACTCTTCCCCCCAAGACGTGAGAAAATTGTGCATCTCTAGATCATATAAGCAACACAGACTGTAAAGTGGGAACTCTCACATTTGTTGTGCTATTTTAAGATACCCTTTGCAAACATAATCTCACCATATAGTGCTTCTGGTACTCTGCGTGTACTTATACGCCATCAGAGACCTCCTGCATATCAGCATTGCTCTCCTGCAGGGTCTCTGCTTACTGTCCTGCAGTCTAGCATTTAACTGATTGTAATATTATAAATAGCCATGTGCTACCACACAGAACGAGGCTAGCACATGGCTAATTACGAGTATACAGTAATTAACTGTGAGCTAAACTCGCAGGAGAGTATGTGGTGGTGGTCTATGAGGTATGTAATCAGACTGTTTGTTAAACCTTGGGAGCCTTTCCAGTCTGTTAAGTAACTATACATAGTAATGAGACCATTTTTTTAAAAAACCATTTATGTGTATTTATGGACAAAAAAAGAGCCTGTTTTATTTCTGAGCCGTGGGTAGCTGCTGCTGCCTGACACTTGAATGGTTAATCAAAATATGCGACAAAAGGTACGTGAGCAACTCCTACCTTCTGTAAGTATGCTATTGCCTGAGCTTTATGCCTGTAAGAACTGAAGAGTATTATCCATTCTATGTGTTCTGTCTTGTTTCACCTACGTGAGGTAGGGATGATCCATTTCTCCTTTTGAAAGTCACGTTTCGAATTTTCTGGAGCATCTGTTCCTCTGTATTCTTGAGCTTTGCCTAACTTCTCTTCCTTTTCACATTGTAACAGATTGCAGTTAGGTTTGGTTTTATTCTTCTTCGGGATATTCTTTCAGTGTTGCTCCAAAAAGCATCCACACGATTATAGTGTGAGAACTTGTGAGGGTTAGGCCCTTTTGCTGGGCTCCTGCTAATTGCTCTTCTTCGTTACCCTGACAGCTGTTACCGTCTGTTCCAGATAACATGAATGAGACCTCTCTTTATAAAATGTCAAGATGTCTTCAGGGAAGTTATATCAGACTCTTTGAAATATATTTGATACTCCTCTGTACCTATCAAGCCTCAGTTAAGTAATTTGGCATTAAAATAAATTTTCTTAGATCAGAAAATAACCTGAGTATATGTCAGTAAGAGAGCTCATCTAATTCCATTTGAGTAATGTGACGTTACTGAAAACACATGGGATGTGTTCCTTTAAACTGATATCTTCTGCTGGTAACACCTAGCCTACGTGTGACAAAGAAAGATAAAACCTCAGCACCTGTGCTGTAGTTCCCAGTTTAGTACAAGAAAATGGTAAGAACAGAGTTTACCAAAATCTCCTTCCTATTCGTAGGAATAGTTTTGAATTGTGTGCTGAATAGGACTGTTTCTTACCCGAGTCCGTGGATAGTTCATGCATTCCAGAGCTACTGTTTTGAAATGCATTCATTTTATCTTAATGTGCTGTGAACAGAAACAATCACATCGAAGTGGTCAAGCAGACTACAGTGTGCAGGACAGCCTGCCTGGGAGTGAATGCTGCCAGGCTGAACCCAGAGGCTGAGTAGAGTTAAAGGAAGAGGACATCTGAAGAAGTTTGTTCTTATTTCTTTACCATAAAAAAAATACAAGCTTGGCTAGTTTGATCAAGTTTACCTGATTTTTTTTGTTATTTTTATTATGTGGATAAAAGTGGTCTATTTTTTGTGTGCTGACAGTTGAAGTGTTTCACACCTGGCCTGTTGTTGGTATTTGATCATCGCAAGGAGTTTGAAAGGAACATTTATTTCCAAGGAACTGTATTCTTTTTACGTTTCTTTTTCTTTTTTTTTTCCCAGTGATAATTCTAAAAGATGATTTAGTCTCATTAAATTTTAATCCCAGTATAGCTCTCAGTAGCTTCAGTACTATCAGAGAGAGCTGATGGTTCTGTCAGGGTCAGAATTAAATAGAATCACATTGTCTGTGCAGAGAGGTTCTGTTTCCTGGGCTGTAATTGGCACATGTGGTCAATTATTGTTTTGAAATTTCTGATTGTACTGAGGCACAATTCCTCATCTCCACTTTTAGACAGGTGGTGGCTGTGCTATCCCTAACTTAGGCCAGTGTCTAAATAATGTCAGAATAGAAACCAAGGTTCTGAGGCCAGAGTAATTTGTAATAGAGGAAAGCTGACAATCCTGTCTAGAGATATAATGTAGGTCATAACTTTTAAGTGGTGTCTTTGTCACGACAGTGGATTGACAGGAACCAAATACAGAGGTTATCCAATTGACTGGTAGTCTGTTATAATGGGATACCTCATTGTGGTGAAGACTTGCAACGGGGACGTCCTGCTTACTCCTTTAGTTAGCACTGAAGGAGAGAGTTCTGAAAATGTGGATTAAAATTGCTTCTGTTCTTGTTGATTAAAACTTCTACAGTACTTTGTTGATTCGTTGTTCGTTAGTTGTTTTAAAATTTGCAAATCTTTGACCTTTAAAGTAGGAATTCAGATAGGATGTTTGATACGTCATGTATTTTTCTGATAAACTTAGTTAATCTTAGCTTGCTCTTTGCCACTTCATTTCACACAGCTTGACCCATCTTTCTTGTTTTGCAGCTTCCCCTCATACTCATGTTCCAGTAGAAGATGATGCAGTGCACGTAATTAAAGTGGTAATGTTTCAGTCTCATTTCTAAGTTGTTAACTTGTATGCAGTGCTTTCTCTTAATTATCTATCCTTATTGTCTGCATTGTTGCACGCTTGTGGTTGTTGGGTTTTTTTGTTTTATATTTTGTGCATTTTTTAATTTTTTAACATTGTGATACACTTTCCCTGCTAAAGGATGTGCTTGGTGTTTCCACAACACGGGGCATTTCCTTGACTTGATTATTTCCTTGATTTCTGCCCAGAATAGTTAAATAAGGAAAATCAAACTATGCATTTAAACACGTCCGATCGATAGAATTTCTTAAAATAATATCTTAATTCCTGAAAGAATCTGTGTTATATAAAAGTGCCTTGCCAAACAGCTTTTTGTTGGAGTTGAATTTAGATGGCATAGTATGGGGGAGATGGAAAAAGAGGTTTTAAATGTCTTGGAATTTCTCTAGGACCTTTGATTAGGAACTGTTGTCTTTCAAAGGTATTTATGATACTGTGTTTGTTTATTTCTAAATAGGAGTATCTTGAAAATGGCCCCTTGTTTTCTGAACTGAAATTTTACCAGAGGGCTGCAAAACAAGAGCAAAGTAAGTAATATATCAACGTATGGAGAAAAGGAAACACATTGAATTCTGATTCAGTTGGATTTAAGGATGAATTTGTTTTCAGTTCTCTGATAAGAACTGATGCTTTAGAGCATGATAGTCAATTCACTTCACGTACACCGAACTGATTCTTTCTGATGCTGTGATAATTTCATTTTGCTGTAAGTTTCCTTATTTGAATGTCATCTTTGTTCTTTCTGATTGGAAGAGAAGACAGAAGTATGGCATGTGTTAGTGCACAATAGTGTACTGACCCCAGGGAGATGTCAGCTGTGTAGCACAAGTACTGCACCGACTGGTTTGTGACTTCAGTTCTGCTAGTTGCTGTTCCCATGTACAAAGTTGGGAGTGTGTATTGTAGCATCACAGGATTTAGTAGTAATCAAAGCACTTGATTCCACAGACACTTTAGCATGGATTTTGAGTTATTTGTGGGAACTGTCCTAAAGACTTCAAATGTCTGAAACTGCTGATAGGCATAAGCATTTGTGATAACTTGAAGCACTCTGTATAAAATGAAGTAGAGCTTCCAGAAGATGTACTTTGACAGCTACTGATAATTGCTTATCTGCCTTTAAAGGGAACAAATTGCCATGTTGTTAGGAAAAAAAACAGCACCTTCCTGTTTGGGAGAATGCAGAGAACTTCAGGGTAAAGCTATGGTCTCATTTGCTACATAAACTGCAAAACAAGTCACACTCGTTTCATTATTTTGTTCTCAGTTTTGGATCGATAGCTAAAAAAGAAATGAAACCCTTGAAAATTCTCTAGTTGCCTTTAACTCAACATTATATTTTCTTTATTATTATTACAGTAAGAAAATGGATGAATCTCAAAAAAATAAGATGCTTAGGGATCCCAGCGTTTTGGGGATCAGGCTTGGCTGAGCACAAGGGAAAAAGGTAATAAGATGAATTGTAATTGAGCCTGAAATTGACTGAGAATCCCTTTTCGACAAAATGGAGCTGCCACAAGCGTGCAGCCTTGTCTCTGAGGTATTCTTCCTTCTGTGTATTTCTGGATAGCTACAGATTCATGGTCATGGAGAGACTGGGGGAAGACCTTCAAAGAATCTTTCAAGACTGTGGAAGCAGGTTTAAGAAGCAGACTGTTCTGCAACTTGGAGCACGAATGGTATGGATACAGAGAAGGGAAATCCCTGTGCCTCAAAATTGCTGAATCCAACTAATAAAATTATCTTTCTGAAATGGTGAAGTTCATTTAGGTAGCTGTTGAGTTTAGAAATTAAACGTATGTAACTGGTGTGCATGTCCTTATTTTTTTCATTCTTTTTAAAAAATGCAGTTAGCACAAAGTGTAAAATCTGTGGATTGGATGTTGGGAGGCTCAAACTTTTTCTAATAGGTGAAAACATAGACCAAATGCTTCAGAAAGTGTGTCTAGACTGAGATGTGTAAGCCCATTCTCATGCTTTAACATGTATTGATTTTTTTTTTCTTCCAGTGTTTGAAGGGTATTGTATTAGACATCCATATTTGTCAAAGTTCACAATTGCATGCTTGAGTGCAAAAATTTGTGTTTGCTGAACTGTACTACTCCTCTGGTAGTACAGACAGGATTAGGCTGGTCTGCAAATACCAGTTCCAAAGAGCAGTTCAACTGGCATGTTCTAACAAAAAATGGTATAATGTGCCTCATATATGATATAACTTGTTAAAGACTGCTGTTACTGAATATAAGTGCAGAGCAAGTGGAGCAGAGGCAGTGGCCACAAGTTGCAAGAAGAGGAATTCTAATTGAATGTGAAGGAAAAGTTTTTTTGCAGAAAGAATAGCCAAGCACTAGGACATACACCCAGAGGTCACAGAATACCCATCATGGGAGACTGGTAAAGCTCAACAACCCGGTCTAACTTACACAACCCCTGTTTGAAGCAGGGCTTTAGACTGGATGTCTGCACAGTTTACTTCTAACCCCCCCAAAAATAATAACATGAGATGAAGGGCTTTTGTAGTTGCATTGTTGATAAATTTTGAGTGCTCTGTGCCTTTTTTATGAGTTGTCAAGTGCACATGTTTGTGCTTTAAGTATCAGTTAGAGCTGTTGTGCCTCCGTGAAGAGCTGAAGAAAGAGGGATGATGAGGAGGGGATAGTGATATGAGATGCAGGCCATATGATAATTGGCAGGATCAAATCAAACCTTCAGGGCTGATTGTGTACTCTTCTGAAGTTCCTCCAGTGTTTAGGAAATGCTTGTTTTACTTTGTGACCTTAGAAGCTGGTACTCTTATGGCAGTTAGATGGGGATACTCGTGGCAAAGTAGATCTTGTTTGTGATTTGCCATCAGGCATATGCATGGTGGCAACAGACCCTGAGGACTGAGTGGGCAGTCTTTGTGCTCTAACTCAAAACCATCACCTCAGTCTGTAGCCCTTGGCTTCACTGTGTAAGTGTGAAATATTTGCTGGTAGAGGTGAGGGTGGAGCCGAGATGATGTTTTAGTTTTTGTTTTTTGTTCTGTGTCTCTTTCTAGTTGGATACTCTGGAATACATACACGAGAATGAGTACGTTCACGGTGACATTAAAGCAGCAAATCTGCTTTTGGGATACACCAATTCACACGAGGTAAGCATGTTTACTTATCTACATTGTTGCACTAAAGTTTAAGTGTTCAGTAGCTTGCTACCGGTGTTCTTTGTTAACAACTCATGTGTTAGGACTCCATCCTCTCGTGACAAATCATGACTCAATATGACTTAAGGTTAGAGAAAGAGAACAAGGGCTTTGTTCTGATTCTTAGTGCTCTGCAGGCTGGGAGAGTGGTAGTTAAATGGTTAAATTAAAGTTAAATGGTTGATTCAATGTTACCCTTTCAGCTTTCTAAAATACAGTGTTTAAGAAGTGTTGTGACTTCTAAAGCAGCCACATTTTGAGGCAGTGGTAGCAGCCAGTGCTAATCTCAGTTTACGATGTTTACCAGCCTGCTGAATCTGAGAAGGCTATTTAGAAGCAGAACGATCTGCTTCCCAGTTCTATTAACATAGCTCAGATGGCTTTTTTTTAATATATATATTTTTTTGTCTTGACTACTGTGTATTTTTATGACAACAAAATACACTGCTGTTCTTCACAGTGGAATCATTTTGGAAGTGTCCACGGACAGTAATCATAAAACTTTAAGGCGTGTGGCTGACTGTGATCAGGTGCTGTGGGGTGATCTAATAACAATCCAGCTTTATTTTTCATGTTTTCTGCATGAAGATTGTTACTAATATTATAGTTTTTGTGAGCTGTGAGTTCATTGACAGATTAACAATAATTTTGAGTGAGAATATAATTTACTAGATGCAGAAAATATCAATAGATATTCCAGCTGAAGTAGCTCTTAGCTCCAAGTGTACAAAATGTAAGCTACTGCAGAGATTTTGTTTCAAGTTTTGTTTTAGTAAAATGTGCTTTCCACTGAAAGGATTCTATAGAACAAATAAATAAAATCACAGAGTTAGGAGGAAGGGATTTCTAATTCTTGTTTGCCTTGGAAAGCTGTGAATCAAGCTTGCATTTCTATTTGCCTTAGAAAACCGAGAGCTGTTCAGATATTGCTAAATCAGAGTGAGGTTGAATTTAAATAAACTCCCCAGTCACGGGTCCCAGTAATTCTGCAAGTTGGCAAGGGTCTGCTGGTTTCACTGAAACCATGACTGCTCCTTGCTAGACTTGGAACCATATTGACAGAGCCTGAAGAACGGTACATGTGATTTTGCAATTATTACCTCTTGGCCATGTTCACATACCTGTAATTTCAGTATGAAAGTTGCATCTTCCTGTGTTCAGGATGTCCCGTTTCCGTTGTAAGGCTCCATGATGTTTGGACAATCTTTACAGCATGCTGGTGAGCTGATGCAATAAAACCAGAAGTTACTCAGCAGTACTTTGGAAGCTCTGTGATGCCCCACCACTGACTGAATGTGATTGCAATGTGGAATTACTTGTCCTGTGTCCTCCAAACTTATGTCAGAGATGCTGTATTTTAATTTGGTGATCTTCTGTCAACCTTAAGCACTTCAGTTAAAACCTCAAACACTATAATTACGTCAGAGTGTCTGCGGAGCATGTTTTGTTCAAATTCATGCTTTTTGTTCTTGAAATGATGGGTAGCTAGATTGCCTTGTCTTGCTTTTTAAAGCAGTGGAATTGAGAGGTAGAGTGGTCTAGCTAGTTTCAAATGTAGGATGTGGGAACATCTAGCCAATGGTAGAATCAAACTGAGGAACAGATGAGCTGAGAGAACTCTAGCTCCAGAGGATAACATAATAAAGCTGGCTGACCTGACCGTTTTTGTGGTGAGTTTTTGACGAGTTTTTTACATTAGAGAGTTATTACTCTCTAGGATTTTAATAGAAAATAAAAAGGAACTGTAGTTTTAATAATAGAAGCTCTAGTTTTTAAATGGAATCCATAAGTAATCTCTTTGTAGAAATGCTATTCAGATTTTATGTTTGTATTCTGTTTTGGTGCAGAGACAGATCTCAATGCAAAAGAACATATGTACCTTTCTACTGAGCTTTGCATTTCTTTGTTATTTAGTGGCTGTTGATATGTCCAAATTTGCCACTGATGTCCCGAAGTTCCAAAAACGATCATTTCTGTGTTAAACTTTCTGCTGTTATGCTCTCTCATCTATAAATTAACCTGGTGCGTTTATACTGCTGCCAAGAAATATCAGTTCCCTTCTTGAAATGACATGTGACATCCATACTGCTATCCTTTACCTTCTGTGGCAAGACAGAGAAACAAATAAAGATTCTCTCACTCTGTGACCTCCAAATGATGTTTAGATATGGTTAGAAGATCAGAATCAACTGACCTCAAAGAGCAGCTAGCTGCAGGTCTACTCAATAAAAGGGAGCAAGGCCATTCAGTGAGTTACAGGTCAAAAGATCAATTCTCTAGTCAATATGCTTCTGAACATGGACCCAGCACAGTGACTGACAACAGCAGTGATGTACTGAGGGAAGTACACAGCCCATGAATCTGGGAGAGGCCTGAAAGCGAACTCAAAGTGTTCAGGCCTATAAATTACAGAAGGGAAAGAAGTGTCACAGTTGTGGTGCACAGTAGTAACTATATGATAAAACGGAGTAAGTGTTACTGATGTAGACTCTAAAAGAGGAATTTGAATCCACTGAGCTCATTTAAATGGTGATACTGTTAAAAGGGACAAATGGGCACCAGAGAAAAGCTTAACACTGGAGCTTGTAGTGAAAGAAATGAGGTTTGGTAGATAGTCTCTTTAAAAGGTTTCTTGTAGCATTTCTTTTTTTCCATGCAGTGTGGGCAGACATGCTGCAGTGTTGCAGACTCTCAAGGCTGCACCAGAAGCCATGTGTTTTGATTTTTAAGCTGCAAGCTTTACGTTGGATTTGTGTATTTTTTTGACTTAGGTTTTAAGTTTTTCATAGGCACGATAGTGAAAGAATAAAATTTGGACATAGATCATAAATGGTCTGAATGGAAAGCGAAAAAGAAGAATGAAGAAACATTTCAGAATGTTAAATTTAAGACCAGTGGATGAGTAAGAAGATATAAAGTGCATACACTGACCGTGCAGGAGAACATGCACGGAAGTAATTCCAACTTTAAGCTGTGTTTCATTGTGAGATGAATCACTGTGACTCCTGCTCTTTAGACCTGCTTGACAGATTTGCTCAAGAGCAGATGAATTGAGAAAAATGAAATTCTTCTCTGTTTTCCTTTGTGTGCTTTAGAAAGGACTGGGATTTGTTCTTGTTCCTCCTCTTGGCTATTAAAAAAAAGCAACCAGCCAAAAACAAAACAAGCAAACCTACAAAGAAGGAAAGCACACTATTACAGTAGGAGAGCAAAAAGCTAGACTGGGATCCCAGAAGTGGCTTAGGATTCGACCTGCAAGGATGTCATTGACTCAAAGGGGAGAGGGGGGGGGGATGTTTCTTCAGTAGGGTTTGAGAAGTGGAGTAAAAGCACGGCTTGGTTTAAGCACAATTTCAGCACTGTGATGAACTTGATGTTCTCTTAATGTGAGATGTATTCCAAATATATTTAGAAAGATGGAGGTACTATTGGCACTAATTCCTCAATGCTCAGAAGAGGTATAATCAACTGGCATTTTATTTTAGGAATGTTTATGCTTAAGTTTTGTAGAAACTTCTGTTTTCTACTGTGGTGTCGGTCCAGCCTGTGAGATGTAGAAATTCAGTGCTGAAATGTGTTGGAAGTGGCCTGAACTCCCTCCTGCATGTGATTTCCTTCCCTCTCTTCTTTGTTTATTCTTCTTTTCTCCTTCATTAGCTTTCGTTCTATAAAAGATGCTGTTTCTGTACTAAATGCTGTACCTAAAATCTTCCATAGTCTAGTCTGAGTCTAGTTCAAACTGGGATGCATTGAAAAAAACACCTGTTCTAGGCTTATGTCACTTGCACCTTCATCATCCTTGATGTTTCTTGTTTGCTGTGTCTTGCGTATCTTATTCTGCATCTTTTCTTTCTGTTCTTGTTGGTTTTGTCTGTAGTTTACAGATGAAAAATATCTGATTTTGGAAAACATGCAAACATTGACTTAATATTTCTCAATATTCTCCAACACTCATCTTCTTCTCCCCCTTCCTAAACTCTTTTTAAAATAATAAAGCAAGAAATCTTGACAAATTACTTAGCTACCCTTACCCACCACGTTCTGAGCAAATTTAGAAGGGCATGCTGTGTTACATTATCAAAAAGTGAAAAGCAGCTATAAAGAACTATATATCTTTTTAATGATGAAAGGGCTATAATGAGAATTGATGAAATGAAATTAATGGTAATTTAAAATAATGTAGACATTCTAGTAATAGTTATGATAAGGTTGTAACAGTGCACTGCTGGTTTTGTACAAGCTGAGGAGGACTCCTTTTGCTGGTGGCCGAAAGGCTTTATGATGGGAGGCTGCCATCAGCTGTGTGATTATGGAAGAAACGTGGCATGAGAGCTGTGGAAGTGACAAATGGCTCGGCCAGGGGAGGTGGGCCGAGCAATGACACACGTGGCCAGCTTTGGGAACAAAATGGTGTGCTCACAAGTGTTGTGTGTGAGTGGTTTTTAGAAGTCACTGCTCCTGGGTTTCTGTGTGTTGCCTCCTTCAGTCAAGATGGGATAACCTAAAGCTGCTTCTAGGTTGTTGGGGGTTTTTTTTCTGCTATGAATTTAAAATTGCTTTACTGATAGTAGTTGCTTAAAATACCATCAGCGCTTTAAATGTTACAGGCAGTACTTAAAACTAGATCAAAGAATATGTAGTTACTATGGATGAGAGGCAGTAACTTACAGACTTAAGTTTGACTGGCAAGTATTGGTGGCTGCTCTCTAGATATGCTGCTGTTAAGGTAGTCTGAAAATCTAAGGCTGAGCTGCCATCTGGAAAAGGCCTTGCATGCTGTCTAGCAGTCCCAGCTCAGATAGAAGCTGAGAGCTGCTGGAGATGCTCCTCTTCAGCTAAAACCTCCTTTGAATTTAAGATATAGCCTGAATGTTTAAAGGTTCAAGTCCCCTTTGGGTTTCACCTTACTGAACCTGATCCAGCTGTACAGGCAGTCTGTAATCAAGCAAAATCCAAAATGTACCACTTAGGTGGGGAAGCATAAACCTTCTAGCCTGCTTTTCTTCCCAACCCACCACAGGTGCCAAAGTCTCTCAAAACTTGGTATTACGAACCTTAGTTCTCTCGTATGGACCACGAGCTCAATGAGGACAGGTATCAGAGCATCAGGAATACGCTGGAGAATGAATGCAGGAGAAAATCAAACCAGTGAACCCAACAAAGTTTATGCCTTGTCCCAGATTTTCTGAACGTGCCTACAGTCTTTAATCTTGTACCGCAGTTTGTATAGCTTGTCAGGTGAAGAACGTAATTGGTAATGTTAAAAGCCATCACCCTGCAGGAAGCGAGTGCTGCATCCCAGCTTACACGCTCCAAATAAGCACAGATCCTGCAGCAGAAACACTAAAACCAAGAGACCAGGCTTCCCAGGATTTGAAGCTGCCTGGAGCACAAGCAGGAATCAGTAATTCAGCAGCATGCACTGCAAGATGATGCACTAAGTTTTCTTGAGGGTTGTTTGTCTGTTTGTTTGGTTTTCCTCTACCAGGAGTGATATAATTAAATTAAAAGTGAGTTCTAGAAGAGTTTATTTTAAACTTAGTTAACTGTTTTATTTTAGCAGAAGACGGAATCTGAGGTTAGAATAAAAAAAGGTTTTCTTTGCAATATAATTTAGCAGAAATGCTTTCAGATGGTTCAGCTCTAGCACCAGAGGTGAGTTCCACTGGCACTACAGTAGCAGTCAGTAGCTTGCATTGTTTTTTGTTTTTTTTTGTGTGTGAAAGGACTGGCCTGAGATATCTATTTTAAAAAATAGATAGAAGCAGTTCTTCAGTGTGGCAGCGGGTCAGTGGGAGGGAGGAACAGGCCAGGTGAGCACGTGCAAGTGATGAAGTGAGAAAATAACCCTTGGGACGTTGAGAGGTGGACATATTGTGATTAAGGTCCTGCTGCTTTCAACAAGTCGCTGCTTGTGAGCTACGCTGTGGTCACTGACCACACACACGTATTAAATCCTCCCCTGTAGGAGGGTAGAATGTGTTAATCTGAACTTCTTGGAGAGAACTTGTCCTTAGTGTGCGTGATGGAGCTGACACGGATGCAGTACTGTGTGCACTGTGCTCAGAGAGAAATGGGTACCTGGTGATACGTTAGGAGCCGTCTCGACACTGACTTAACTCCATGGGTTTGCTTCAGAGTAACTTAGAGTGAAGTTTCTCTCTGTGTCTTTTTAAAGGTTAGTTTGATCTCAGGAATGATTTACTAAGTCTGCTTTCTGGGGGTACTGGTTTGTTTGGCTTTGTTTTATTGTACGCGTTGTGTTCAAATAACAAGTGCCAGCACTAAGTTACTGGCAGTGACATCTGAGAAGATGAGCCTGCGGTGGGGCGAATGCCCTGCACTCCTTTGGTCACAGCCCCTGCAAGCTCTGGAGTTCAGTGTGCTGGGGGAGCTGTTGCCTCGTGGCATGTGGTGAAGCTGTGCAGCCTCAGCTGGTGGAGGGTTTGAACAGGGGAGTGTTCTTAGTAACGGGGAAAAGGGGTCCTGCAAATGACGTGAGGATGCATAGAAGATGTATTGCAGTTTATGGTGTCTAGATGCCCACCTGGAGAGGAGAGAGTTTAGGAACAAGATAAAAAGGCTGAAATCCTGCTCGACTGGTATAAGATAAAGGCCGTAGTAGTAGAAGGATTTAAATGGGGAGGGCAGCTGTTATAGCCCCCAGTTGTACATATTTTATCCTGAGGCACCATTTGGTTTAATAAAATTTAGATCTAGGGCTGTCCTTAATCTATCAGTTTCTTAAGACTTAATTATAAAGGTTATACTTTCAAAGGACAAAAGCATTATTCATTTGTCTGTTCATGTCTTCCAGGTTTATCTTGCAGATTATGGACTTTCCTACAGATATTGTCCCAATGGGAACCACAAACAGTATCAGGAAAATCCTAGGAAGGGCCATAATGGGACAATAGAGTTTACCAGCATAGATGCCCACAAGGGAGTAGGTAGGTTTCTTTTTTGTATTTCAGAGAAGTGATTACAGAATGAGTAATCAGGCTGTGAGAGCTGATGTACACAGTAGAAGTAGTCTTGGGGATTGCCTGGGGTTGATCAGACCCTTGTGTGGTGACCTCTGTTGTACCTGTGAACACTTCCTCAGTGCTGGTGGGGAGGGGGCGGTGTAAGGCTGTAACTGTAAGGCTGCTGCATGTGTGGTACACGAAGTGGGGCTGAGATGCCCTAAGAAAAGCTTGCCATTAAGCTTAATTAGTTCACGCTGGGAGGGCTGGTTTGTACTGTCCTACTCTGTAGAGACAGAGGCAGTGTTTGTTAATGTTGCATTGTCAAGGAAAAATGTTTTCAAGTTTGCCCTGTCCTTTAGGGAGAGTTGTGTCTGAGTGTCACCATCTGTGTTGTAAGAGGATATTTCAAGATATTTCTCTTTCTGCAAGGAGAAAAACCTTTTCTGAAGCCATAAAGTGTTAACTTTTTGAAATCTTTTTCCAGTAGCCTTTCATATATCTTACTTATTTAAACTCACTTTGACGGTATTGGAAACACATTTGCAGGTAAATTACATACATAGTCCTTTTATTGGATATTGATTGTACTGCCTTGCATTCCAAGACAGACTTAATTCAACAATTCCCTAATTAGTTAAAGTCATAACCTATGTCTTGTATTCATTTACCATTAATTAAACCTTAGCTGTTTATTACACCGCAGTCCAAATCCAATAGCAGACCCATAGAGCCATGGAAAAGGGAATGGGAGGTCAATATTGAAAATATATGGTGCAGAGTCCCACTGATGGCTGCATTGTTCACAATCAATATGGTCAATGCAACACAACTTTCTTAGTTGCTATGTCAGCAAGACAAAAAGTCAATTCTAATGTTATGCTAGTGAAAAAATGGTGATTATTGAAAAACTTTGACTCTTGCTACAAAACTGTGTTTTTGTTAACTTTTCTTCCCTTTACCCCCCCCCCCCCACTCCCCCCATTTCCACCCCCAAGATCTTCCAAAACAAAAGGAGTGGTTTATCTGCTGTCATTGTGCTGGAATCATAGTGTCACAAGTGATAACGGCAGAAATCTGTGCTTGTTAATAGCTGTTGGAGTGTTACCTTAAACTAATACTACCTAACGAGTTTTATTTGGCACAAACAACTGTGTATTATTGCTTTTTCTATTAAAAGGGCCATTGACCATGTAATGTAGAGGGTCTTGATAATTTGCCAGCACTGTTAAAACCTGCAATCGTTTAACTCTGGTCATTAGGAAAAATGAAATAAGACTGTCAAGTATTTGCTGCTAAAAGAATTGCAGGATTTCACCTTCTCAGAAATATTTGGTGATGAGAAGAGCATCGGTTTCAGCCTCTTCTAACCTGCCCTGTGCATTTTCTGGAGGTTTGGCTCTGACTTGTTTGTCTGATACTGAGAGGTATGTGTGTGTACTAGTATTTTAAGTGGTCACTGGGAGCATTTGGGGTTCAGCAGTTGAATAATTATAGCAGCTACCTGGTTTAGTAGACCGGTGTCTGTTGTTGAATGCTTGATTACAAGACTGGTAATTGCCTTTATTTGAAAGGAAAAGGAAATTTTCATGGAAATGTGTGGCAAAGCATGTGTGTATTCAACCGTGAGTTTCTTTGGTCAGCGAGCTTGTGGGTTAGATTGCTTTCTCAAGTAGCTAGAGCCACACCAGAACGGGTGAAAGCTGGCAAGCTCTAGAAAACAAAATATTCAGAAAGGGGTGTTCCCCCTGTCCTACCTTTAAAAAACGGTGTACTCAGTAGCTGCTTCTAGTCTGCACTTTGTTCTGTTGCTTCCGCCAGAAGAGCCCGCGGAGGGATATCTGTTGTGTTGCAAAGATCCCAGACTGTTCATACTGAATGTCTCAGCTCTGACTTTGTAACAGCCTGCATCCATTAAAGTGGTGTCAACCAGTTCCCTGGATGCAGCAGGTCCCCCAGCATCCCAGGGAAAATATGCATCTGCAGTGACTTCTGCCAGGGGTTCCACAGGTCCAGATGGCAAAAGACAGTGGCTGGTTTTGCTCATCTCTTATCTTGTTTTGAGCTTCAGATTTGCAGAGATCTTTCAGGAAGCAAAAGGCCTCCAACAGCTTTGCAAAGGGCTTTTCTCAGCTATCTCCTTTCTTCCTGATGTACGATTGAGTCTCTCAAGCACAGCCTCAAGTGCAAAGTAATGGGGGGTGCTCTGTTGCCAAATTACAGCTGCATAAACAGCCTTAGTGCTGGTGTCACCCAAATTTTCAGCATGGGATATTTTTTACTTGAACGCTCTCAGAATGTAGTTCATTTATAAAAATGTTATTTTATATGAATGAGATCCTTTCCAGAGGGCATTTTCTGAGTGCATGTAGCAACATAAATGTATTTCAAACCTTAAATCCCCTAAATAAGTACCAGTTGCTGTGTTGAGGTAGACAAATGAGAACATTTTGACTTGCTCTGGTTTTATTCATAAAGGAGCTACCTGAATCTGTGCAGTGATTTGAGATGCATGCTGAAACTTAAAATAAAATTATGAATTTGTTGCTTCCAAAAGTGCCTCTTGGCAATGCTTGAAGCCGATAACCTTCTTGCATAAAGCCAATCCAATGCATCCACTTCCTTCTAATTTAAATCAAAACTGGTGTTTCCCTAGCTGGATTGAGAGAATAACCCAGCTGCATGCCTATTTATTCCTCAAGCTTGTTGTGGAGCTCAGCACCTGTAGAAGTTACGCAGCCCAAGATCCAGAAAGCTTCCCTTTTGAGTGGCACCATTAGTCTGTGTTTGTCCACCAGCCTCAGCTAAGGGTTGGGTTGGATGTGCCATTCTAAGAGCAGATGTGAGCTGCATCATCTCCCTGCTCCTGCTGGCTGCACTATTTCTAATCCAGGCCAGGATGCTGTTGGCCTTCTTGGCCACCTGGGCACACTGCTGGCTCATGTTGAGCCGAGCATCAACCAACACCCCCAGGTCCTTTTCCTCTCTACATTCTTCAAGCCATTCTGCCCCAAGCCTATAGCATTGCATGGGGTTACTGTGGCCAAAGTGCAGGACCCGGCACTTGGCCTTGCTGAGCCATTCATTTGGGCTCAGAGCTGGAGTATGCCTAATGTTCATTCTGTATAAACTGTATTGCAGTGTGTGTTGATTGATAATTAAAGAGAATTATATCCGTACCCAATGTTCGTTGAAAAAATTGTTATATAGTGTTAAAATGTAATATTTGGATCAATGCCTTCTATGGATTTTTGTAGATTTTCTACTCACTGAGGCGTGCAGTCAATACCTAATTTCTCTGGAGATGTACTGCGCTTAACATATTGAGTTTTTTTAAATACTCCCATCCTGCACACTGAGTGCATAAGACCAGTTTTAATTTGCTGTCGTTGATGAGCATAACGCTATGGACCATCTATGCTGATTTCCCTCCAGCATATGTTTTTTTTTGCCATAGATTTCAAGCTAACTTTCCTCTTCCCATTACTTTATTATTTATTATTTACTTTATTTTTACATAACTTTCCACTCCCATTTTTACTTAGTTTTAAGATGAGTTTCTTGGGAGTAGCGTAGCATCGAGAGCACAGTGTGGGTGGCGTGGTACCATTTGTGCTCTGAATAAGCGATCTGAATTTATATGAGGGCTCAGAGAGCTGCCAGATCCAGTATACAAAGGTACATGGGATGTTTTCTTCTCAGGGTGAATTGCTCTGGTTATTGTTCAACCCTATGGCTGCGAGTTGAGCGTATGTTTGTAGTGCATATAAAACTTCTTGTGGCCTGACTCTGATTTCACTGACATGGCTGTTAAGTCACTGACTTCAGTGCAGTTAGTCCTGATTTATTTGGCAGGAGCGAGGACGGAATCAGGCCTTAAATCTTCAAATACAAAAGTTGAACTGTAAAAATACAGTGAAATAAAATACAGCCTGCACGTTCTCATTAGGTAGTATTTCATGTGAGACTAAAATAACAATAACAATAAAATCCTGGTTAATAGAAGAAATCAAATATCTATTCAGAAAGGAGAAAAAATATGAATTCGTAGTCTGCAGGAAAATAAGGATTCAATGTAAGTACTGCTTTGAATGTATAGTCTTATAGCAGCACCCACTCACTGAGCGGGATCGTTGATTTGGCCTGGCTGTCGCACTCAAAGTGAAGCCAGATAGACTTCTGTGTTGATGCTTATCAAGGAGTCGTGCAGTCCCCGGTTAGCAAATTTATTTTTCAAGTAAACTTACAGCTGATATTGATCTATTAGTGCTTTATTTGGGTGAAAATCCAATTATCCCATTGATCCTAGATCATATTAATTCATTAGAGATCAGTTGTTTGAAAATGTGTTTTGCTGGGAAGAAAACGGTGTAAATTCTGAGGAAGTTAGCCTCTGTACCGAGCTGAGAGGGGAGCAGAGAGAAAGGAGCTTGACCAGTCAAGAAATCAGCTGTTGACATTTTCATGTGGATCTATGAAAAACACATGTAGAAGTCTTTTAGTAGCAACATTTGCAGTGAGCTGGGAGATGAAGTGAGGTGGGAACCGAGCATGTCCACGAGCAGATCTTACACCGGCAGGTGCCGGAGCACCGTCATGGTGAGAAAAGCAGAGCACTGGTTTATGTGGCTGTAATCTGGAATTGCCATAATGGAGAAAGGAGTTGTGAACACGTGTATGAATGGAATTGTTTCACGGTTAACAGGAGATTTATGGCTGAAGAAATCACTCCAGAACAGCAAGTGGTAGAGATGGTGTTTTTATTTTAAAACGAGAGCCAGGGCTTGCATTAGGGCACTGTTGAATTTAGTGTAGAAAATAAATGACCCCCAGGGGACAGCGTAGCGTTGTGTTAGATTGAAGAGCCTTTAATAACCCCATAGTCTAATGGCTGTTAAGATAGAGAATGCATAACAAGTCCTCTTCTGCTTTTACAATAATGTGAGCTCGGTAACAAGAAACGGTTACGATGTGTTGGCATCGTAGCTTTTAGCAGATGACTTTTTAAATTAAAAGATAAGTTTGCTGAGTGACTTTCTGGAATTTAATGAAGGCCCATAAAATATGACATCTGTTTACAACAGGATTAGCAGCACTTGTCTCAGCCACCAGCATTTACTCCAGATGAGAAGCATCGAACAAATCTGAAATCTCCTTTCGTTCGTGCTGAGTTCAGACTTGTGTTGGAAAAGCACAAATGTAACTCCTACATCTGTCTTTAATCTTGATTAACAGTTCCTGGTTGTGCAGGTTCTGTGCTGTCTTGTCGTGGCTGTTAAGTGCACAAATACACATTGCATCAGTTCCTGCTTGTTCCATGCTTTCGAGCTTAGTTTACTTGGACTAGCAGCAGCCAACAGCAGATGGGTTAGTATGAAAATTCTCCCTTGGAAAGTCAATCTGTTGATCAGCTTACCTGTTTTTCTGTGTGGGAGATATCTGGGGATGGGTTCGGCTTTGGGCTGAGTTGCATTCACTGAATTTACACTCTGTTGTTAGTATGTCCATTCGGGTTGTACAGGATGAGAATAAGTTCCTCCTGCAATAATTTCCTTCGTGGAAACTGTAGTGGTAAATACACCCAGGAGTTGATAAGCAGCGAGTGTATTTCAGCCTGGGCCGTGGCTCTTCTGCACAAGCAGCTCGTGGTGCACGCAGGCAGGCAACGTGGGTGTGCAAATGTACACTAGATGGCAGTTTTGTCATATCTTCCAGGCACCAGCAGATCTGTAGTAGAGCAGGAAAGGCCATCAGTGTTTAGTCTGCGCTCACAGGGTCCCTGCATGACCAGCGTGGACCCCATGGACTTCCTGCAGCATGTGTTAGCAATTTAGCAGCAGACATTTATTTCTTTGTTTTACTGCTTGGCTCTTTGAGAAAGTGTTGGTACTCAGTTATGGGCTGTCTGGATCGTGTCAGAGGCCGTGGGGATCGAGTCCATGTGACAGGCCAGACTGAGGAAGGATGAAGGTGGAGGAGGTGAGGAAGGTGACGGTTCCTTCGGCAGGAACAAGGCGCTGCCTGTCTGCGGCCTGCAGCCTGGGTGCTGTAGGTCTGATGCAGCTGAGCAAACAAAACACTTTGCCCATTTGGCTTTTTCATGTTTCACCTACAGTAGTGCAATCAAAGTCTTTTCTGTTTCCTAAGAAGAGGTTCTTGTTCTTCATTTTTTTCACCTCGTCCTTTTTTCTCTCCCCTTTCCCCCCCCCATTCTGTTGTAGCCCCGTCCAGACGAGGTGACCTTGAAATCCTTGGCTACTGCATGCTGCAATGGTTATGTGGGAAACTACCGTGGGAGCACAACCTGAAGGACCCCGTAGCTGTCCAGACTGCAAAAATAAAGTAAAAACCAAACAACACACACATGACACATGCACGTGTCAACACCCAGGTGACTTAATTGAGTTTGGGAAGGACAGCTGCCCGTCCCGAAGCGCATCCCCTTACAAGAGAGCAGGAACACTTTTCCCTAGCTGAGAGATGCTGGGAGCAGTCAGTGACGTGACCCCTCCCCAGCTCTTATGTACGTATGGTTGTGGAGACAGGACGAACTCAGCTGCACAGTGTGGTCACTTTGTGTGCTGTGTGTTTTCTCACTGCTTTCAAAGCAAGCCCCCGTGAGCGGGCGCCTCACCAGGATGCACAGGGATGTTCCGGGTTTGCACTGCAGTTCGTGGGGGCTTTGTAGAGGCTGTGGAAGCTTTCTTTCACATTTGCATTCAAGGTATTTAACTTTCCATTTGATACCTATTCTTTTTAGCTGTTTGATGTAGGTTTTTAAATTTATACAAGCCTACTGCTGTTACATTTCAATACCAGCATACTAAATAACCTGTGTAAAATCTTTTCTTTTTCCCGGCATGACTCATTAGAGCTCACTAAAGCAACAGAGTGTATTGGTGTTTTCTTTCACTGTTTTCACAGTTGGGACTTGAGAGAGTTAATTGCATGTGGTACAGCGTTGCCTGCAGAAGGCAATACAGGAGAGCATTTATCCATAAGTGTAACATCACAATCGGAGGAGGCAGAAAACTTTTAAGTAGGGCAAGTCACAACAGAGGTACACAATGGGGATGGCTGGTCCACAGAAATCAATCTACAGATGCAGTGTGGCATCAGCTCTCAACAGAGAAGGTTAGCCTGCAGACTGTGGGTAATGCAGACTGCATCTGTAAATGTTGACATCGTATGGTAGGTCTAATATTTCTGCCTTAGAACCTCTGATGGTTACGCAGCCCCCTGCAAGGAAACACACAATTCAGTGTTAAATCAATTTAATCAATCAGGCTGCTTTGCTAATTCTTCCCATGCGATTAACCCTTAATTCTTCCCTTGCAATTACTAGGATTTTTAGGACGCCAAGCAAACATGCTTAGGAGGAAATATACAGAAAATAATAGATTAGATTAGCAGCGATACCCTCCTAATCTAATTAATTAAACACCTTGCTATCAAATCACGTTCCCCTTTAAGTTACCTTACTTTTCGGGGCATGAACTATTTTCAAAGGCTAGAAATAGTCATCGTGTGTGCACCCAGCTACTCTGTCCCTGAGAATGCCTGAACCTTGTGGTGTCCCTTTTAGCACAGAACTGAGGGCTCAGGGCAAGGCACGCCTGGTCATCGGATTTCTTCTGCTCGCAGAACTTGGCTGAAGTTAGGATCTCAACTGATTTTAAATGATTGGGTAACTACATCGCATCACTGAAGGTTATTTTCTGTATACCCTAATTTTGTACATTTGAGAATGTATCTTGTTCCTGGTCAGTGGACCTCTGTAGCAGATTCCTGCAGGTGCTAACAAATGGGGTTTCCTCCCTGCTCAGAGATGAGAGCTCGTGGTACTTCACCCAGTGCTGGGGTGTGCTCTGCTTTTCCTTGTCACTGCTGTTTTTTTGATAGATAGAAAGTAGATCTGTGCCCTTGCCCTTCTTTGTATTGTTTCAGGACTCAGTTGCTTCACCTCCCTGTCCCTCTCTGTCCCCGCTGTGCCTGCTTGTAATCTTGACAGCTGCCACCCAGCTGTCTGTCAGCTACGTGGTGGAGAGGGTCTGCTGTTGGAGTACTCCCAGGCAGACCAGAGCTGCCGCTTCATTTCCAAAATACGAACGTGAATCACTAAGCTGAAATCAGAACAAGTTCAAAGGATTTTTTTTCCTCTTCCTGGAAAGCTTAAGATATCTGCAGAGAAAAACCAAGAAGTGCAGTTGCAGCTGTAAACCTGGTCCTGCTGAAATCAGCAGACTCCAAAGAGTTAAAAGTATGTCTGGAAAGGGGAGATCTCGCTTTAAAAGCAGTGCTGTGAATCATAAGCTAGCGTGGAGGTCCACTCCCTTTGGAATTAAGACTTGCTGTCTACCTAAAATCCCAAACGAAGAACCACCTGCTCCAAAACCACATTAAATGGTTGTACTCTCTTGTCGTTTCAGACTCATGGATGAGCTCCCAGATTCGGTGATGGAATGGGATTCTTCCGGAAGCAGCTGTAGTAAGTGTGCTGACAGTGTGCACCACAGAGCTCTTCAATCTGTCACAAAAAGCACTCCAACGTCTCACGTTATTTAGGGGTAGAGGAACGAAGAGAAAAACAATGCAAACGTAACCGACTCTTCAATTTAAAATATTAAGCCTAATTGCCAAACGTTGGCACCTTAGGGCGGATGCGCTGACGAGGCTGAGTCCATGCAGTGTTACCAGCCCTGGGACGAAGAGCGTTACCCGATTCAGTGCCGCCTCAACGTTCCCGACGTGTCATTGTGAGATGATATGTCAGACCCATTCATTTGGGGTCTAATTTAATATTTCTGACGTCAGTGGAATTGGATCACGCCCTTCACGTACAAGCTGAAGCTTAAAGCTTTGTTATCTCGAAGGGCTGTGTAGTGTGAGGGCAGAAGCGGGATGCTGTTGGCTGCTGCTGGTCACTGCAGTACACAGCTCCAACGCTTAATGACACCTAGCAATTAACGATGGCGCTCTTATTGCAGGAACTTCTGGTGCTGCTTCTCTGCCTTACCCCACAAGCAAGCACTAAGCAGACAATAGAGACATGGAGGGCTACGTTTTCAGCCTCTGTGAGCGGTAGTACAGAAGTCTTCAGCTCATCTGTGATGCGTGCTGTAGTGACGTAAGGGACTTCTAGCCGTAGGTAATCCAAGCTGTGCAGGAAGGGGTGACTGCCTCCAGGATAATTGCCCACGAAATGTTGATGGCTTGGTATCTTGTGTGTGAAAAGGTGTGTGAGCATTCACAGAACCGCAGGGGTTGCAAGGGACCTCCAGAGATCACGGGGTCCAGCCCCCTGCCAAAGCAGCTCCCAGCCCAGGTTGCACAGGTAGGCGTCCAGGTGGGTCCTGAACCTCTGCAGGGGCTCCACCACCTCTCCGTGCAGCTGTGTCACTGCACCGTGAAGAAGTTCCTCTTGTCATCTGTCTCCTTCACTGAAATACAGGAGTAGCACAGGGAAAAGATGGCACTTCCTACAGAAGTCAGCACCCAGTTTTTATTTATTCACATATTTTCATAATTGCTCTGCATGTGAATGACTGCAGTGCAAGACATACCACGTAAAATATATTCACACTCTGTGTGCGTATGCACATTTAGGGAGTAAGTCTTTACTTCTGGGATTTTTCTAGATGCTCCTATCTGTTGTGGCAGTTCAGCTTTAGGACACACTTGGGTTGCCAAGTGAGAGAGAAGTCGGATCCACCCCGATGTCTTTTCCCTAGGAGAGTTATTTTTGCATGGTCACTGTTCCCTCGTTTTCAGAAGTGCTCAGAAGTGACTGCAAAGTCACACCGCTGCTAGGCTGCGTCAGCGTGCAATCTGAACGTCAGCCTTTGCCAAACTGATAGGAAACAAAGGTTTACTGTAGGACAAAGCGTTCCAAGGATGGCCTTACTACAGCAGACCTGTTGGGAATGGCTGATACTTCAGGTGCTCTCTCAATCCTTCGAACCCCAAATACTTGGATTTTGTACAGAAGTACCCAACATTTGTCAGTGGAGTTTTGATCAGGGATTGTGATTCCTTTTCACACCTCCAAAGGACAAGGTATTGTCAGCTCTGTTTTGAGCACTGCCTTCAGCTGCAGTGTTGTCGTCTCGATTGGCAGTACGGGGTTGGCATCCATTTGGGAATTAAATGCTTTCTGAAGATCCAGGTCTACACCAAGTGAAATTTACGTGTGAACTGCATCCCACAGGTGAGCTATCCAAGTTTTTGGCACGTGTTTATGGCTTAGCGTACGATGAGAAGCCCAAGTACCAAGAACTTAAGAAAATCTTGCTGGGTGGACTGGAGCTGAGCAGAACTCAGTACGATGGCCCTCTGGAATTTTCCACTGCAGGACGCACGCAGAATCACTGCACTGCCAAAGTGTCCAAGGTGAGTAAGATGGCTTGGGAATTATTGCTGAAACCTCGCGCTTCATCGTTTCCTTCTATTTTGTAGAAAAGGAAATAGTTTAAGATCGCAACATGGGACTGACACAGCAGTTCTCTTTGCCTTAAATACGCTGTGTTTTTTAATTCCTGTTTCCCCTGGCTTTGCTAAAAAGTGGGATGTCAGCCCTTCAGGAGGAAGAACTGCCGTGGGTCCTTCTGACCTACGGCCTCGCACTTCAAAGCAGTAGGTCTGCAGAGAAGGATTTACTTCCAGGATAATGGGGAAGTCAAGGACTTTGTTCCCCGACGTCTTGAAGACAGGCCTGGGTGCCAGGTTTTTCCTTCTTTCCAGATTAAAAGCAAAGCTACCTTTATTAGTGAAAGCATGTAATTCATTTTCCTGCTTTCAAACTGTTCTTTGCCATTTGCCTCGATACTCCTGCAGCCACTAATGTGGAGGAGGTATTACTCTGGGATTTAGCAGTGTTATTGGGATGCGGTGATGCGCTGACACGGAGTTCAAAAACTGACAGCCAGCAGTGCTACGTTTTCCTTTCGCACTCGAGTCTGAACCGATACGGTTAATGGAACCTTCTTTCACTAAGTGGAAATGGAGGTAATTAGCAGTCGTGCTGGACGTGCTGTGAAATGTCAGGCCCAGCATACCTCTGCCTCGAAACAGCCCACATGCAAGAGCCCCGCTTCTGTCCCCGGTGCGTGTGCAATAAGGCAGGGTCAGGTACCATTCATTTTTAATATTTCTGCTGCACTTCGGACCAGCACAAGTGTACGTGAGCCAAGAATGCAGGATGCAAACTAATGTGACTGATAGGCTGCTAGATGAATGGTGATTCAAGTATCAGTGCACAGATGGTTCTGATTTGCTGAGTTTTGTAGCTGCTGCAACTGAAGACATAAAATATCCTTCTAGTCATAAATTAGCTCTTTGGAAGCAAAACCTTGGCACCAGAGCTTTACAACCTTCAATTAGTAGGGAAAGAAGTATTTGAATGACTGTGGTATTGACATCTGTAGGCCTGCATAGTAATCATTCCTAATAGAAGAGAATATCTGTTTGAGGGGTTTTGCATGGCTAATTAACCACCAGTGAGAATATGTAATTTTTTCATGATCTCCTGATTGTCACCTTTCTCTCATGATACAATTACACTTCGCAGTCTCACAAACCAATTGTCAGCACTATTTACGTGTTGAGGAAGGCAGGACAGAAGTTCACGTTTAATGAAGAGGCGCTGAGTTTTGATCCCGCTAATTACAGACACTTATTTTAGCAACGTTATTGACTTTTCTGGCTGGAGCACTTTTGTCCTTTAACAAAACCAAGAGCTGTGGCAGTGACGGAAGGCTCCTTGCTGTGGTGGTTTCTGTGTTGTCCCCACTACTTTGAGATTACTTTTTGAGTTGCGCCGTTTTCTGAACGGACTGGCAGGGAGCTGCCAGGTGGTCTCCAGCTGATGGGCTCTGGGTCCGTGGCTCACATCCTTGGCTCCTTAGAGCAGAGCACAGAGCAGCTCATCCGTTCATCTTGCTGCCTGGCCTACCGTTTGTGCAATAGAAAAGATAAAGCTCCTGGACTGTGAAAGGTGCTGCGGCGCTTCTTGTTTGCACGTGCCTAACCCCGCACAAACCCACGACACGTCACATTTTCAGAGAGATCCTCGACGTTGCCTGCCTTGCTTTTTGGGATTAGAAGAATGCTCGTGCTGTTCCAGTGGTCACCAATTACTTCTTTTACTCTCATTTGTTTCTTCAGCCCGTTCTGCTGCTTACGTGCAAAAGCCTCCTGTAACAGTCACTGCAAAACAGCTGCAGTGGAAATTTCTAGAGCAATTCACAGGACTTCGGGGCCACGTAATTCCAGCTAGAGAGGGCAGGTAACCGAGCCTTCTCTGCTTTTACTGCTGTGCTTAGGCGACCCAGAATGCAGGCTGGGGGCCTGGTGCAGTTTGGTGCTTGGGTCCTGGCAGCACTGTGGCAGGCGGGCACTTTGCAGCTCCTCGTGCTTCCTCTGGCTCTGACTCCTTTCATCTCACGCCTCTGCATTCTCTTCCTACCTCTCCTTTTTCCTCCATTAAACAGGCAGTGGAGGGAGCCACTACAAACAAGCCTGACTCCTTTCTTAGAAGCAGAAACTCTCTCCAGCTGCTCTGTCTGCTCCTACCTGGAGTAGCTGTGTACAGGAAAGAGGTGAACTTGGGTTAATTCCCTTCTGAAGGACAGTAAACACCCAGCACCGCCACCGAGGAGCTCCTCTAACAATAGCTGTCCTCGAAGGCGATGTGAGAAGGAATTTCTATACAGTTTGAATCTTAAGGTGTCGCTCCCTGTACTGTGCGTTAATTTGATCTTCAGATGACATAGGAGTATAACAGTAGTTGCATCCACGCTCTTTGTTTCAGTTGCACGCTGAACAGATGATAGAACATTAATTAGGTTAACTCTCAAATTTGTTTACAACAGTTTTTGGCACTGGTTAAATACTCCCAGCTTTATCACCGACATTGAAAATGCTAGAGCTGGGGCCAGCTGCAGCAGGGCAGGGCCAGCTGAGTGCCCTCAGCTCCTGTAAATTCCGTAGTGGGAAATGATCACGTTCGTAGCAGCTTGTCGCGTTACCGGTACGGAATCTGGTCATCCTTAGGCTCGGAGTGGGTGTTTCCCACGTGCTGTGAGCGCTGTGCTGCACGTGATTTAGATGTGTACACGGTGAAGGCAGCAGGCTCAGCTGTCCCTGCAGGATGCACTGTGGTGGGGAAACAGCCCCGGCCTCCCTGCTCACAGAAGTGTCAGCGTGGCACTGAGCCCTGCTTACGTTGCTTGGGTTTCTCAAGGCTACTGACAGCGGGAGGTAGTGCTGGAAAGCAGCTTCAGTTACAGGAACAGGTACACCTTTTTGTTTCTAAGCAGCAATAACTCACAGACCCGTAGATCCGTTCTGCAAAGGTGTTTTGGATTAGGCCATAGGACATGCCCACTGGCACTCCCAACAGTATCCAGCTTGTGCAGTTTCTATCTCCTGTATGTATTTAATCTGCAACGTGCAGAAGCAGCATATTACTTCTTTTCTAGCTTCTATACTGAGACACAGCTGCTGCACGTAGGACCATATGCAAACATTGCAGTTACAGAGTTATTAGGGTGCCAGAAGTACCAAAGGCATGTGGCATGCAGCCTGTGTTTTGGCTACGTTTGTCTTCCGAGTTAGAAAAGCCAAAAACAGACATCATTTGACACGTGGTGCTTAGAGCAGCACGGGGGGCGGGGGACTTGTATTAACTCAGTGCAACTGTTCATGTAATCCCTGTTAGGTTCTTCTGTAGCTGTACAGTGTAAGACTTCACTTTTGGAGGCGGGTGGGAAGGCTCACTGCTCCCCTGGGCTCACTGTGCTGGTGTGCAACGCTGCACTTAGTGGGACACACACCGACCTCACGGCCTCGTTCCCAGAGCGATTAGCGCCCATTTGGAAAGGTGCAGCTCGGGTTTAATTTGTAGTGGCACGGCTCTAACTTCGAAACTGCTGACTGTTCACCAACAGGTCCGTTTACCAAAGCCTGTGCCAAAAGCAGCTCAACTGAAGCAAAGGAAGATGGAAAGGGAGGAAAACACGTGTCGAAACAAGAGCCGGGCTGGAGCAACAGCCAGACTGCTCCAAGATGAAGAAGAGCCACCTAACTTAAGGCAGACCCTTCCCCAGGCAGAGCCTCAGCAGGTGAGCACTTTGGTGCTGCAGTGTGCTATGTCCGTGCTCTCCTGGGAGCTCACCCTCAGCGTGCTGCACACCTCCTGGCAACAGCTGAGAGAAGAGTACTTGAAAAAGGTTACTGTCTGTCCATCAACAGGTTCACTTTACAAAGCCTTCAGCAGACCCAGTGAAACAGAAGCAAAAGATGCAGGAGGACACTTGCGAGTGCCCAGGCAGGCACGGAGCTTGGACAGGGCACAGGAAATCCCAGGCTGAAGAGAAGCCAGTGAAACTGAGCGGCACCGTTCAGGAGACTGACCCTCAGAAGGTGAGGATTTTGGTGTTAACTTCAGCAGGCGTGGCACACGTGAGCTAAAAACCTCTCCTCCTCCTCTGTTTTGTGTGAAGGCTACCTCCCTTCTTAAAAAGGGAGCACAGATGCAAAGAGAGGCACGCTTGGTTTTCCAGCACGACAGGGGGAAAAAAATAATGCTGGTATTCTCATAACATCCCCTGTTCACTAACAACTGGGTTGGAGCTTTGTTTCCCTCCTCTTGGTGGGAAGAAAGGAGGAGTACATTTCAGATGCCTGGAACTGATCACAGGACTCATATTTGGACAATACTTTTGCTTTGCTTTAACCATTCCAATGTAGAAGCCACTGTAGTAGTGCAATCTGTGGAGAATGGTGTTGTAGCTCTCATTTAGCGCATAAAAGAGAAGAGCTAAATGCACGTTAGATAACAAATAATGTTAGAGAGAAACAGTTCTGTTGCACAAGGGGAACACCTGAGTAAGAGAAGCAGGACTACGGGAGCAGGATGGTTGCAAGAGGCAGAACGTGGGGACAGTGGGAAACTGAGAGGGTGGAAGGCAGAAATAATGTGTAGAAAAGAAAATGAAAGAGAGAAAATACAGAATGAAAAACTGAAGAGCCACGCTTATGTTGGACATCACAGTTATCAGGCAGCTGATAACTAAGGCATGAAATTCCTACTAGGAAAGCAGAATTTAGAGCACGCGTGCTCACGGAGAAGACTGTAGTGCTGGGGTTAAAAAGAAACAACATAGTCACAGGGAGTTATGTATCGTGACTGCCTGCACAGAGCTCCAAGGCAGGGAGAAAAATAGAGTTTTCATGAATGTTGAAGTCTTGATTCTTTGAGAAACAGAACAGTAGTGCGTGGTGATTCAGCCCCGAGATGAAGAGCAAAAGAGTAAGCAAGGATGCCATTGCTTCTGGAGACACCTAAAAACCAGCTGCCCTGCCCCACTAGAAAGAGCAGGCCAGCACAGTATTTGTGTGTGATGAAGCAGAAATAAAATGCAACAAGTGCCACGGGTTGAAACAGCACATCAGGCTTCAGGTTATTGTCTAGGTCTCCAGGCTTTATTCACGAGAATACTGTAAAGACTTTAATACATTAACATTGTGGGGAAATAGTTAAAGGTAGACAAGAATTCCAGCTGTTTGCTTCAGGAACAGATGTAAAATCTTTAAAAGGTGTTTAAGCAAACCTGTACTTATGCACTTAATAAACATTTACAAACCCAGGAGTTAAGGCTGGGTCAGAATTGGGTTGCCTCCTCTAGGATAACTCCAACACCAGATGTCATCTTTGCTTGTTGGGTTTTTTTTATGCTTCCACTTTCACTCGTGCAAATACTGAGGTTGTTATTACTGGTGTTGGTTTGTTTTTTCCCCTGCAGAGAGGCACAGGAAGAGAACTGCCACCACCCAACCCCCCGGTGTCATTCTCCGACCCCAAAAAGAAACTCGAGCAACTTCTAACTACAGCTCACCCACTGTCCTTGCAAGAACGTGACCTTTCTGTATCCACTATATTTTGGCTTGCATTTACTGAAGACAGATACCACTACAGTATAACTATACTTGTACTTTTGTTTCTGATACTGCTCTCCTTGTATTTTCTGTGATGTCACTGTGCCATTGCCTTCAGTAGCCATGCTCTGGTGTTCCCATCGTGGTGTTTTCCTCAAGGTTTCTTCATGGAATATCTCAGTGTCAGCGGCTTAGAAAATAAATTCGTAAAACAGTTCTGTAAATACATACCCTGTAAAAGCAAGTTCTTGGAAACCTTCAAGATCTGCACTGAACAGAGTTAACGTGTGAACTAAGCTGCTCTGGGGGCTGTTGTGTACTATGGGTTTGGGGATTTAGTATTTTAAAAACGAGCTCTTTGTTACAGACATTACAAACGAAAGCAAGCTTGCAGCATGCTGGCTGGTTACTTTTAACACTGAGGTGTTGGTGATACACTAGTTGTTATAACATCCTTAAAGATTTTTTGAAGCAGCATAGTTAAATACTGGTGAATTAAACGCTTGGGAGTCTCAACTTTTCCTCTCTTTATCCTGCTGGGCAAAGGGGAGATAAAAGCCACAATTTATGTTCAGCAGAAGACTGAGAGCAAAAGAAGCTGCAACAGAGGAACCACGCTGCCTCATTCCACGGCCCGCTGCCCCTGCACTTCCATACCTTGTTACAGTACGGGCATTCACCAAAGAGGATGTTGAAACTCTGTCTGCTGGAAGGAAGGCCTTGCAGCCACTGCAACACAAAGAAGTCAATTAAAATGCACGTCTGTTTCAGATTCAATTTAAAAAGCATCTCTTAACAGAGAGCTTTGCCAGCTTAGTTCATCTGAGACGCACCAAGACAGCTCATCAGGTCAGTGTGGACTGCCACACAGCGAGAGGGTTCGCTTTCACCGCGTGCGTATCTGGGTGAGAACGCGAGGCAGCACAGAGGCTTCTCTGGCAGCCCTCACGGCGTCCTGGTCCAGCTCTAACTTCAGGTGTGCAACGCTTATTTCCTGTGACCTGTCAGTTAACAAGCAGGTCTGTCCCGTCAGCTACTTTACCTCATACAGGCAAGCCTGATGAAAGGGTTGCCCACACCGCGGCTCGTCGCACACCTGATCCGGCGTGGTGCCACTGAGCCGATAGGAATAGCAGATCCCACAGTCCCTGGTGAAGTCCTGAAAGCACGCTGTGTGTTAGGTCGAAAGGAAGGAAAAGGGCTGGAACAAAGAAACATTTTCATCTATTTGTTCCTTCCTTCACACCTTTTCCTCTTTAGGATTACCAAACTTTCCCGCCTCCGACGCGTATTTCTGACATTGCAGTACGAAGGCAGAGTAGTTGCCAGATGCACAAGGCAGCCAGTTTGACAAGCATTCTCATACTGGGGCCCCACTGGTCCCTTCCCATCCAACACGATTCATCACTGCACTCAGACATCAGGCACGAGAGCTCCACGGTGGTTTGGAACACACCAGTATTTGGATGGCGTCTCGTCCCCTGTACACAGCTCTACCTAATTAGATCTGAAGTCATCAGCATCCATAAGGGAGTGTTTGGGTTTTCCACATCTCATTAGCTACTCTGGAACTTCCTCTTTCCCTTTTAATAGTGAAGCCTGTTATTAATTGTCGCACTGCCACGAGGGCTGCAGGAAAGCACGCACCTCTAATCAGAGGTTAACAAGTGCTGACAGTGGTTGCTTGAAGTTCAGAAGTCCTTATGACAATACATTAATCCAATTACCACTCTAAGTCTCTTCGTTTTCCTGGTTGTTGTAGAAGGACCATTCAGGTTGCACTTATTTGGAAATTACGACTGATCATTACCAAAAAACAACTTACAATTTTCTCTAACTCGCCACGAGATGGAAAATCAATCTCTAAGAGGTCTTTCAAGTTTTGTAATAAACCAACTTCTGGATCCCTGCAAGTGGGAGAAAGGGAGAAAGAAGTAAATGCTGCTAACAGCAAATGCTATCCTAGTTGCAAACCCGTATCGTTAAAGATGCTTACCACAAGTGCATGTTGTTGTTCAGCTTGGTTCTCAAAGGGTTAACCACTGCGAGCAACGTACAAAAAGAGCTGTAATATCTTAATAATCCCCTTTTATCCCCTGTCCAGTTCTACCCCTTCTACTTCAGTACTAAAGACAAAGTCACACTTGGTGGTGGTGGTTTCCTCAATGGCATTTATCCCAACCACCACCAGGACACGGGCAGCAGCTTATTTCCTCGTTATAAAAAGAAGCTTGTCATACCATAGAACTAGGCCATCTATAGGCCTTGCTCTGCATCAGGAGATCACTGGGAAAGGAAACAAAACCGCCCTTCCACAGCCTCGGTCCTGGCTCTGCTCCACGTGTGCCCAGCAGCCTGATGCGGCCTGCTCAGCACAGGTCACAAGCACTGTGCCTGCTGCCTTACCGTGCTCTGCTCCAAGGAAGCAGCACTCAGGGAGCATCTTCGGGTGCCTGGGATCCACCTCTACGCTCACTGAAACATTGCTCCCTGCGGGGAGGAAGTCAGCCATAAGACAAGCTCTTCTTTGCAATCCACTCCTTGAAAACTGAAAGATTAACTTAGAGAACAGTTATAAACTAATGAATTCAGAGCGCTTTTAATTGCTCCGGGTAATTGAAAAGTTGGTGCCAAGCATTCACTTTCAGTGGACTGTAATTAAAAATAGCAACTTAAAGAAGTTAGACCTGGCATTTCTCTGAATAGTCTGAGCACTTCTGGGGAACGGAATTGAAGCTAATGGCATAATCAATTGGAAATCTTGGTGAAACTTTAAAAGCAGCAGACTTAATTGTTAGTTTCACTTCATCTTTGAAAGTCAGAAAGAACAAAAACCAACAATGGTTTTGTGGACAGCCCCTCCACAGCGCACTCCTGGACCAAGCAAGGCACAGCACACTTCTGAAACTGCAAATAGCCCCCTTAATTCCTTAATTGGAGTGCTTTAAATTGGAATTTAGCCTTAACTGAAGATCATCTCTGACTGAAAACAAAGGGCTCAAAGCCTCATGCTGTCCTCCATCCATCTGAACTTTGTGAGACTTTCCCTTCCCTTCACAGTGGTTTTTAAACAGAATACAACCAAGGTAAAGCTGCCCTGACCCCAAACCAGTTGCTGAAGTTCCCAGTCCCTCCCATCACTGCCAGTGTAGGAGCTGCCTCAGCCCCCCTGCAGCATTCCTCCACTCCGCAGCTTTCAGGGCCATCTCTGCTCTAACTGAGATTTCTACACTACGCTATTGGTATTTTGGATTGCTGAAAATCACAGATCTTAGCAAAGATAACACTTTCACCTGTATTAGCAACCTAAGACTTTCTCTTTTGCAAGTGTAGGACTCCTTGCTCTACGCACACAAAGTGCCACACATCAGCATATGAATTAAGGTACTTCTTCAGATTGTTAACGTTGTGTGTCCGCAATTTCCTTTCATCCTTCCTCTGTCCTTTCCACCAGCCTCTTTAACCTCCTCTACTCCCTTAGGACTGCACTAATTCTCCTTTCATTCTTCCAGACCAGGATCAATCTAAAGCAACAGTGTGTTGAAAAGCTGGGGTTTACTGCTAAAACTCAGCCCCTGCTTCTCATCTTTCTGTACCTATAGCGATCCTTCGTGAGGTTGCACACCTAGTGGGACTCTCGGGCTCAAGCACCCACGTCTTCCCATCGATGTCGTCCATGGTGTCCCAGAATTCCTTCAGTGATTCTAATGCCACCAGGAACTGATTGTACACAGCAGCTAAGGAGTCCTAGGAGAAACAGACACGTAAAAATTTTTGGCAGTTTCTGCCCACAGCTATACAGAATATTAAAACAACAACCACCACAAAAACTGCTGGAATATGGGAAGTATTAAAATCCAGTATGCATCCATTCATAGTACAGCAGCAAACAGTGTTGAACCTGACATAACTATGCATTATTATTTTCTTAATTGAAAGAACAAAGTAACCAACTGCCTTCAGTACAGATCGTTCCTCTAGTCCTGGTACCTCTGGCGTGTTGTGATAAATACACATACACCCGCATCTGATGCTGTTTAATGGCCTCTGAGGAAGCTATGTTACAATACTCATCTGATACCACTTGTAAGAAACTACTGTAGCATTTCAGTGACAATCATTCTCTACTATTAAACTTGCTTTATTAAGCTTTATTTCTACTTCATCTGAACAGCAAGGTACCAAATATAAACACACACACACTCACATAAAGAAGGCAGACTGAAAAAAAAAAAAGCTATGATATACAGACAAACAAACAACATCCCAGTGGTCTCAAGATAAGCACCATAAAATCAGGTTGTAAGAGCTGAAGGTAACAAAATGAATAATTCCAAATGGTATCAATTAACAGAGATATTTCATTGACAGTGTAATTTAAGATGATCAGGATGGAAGAGAGACAATCGATATAACGAGAAATGCTCACCCATCACAGAGGATCAAGGCTCGCAGGGGAAAACTCCACAGGGGAGGGATCTCCACCAAGAGCCCCTTCCCCACGGTGGTCAGCCCTTAATGGGGTCTGGGAGAGGTGCAGCCACACTGCACCCCTTCTGGTCACACAGTGCACTGCCTTCAGCTGTGCTCCTGCAGCTCGCTCACTGCTCACCTCAGGTGATCCCACGGTTCAGGACCTGTTTCAACAGTTCCCATACACAGGTATACAACGTAATATTTCAAACCATGTAAATGTCATAAGAGAAGGGGAAACCCTGCAATAATCAGGGAACTACACTCAAGGGATTTCAGCGGTGGAGAATGGATTAGGGAGAATCAAAAAAAAATTGTCACTACACAGGACAATAGAGAGAACAGATATTTAAAATATCACTGAGCAAAACAGACGTAATTCTTCCCAGAGGAGATTTTCAAATCGAGAAAATACTTCGTAGTCAAACTTTCAAAATGCAGATGTCAGTGGGTGCAAAATACAAAGATGAATATACAGAACCAAAAAGAGAAGAATGCAAGAGAAAGCAGAGTAACATGCCACACGTGCTTCGGTCCAAAGTAGAGTCTGATAAAGGACAGGATAAGCAGAGAAGCTCAGAGTCATGAGCAGAGCCCAGAAGAATAACGAGCGCTCCAAACACGGCCTCACGTGGACATACAAAGCTAAGAGGAGGGAGTACCAAAGGACCACCTTGACATCACACAGCAAAACACACGAGCAAAGACAAGGAATGACAGGAGAACGCTGACAAAGACTTGATTAATTACAGTAAAGAGAGGGAAAAGTAAAAAGATGTGAGAAGGGCCACGTTTCAGATGTACTTTGGGCCCGAGGGCCAAACAAGTTCTGGGGTGAAAAAGAAAAAGCAGATGAAGTACTGTGTTCTAAAGAGGTACAGTGCCACAAATAACACCGAGTACACATGCAATGGCCTCCTGTAATCTTTGGCAATTATGCTCTTTCTTTTTCACCCGAACAAAAAGCAGTAACTATACACATATATATATATATTTGAGTTGGAAAAATATGTTTTTTATATAAGGAGTTTTTATTTCTTTTCTGCATACACATTCCAGAAAGAAAGAAATGCTGCAGCTTAGAAATAAAATGCCACAGTTTTTCCTGCTGTTATTAAATTAAAGTAGGAAAGCACTTAAGCAGAAAAGTGTGAATACTGCCAATCTCCAAATGTAATGCTTATTATCTTTAAAAGCATTTTGTTACTTTTATAATACCTGAAGTGATATAATAGTGTCAGTCACTTAACCACATCTTAGAGTATAATATCTTCATCTTAAGTACTATTATTTCCAGTATTTTAATAATTTTCACACAGTCCTGAAATGTGATCTTTTGTGCTCTGATGACACTTAAATTAATAGCATAATTTTCTGGTACTTGCAACAGTTGCTTTCCATTTTGATTTTTTACATTTTTCTATATCACATACAGATAAATCCTCTAATAATCATTTTTATCTTTATCTTCTGGGAATTCAAAGGGTTTCACTAGAAAAAAAAGAAACATCAAGGGATTATAACCCACAGATAAGTTTTAAAATCCAATTAATTTTAATACTAATTGTAATTTCTCAATGATGTTCCCTTAAAAAGGTAGTTAAATCTTTTTTTAAACGCGCTGCTCATTTGATCTTATTTGCATGCTTCATTGATGTTGCCAGCTGTCTCCTGCTATATACATAAATTCATCTATAGGTATTTAAATACATCACACGCTTGTCATGCGAGCCACGAGAACTGTGACACTCCTTTTTAGATGATTAACCAACTAATTTTAGAAAAGTGTTGAGCAATAACCAAAAGGAGCTTCAGAAGTGCATGGGAATCTGCATGAAGTAAGTCCACTATTCTTTATACAACAAACAAAAACCAACCAAGGCATTCACAGTTCATGGAGAGCTTGCTGGCAGCCCATCCTGACTCCAAACGATCTAGCAAAAGCAATCTGCTTTTTCACTCCATCCTCTGCATTTATTAGGTCTCCACGCCCATCAGGCGAATCAGACCTAATAAAAACATTAAGAACGCACTGCCAGCTTAATCCTTCACAACAGCAAAGCAAATATAGTTTTAATGTTGAAAACAGGCCCTGCATTAAAATGACCCAGCCTCCCGTAACTGGGTCACGTGCCATTTCTTCCCGTGGGAGCACCTACGTCTGTTCGTTTTCATACAGAAAAGTTCCTTTGGAATACAGGGCTCAGGATCCCCGCACCACCTCCAGTGACCATATCCTTAGCTTTACAGTCAACATTCTTCACTGGCAGTTCAGGTAGTGAGTGTAGGAAGCAAAGAATACAACTGTTCTTTTGCTGTTGTGGCTGTTGGTTGGTTGTTTCTTTTTTTTTGCTAATTCTTCCTAACTTAAAATTTGCTTACCCTTACTAATCCAGACAGAAGCACAAAGCCTTCTAATGGAAAAGGTAAAGCAGAGTAAGCTATGGATGCTGCTGTCTGCCTGTCCTTCATGCATTCTCAGATAAAGAAGCACTTAATGAAGCGAGCAGCTGTTGGCTGGCAAGGGGGATCACCTGTATTATTTAAGTAATTTATGATTCTTTAGGTTTCTTTGGACTACTATTTCTTTCTTGCAAACCAAACTTGAACAATTTTCTTCCTCCTCAGCACAAACCAAAGCCAGACACAATACTCTGAAATCTGAGACTTGTCGACCATTCCTATTTCTTGCATTGATAGCTACACGGAACGCAGATCTGTGAAGCTCCTTCACTTAGAAAGGAAAAAAAAGAAAGAAAAACACAGAATTGTGCCATGTTTTACTGTGTCTCCATTAAAATAACCAAATCATATCACTCACATCACTATTCCTTCTGAATTTTGTATTACTGTTTCATTGTTGGCTGGCTGCATGACCTCGTTAGTCATTAATCCCCACTCTCCTGACCTTCATGTAGCAAACCAGGTGGGCAGTGGGCAGTGTAGAAACAATACCCTGCAGCGAGGGCAGCAGAATACAGGTGCACTGGAACTGCAGCACGACACCTTCAGTTCATACTAGAGCCTGCAGACAGGACACTGACTGTGTAATTTAGAAAAGGAACACAAGTGAAGTAAGTAGATGTTCTTGCACTTGTCATTGAGGAGCACTCTGCGCTCATTTGGCAGCGCTGCCCTTGGTGCTGATTTCTTACCGCTCTAAAATGTCTCCTCTGAGCCAGAATACACTGGCTGCTGCTGATCATGCTGTGAGACACCTGCACTGGCTACTAGGCTTGTCATGACGCACAAAACCCTACCATCTTCAGCCTGACATTGTGCAAGTTATAATTATTCATCCAAATGAATATGTCAGAGCAGCAGCAGCAGACCTCTCATCAGAGCAAAAGAAAAATACATCAAAACATTATCAACCCAGCAGGAAGACAGGGACCATAAGGAAAATTACCCATTTTTAATATGGATGCCATGAAGCCACGTCTATTATTATACCCAGAAAAAAAAAGAAGAAAAAACAAACCTGCCAACAAACCAGCCACCCAACAACCCCTCAAGTTTAAAGTCCGCGAGCACTGGAAAGAACCTCAAATAGGCAACAGCAGGGGGAAAAAATTAAGCAAAATCAATTACCTGAAATCCATTTATATTTTATAAGTGTTTATACAGTAACAGCACAATTCTGCATTCTTCAGTTAAGCCTCAGCAGTTTTTACATCAAAGATGACCAACAAGTACTAAGGCTCCATCAAAGCTTCCTGGTATATTAGTTCATTACAGTTTTTAAGACGAGAATTCTACTTTCTCGTAGAGTCAATATTAATACATCTGCTCACATCTTCACCTTGTCACAGCAAGTTGCTTTACGTTATGCTTTTCAAGAACTGGTGACACACAGCACCTTCAGCTTTACAGTCCTATGCTCACCTTATAATCATTCAATTGTGTTCCCTACACAAACTGTGTGGCATCAAAATCAGCTTTACGGATGGGCAGGAAGCACTGCAGGAGCTAAGATCACCGAGTGCCATCACTTACACGAAGTCTATTTTTTTCCTGAACCAAACAACATCAAATCTCAACTGTTTTCTAGAGATAACCCACATTAGCTTCCTTCTAAGTGGTCCCTTTTGAAACCCGTTTCATGAAGGACACATGCTCCATTAAGGCAGAGCGAGACATGAAATCAAGCAAAAGAGCCTAATGGACAATGGCTCTTTGTTCTTCACACTGACAACTCTTAAACTACAAAATTTGAGTTAAGTATTTTCATGTTCTAAAGGTTATAAATGAAGCAATTTTATTATACTGTGGAAATGTTATAGGCTAACAAACTGTGGGACTGTTGTTTTTGCTTGGTTGGTGTTTCTTTTTGTAATAGCTTCCACCTTTCAAAGGTGCTTCTCTGCATGGACAGCTTTCTGTGCATAGCACTTCCTTCTCTCATTTCTAAAGGAACGAAGCTTCAGCTGTACTATAAGAGAAAGGCAGTATGAGTGTGAGACACTCAACACAGGAAGCATACCCTCACAGCAAGGAAAATATGGAAAACTGTATCATAAGGCACACAAAGCTCAATTTTACACTCACATAAGCAGGTCTAAACGTAAAAAGCAGAGTTTTATCAGTGAGTTAAAAACAAGGTCCAGTGCATCATCACCACCTACCTCTGCCCATTACCTCAGCTATAAGCAAACAAATCAAATCCAGTGCGTAGTACGGTAGCTTACCTGTGGCATCCAAGAGATGGCAAACTGAACAGGAAGATCCACAACACAATCCGGTGGTTCAGCTGGATACTGAGGGAGGGAAAACATACACAGTTCTGTTTTGTTTTTTAATGTGATTAAAGTCAGACTGCTACTCAGCTGCCAAATTCGATAATGAAATGTGAGCACTTCACGCACCTTGAGAACTTGGCTATCAAAGAAAAGACATGGAAGGCATTTTCAGAAGCCCTTACAAATGTTAATTATCATTTAAAGAAGACATCTACAAGCGAAGAGTTTTCACGTATCAGGATTTGGGAATGGCAGGAGGATCATGGTTTTCTGTGTTCAGTGTTTACACAGATGAATTAAAATACAACTTCAGAAACAGATCAAGTTAAAAAAAATGCAAAAGCATTCTTGGCAACTCGATGGAATCTGCTTAACAGAACCTCAGCATTATCCACGCAGCGTTCTTGCCCCTCAGTTACCTGCAGTGCATACAAAAATTTAGAACAAGAATAACAAAAACAACAAAGCAGAAAAACCTTCCTGAGGCTCCACCTGTAATAAACCTCTCACACAGATATCATCATTATCTAGCAATCAATGTAATTTTGTTGAAGTGTCTTTGCCACACATACAGTGTAATTCTACAGGAACTAGTTCCCGTTGGTTCTCAGTAAAAAGAGCAACCAACTAAACGGATCTGGCTTCCCCAGAGCATCCATTCTTTCCTGCCCTGATTTTAATAACAAGGTGGATTTATGCACCTAGCAGAAATTTGTTTCAACTTGCATTTTTAATATGCCTCCATTTGTGGTTTCTGTCAGATATCTACTTTCTGAAGACAACATCTACAACTTGAGTACCTTGTTATTTACTATTTTATCAAACTGGTGGCAGACAAGCTAAAAAATACAGCGAGCAAGGGAACTGAAACAACTAATTTGGACAGGAGGCAGTTACAGTTTAGAAACATACACCCACAGAAGCTGTCAGAGTTTCTTTCACTGCAGTATCAGCATTATTTTTCACAAAATGCTTTAGTGCTTGCATAAAAATAAATTTGTTTTCAATGTATAAAACCTTGCCTAAACCAAACAGATCCTTTCTGTGTGGGATTAGTTGCAGGACTACCCTAGTGAAAATAGCAGCAGCATTAGCCAATCGAGTGCTTATTTTCTTGGTAAGTAAATAACCTTTATGCATTCTTTTCATATGGTGCCTTCGAACAAGTGGCTGCAAACAGATTCTTCAAACATTTTATTATTTAAAATAAATCAATTATCTAATTTCTTTAATGCTTTTGCACCTTATGGGTGAAATCCTGTATAAAATACCCTGAGCAGTTGTGCAGGAGATGGTACTTTACAACACTATACCACACTATATCAAATACAGCCAGATTTGTATGTTAGAAACCATCCTGCTTTTCAGAAGAATTTAAGCAATTACTAGAGCAAAGATTTATATACTGTATTTTGAGCATGCAGCTGATGCTATCTAGAAAAACCATTTTCAATAACCCTCGCCAAATCATTCACTTAATTACTGTCAAAGCATCTTGTTTACTACATGACATGCAAATTATTGCAGCAGCTATTAGAGTTCTTGGGATCCGAAATGGCAAGCACCCAATTCACTTCCAAGAATTAAAATATATGAGTTCTCGTGGAATATAAAATGAAATCTGAAAAATAAAACCCAGTGCATTTGGTTTTACACCTTGCAAAGGTGCACGTTTTGCTTTCAAAAACCTTCTAGTTCATTTATTAAATTGTAAGTGAATCAAATTTTCTGCATCAGGTGTTTTCAGGCAAAGTACACTGAAAACTATTTCACAAAACATAATGTGAGCATTAAACAACACGTGCTCTTATGAAGCCAGTCCTAATCAGTTAGGAGAGTCACTACTGCGTAGCGATGGATTTCACAGGGGCACCCATGTCTTGACAATTTCAGTGCTTCCAGGCTTACTTCAGACACCCCAAATTTCCTAGACACTTTACAAAGAGATTATAGAGAGCAAGCTTTTTTTAAAAGAACAATTCCCAGCATGAAGAACATCAATACAAGAATAATAAGTGAAAACATTTGTCTAACTGTTACAGAAAGATCTTCAAAATAGATCCAGGGGCAACAGGCTGCATGCATGTCACTTCTGAAGTCACTCTAAGTACAGGGACAGCAGCTCCCTTATAAACAACAACAACACAGTCAGGTTATTATTCTTGCACACTAAACAGCCCACAGTTTTACTTGGCATGGTTTTTTTTTCCCCCCATCAGTGTATTTGACAACCACATGACTAGCAAATTAATTATCTATTCGTTTGTATGTATAAACACATGCATATATATTCAATTAAAGTATACTCTCATTTATTTATTTTTTTTTTATAAATCTATGCTGACAACCACAACCCCCTGATAATTCTTTTTTTCCCTTCAAGGTGATACTGAGGACTTACATAAAGCTAAAAAAAAAAAACCCTCTTGTGTGCCTGGTTTTTTTGTTTGCTTGTTTTTTTTATAGAACATAGTAAGTTTCTGATGATGAAATTTAACTTCACAATGCAGTGCCCAGTTCTCATCCCTTCAAGATTATTATTCCAGATGATGGACCAATGATAGTTTCAAAATCCACTTTTACCCACGAACTGCTTCTCTGAAGGTAACAGCTATCACCATACAATTGCCATCACATAGCCTGGAAATTCATAGCTTCTGATGAGAGATTCATGCCTTAAAATGAGAAATTCTACTAAGAAATTTCATAGTTTGAGGTCTGTTCTATGTATTTGGAAAAAATAAAACTTTGCTGCTTCCACACATGCCACAGACACTGGTTTGTTGGTTGTTTTTTTTTGGTTTTGCTTACTAAATGCTTAAAAACATCACTTCCGTGGTCAGCCTGCCATAAACCTTCATCTCTACAGCTTCAACAGTGAGACCTGCTGCAGAAGCTACCCAACACCCTCTAATTCTTGTCCTGTGCTTAATCTCAGGACTGAAGGGTAAGGTATGAAAGTCTCTCAAATAGCTTTGCCTGTGATAAAATAATTGCAGTACCACAGAGTGTTTCTCATGCGACACACGGCCTCATATAAAAAGATCCTTACAGATAACAACAGTGTATAAGAAATTCTCATACAAGTTCAAATCTGACAATTCTGCATTTTACAAAAACAATTTCTAAAAGAAAAAAACCAACATTCTTTCTCACAATAGACATGCCAACAAACCAACTCTCTAAAATCCTCACCAATTAGAAAATCTATCTTTTTCATGGGAACCTTAAACCGCTTCCCCCCGGATAAATTCACCTTGGCATTTAACTTCAGAGTGATCAGGTGCTGTCGATCACGAGAGTCTTCAGCTCTTAGCCTGATTGTGGTGAGCCCAGTATCCACATACACAACTCTAAAAGAGAAAAGAAAGCTCATGGTATTTCATGAACTACAGCTTGAAAGATCTGCAATACTCTTATTAGTCAGTTACAAATATTAATCAGGGGAAGTCCGATATGCCAACCACTTCTGCTGTTCCAGATTTACTGCTGTTAATACACCAGTCTACAGCTTAATGCAGTCATACATCTTTGGGTTATTTACAATGTGTGTCAAGGCTCACGCTGTGGTCAGTGAGTGCTATGTTTCAGTTTTCCATCACTGGAACCTTTGACACACACAGCATGTTCCTGTCAGCCTCTACTTATGTACACATTAAACTTCCTGTCAAATCTTTGATCCATTTCTGCAGTTTCCTACTCTGAGACTTTTATGCTCTTGATTTGTTTTTCTCTTCAATGAAGTTCTCTTTTGTTGTCAATAATACTACAGCCAAAAACACGTGGCTATTGGCTCACATTCTGAAACTGATTTTCCACAAAAAGCACCACCAGAACAGATACAAAATGAGCTGTTGACAATGACCTGCCTTTGTTTCACCACAGTTTTACACAGCTTAAATGCATCCAAGCAAGCAGTAAGTATACACTAAACATAAATAAGTTTTAATACTCACGACGACATCTGACTTCTTGTTTAAGATGTTACTGATATGTACTTCCCCAAACAATGAGGAAAGATGAAATTGGGAAATACATCGTCCTTCCGAGAAGCTTCAAAGACTACCAGAAAGACTTTACCTCAAAACTACATCACAAAGTCTTATAAAGGTAAGAAATTACTTACAACTCAGGCCTCCACCTACTGTTGCAGATGGGGTTGAAGAATGCCCAAAATGAAAATTCATTGCCAGTCCCCCTTTTTCTTAACAGAATGTAAAAAAAACCAAACCAATAAACTGCCTCGAGGGGATGAAGGAAAACTCAATTTTCCATTTAAGACAGAAGAATTCAGTAGCTTAGTGGCTACTTGCTCTGTCACATCATTCTACCAGTCTCTGGATTAAAAAATAAATAAAATGGAGTTCTGTAGCACTGGGGAAAGTTGGACAACTCCGTAAAAGCCCTGTGAACTTCTTCGTGTGACTGCACAATAAAAGAAGGGAGTTTAGATAGGTGATAGTTCAGCTTATAAACTTTTATTCCTCAGTGGGTTCCGTCATTTTTTCTGCTTATAAAAGAATGGAACGATCATAAAGATGGAAAACCTCAGTTAAATCTCCAAAGCACTGTAATTTAGAATAACACACAAATGACATTTCATTGAGGCATACAAAAGGGCCAAATTTCTTGGAAGGGAGAAACCAACTGAAGATACATTACACAAAAGAATTTGGCAAGTGTCAAACAGAAATCAAGACTGAAGAGATTTGAGATGATTGGGATCACAAGTCTCGTTATGGACTTGAGGGACACTAGCAACAATCACAGAATCACAGGAGTAGGAAAGGACCTCTAGAGGTCATCACGCCCAGCCTCCCCACTAAAGCAGCTTGCTTACTGCAGGCCACACAGGCAGGTGTCCAGACAGGTCTTGAATATATCTGTAGGATACTCCACAGCCTCTCCGGGCAGCCTGCTCCAGTGCTCCATCACCCTTACTGAAAAGTTCTTCAACATATTCGTATGGAACTTCCTATGTGCCAGTTTTTGGCCATTACTCCTTGTCCAATAAGTACACACCACTAAGAGAGTCTGGTCTTGTCCCATTGTCTCCCTCACTTCAGATATTTATAAACTTCTCCAGGCTGAACAGTCACAGCCTTTCCTCACAAGGAAAGAGCGTGGCCAGCAGGTCGAGGGAGGTGATCCTCCCCCTCCACTCTGCCCTGGTGAGGCCTCATCTGGAGTACTGTGCCCAGTTCTGGGCTCCCCTGTACAAAACTGACAGGGATCTCCTGGAAAGAGCCCAGGGGAGGGCTACGAAGATGATAAAGGATGTGGAACACTTCCCTTACGAGGAAAGGCTGAGAGACCTGGGGCTGTTCAGCCTTGAAAAAACAAGACTCAGAGGATCTGATCCACGTCTATAAATATCTGAGGAGCAGGAGGCAAAGGGATGAGGGCAGGCTCTTCTCAGCAGTGTGTGGTGATAGGACGAGGGGAAATGGCCACGAACTGAAGCATGGGAAGTTCTGCACAAATGTGCATGGGAACTTCTTCCCAGTGCAGTGATGGAGCACTGACAGAGACAGCACACAGAGGTGGTGGAGTCTCCTTCTCTGGAGACTTTCAACCTGGACACCCACTGGTGCAACCTGGAGCTGCTTTGGCAGGGGGTTGGACTCAATGATCTCTAGAGGTTCCTTCCAACCCCTACAATGTATGAAGTTAAGAGGAAAATCTCAGAATATCCTTCCCCACCTCAGTTCATTCGGTTTGTGCCAGTATCTTTGTCTTAAAGTTACATGAATACCTTTGAACTCTCCAGCTTCAAAGAGGACAGCAGTTGGTACAGGAAATTCACTGAAACCTACTGAAATGTGATTTTTGTGAGCAAGTATTTGAAAATGAAAAAATGTGTACTACACACTAAAATTAGGTAAAAAAAAAAAAAAGCTTCCATTATCACAGAGAAAGTGATTATATCTAATAATGGCAGCTTGCCCATTTACAATATTCATTCCTGGTTTTACTCTGAGTGGGTGAGGAGAGAAGAGGCATAAGACCATTTCAAGTAACGTCTTCAATTTGTTTTTGAGAAACATCATATATTCCTTAGATAAGCTATTTGAATACAGTGCATTTCTGCCTTCCCTAAAAGCTTCTTAACTCTCTTTTAACTCTCTTCAGAGATAAGGGACCGTACCCTATTGTTTAGATTCTCTTTCAAATAAGAACATTTTTCAGTTGCATTTGGATGCATTCAGATACAGACTGCCTGGAGCACGGCCAAAAAAACTTCCTGAGAAAACATCCACAACCAGGCAGTGTTTGTCTTTTTAATAACTGACTCCCATCTCCCAAACTGAGCAGTGACTACAACACATCAATCAAGAGATGCATGTCTACTGACTATCTTGACCCCACTGGACAAAAGCACAGCATAAGATATTTGCCTACACAAAAAACAATTTTACCTAGAAAATCAGGCAAATTCTGTCTTAGAAGCATGCTCTCCAATAAAACACTGACGTGCTTTTCAGTAGTAAACATTGAATATCTTAATTTATGGGAATCGAGATTAAATACTCTGAGATAAGGTACTAAAATGCTTTTCAGGAGCAACACACAGTTTACAAATATATTTATAATTGAATGCATACACTATATTTGTATATGCAATTATAATTACAATATATTTAATACATATTTCTCAAGTATATTTAGTTTGGGTCGATGTGTTTTGCTGGCATGGACTCGAAGGGTTTGTGGGCAGGGGGAGACAGGGGAGAAGAAGAATGCAGAGCAGGAAGCAGGCATGATTCTGAATTTAGTCCACTTAACAATGGAAACGACTGAAAACACCATAGCTGATTCAAAAAGGATGCTTTAAAGAAGAGGTCTTCAAAGCAAACTCCTACTTAAGGTTACACGTTATTTATAAACAAAGGTGAAAACACTCAAGACTATTCTTCAATCTAAAGCTTTTTTAAAAACGTGGTGAAATAAACATTTGTTAAATTCTCAGCCAAGATTAAGAAAAAAAGTAGATGTGGTATTTTGAAAGTTGCAAATCCAGACTTTCTTTCTTCAACTTTCATTTTAGAGAACCTAAAACACAGCTTCTCCTTCAAGACTTTCCAGCATTTTACACAATCTTTCATCCTTGCCCCTTGAAAGAAGGCACTCAAATTAATTGCACACTATCAGTAAAATGAAACACAGTCTACAAATTTATTTTCTCTATGCTAACCTACACAGAAATAACTGCCTTCAACTCCATAAAGGTTACCTAGATATAAATCATTCCGAGCTCTCTCCTGGAGGATTAAATTGTTTGATATCAGACAACTCGCTAGTAGTGGCATGTGACAGCAGGGAAAGCCTTTCCAAAAGCCTGCAAATCAAGGCAGATCTTTGAAAAATTTTAGCACAGACATTGAGTATTTGATCACAACCCTGTGTTACTTCATGTTTGTAAGAGTTAAGAGGAGATCCAGGTCTTCCTCTGAAGAGCTTTAAATTGACACTCCAGGTCACCTGAAGGCACATGGAATTGTTGATAAATAAAATCTGTTTGAATACGTTCAATATCCTAATGAATAAGTTTCCAGATGCAGCTATTTGTACTTTTCTTTCCTCAACAAAGGCAAATATCTTCAGTTAATTTCACGTCCTTCCCCCGACAGTTAGCGTGAGTGAAGAGATTCACTACTATTTTTACTTCCCTGAGAAGAAGAGCTGAACTCCCCATTTGACAGTCCCTTTATACTACAGCATATACCCCCTGTGAATTCATGTACTCAGGTGCACTGAGCCAACGTGACCAGGTAACCCAATTCATCCTATCCTTCTGCAGTAACCAACCCCTTCAAAAGCAACACCCCAAACACATGGTCTCCCTGCACAGCTGAGTCAAGAAAGCCTACCAGATGCCTTTCATTAGCCCTCACCTGTGCTTGGACCACCCCTGCAGCAAGAAACAATCAATTCCTCTAGTTTCTCAAGGGCTGTGGTTGTTCTGTAGTTCTGGAATAACAGCATCCCAATATCTCTTCTACGCTTTTCTTTTTTTGGTAATGAATCCACAAAAAAAGGTGAATTTACATTTTCACTTTGTCTAAGGAGATGCTGTGGAGGCAGGATAGAACCATCCTTTAAAAATAATTATCCTATGTAAAAAATACAAAAAAACCCATCCGTGAACCACTGTTATGAAGTCAGTTATAATCAAACTCCCTACACGACAGAAATAGTCAAAAAAACCCCCAGAGAACTATAAATATAGCACTAAATGCTGACTATGCCAATAGTTTACAGTTCAAAGAACCAACTGCTTGGGAGTACCATCTCACCCCTCAGCTCAGCTATCCAGTACTGAAAACATGCCTTCAGTTGAAGCAGGGTTTTCCCCTTATTTTCCTTTTAAATGAAAATAAATAAATAAAGCAGATTATTTTAAAACAAAAGGTTTCTGAACAGGATAAATTAACAAGTTATGTGTGGATCCAACACATCATACACATGCAGGAGTGGGTCTTCTATTAGGTAACAAAATAAACATACTTATTCCAACCCAACGTTTCTAGGTCTCTGACAAGACAGGAGTAGTATTCTGGTGGCCACGGTACATGCAGCTCTTGTGTATTCTTCAAAGCAATTTCCTGCTTACAAGAACATTAAAAACATCATTAAGGAAGATTTCAATATTTTTGCATCTATTTAGTTATATGATTTTTGCAATTCATTCAAAAATATTAAACTTATGTAAAATTAACTGTACACTGCATTTGTTTTGTGATAGCCTCCAGCTAAAGCAGACAAAAGCTGTTTGGTAAATTACTTCAGATACTGCTAATGAAAACATCTGCAATTTAAAAAAAACACAGATGTTGACAACAGACTTCAGATGCAAATATCAAATGTGTCTCTTTCATCTAATAAATTTGAAGCCAAGCATCTTGTCTGAAAGAACATTTCAAAAGAAGACTCCATGAATCCCACAGCTGTCTCCTGAGCAAAACAGCCACAGAAGAAAACATGAAATCCCTCATATTATTCTTAGGTAGCTACATACAAGCACACACCAACAATCAGAAAGTAATCAATTTCTCAGTTTTAATACGATAGGATCCCAGATGTTGCATACAGGTACTCGTTAGGTCGGTCACAATGCCTCAAAAGTTTTTCATAAACCTTAATACCAGATTGCAGGGGAAAACCAACCAACCAAAATACGTTGCACACCTTGGTGTGGCAATGTTATCAGCCTTTAAAAAAAAACAATAGCATCAATAACAAATAAACCCACAACCACCACAATTCTGCACATTCTGTCACTCACCAAAACAGTTTTCAGCTCCACCACAAAACTGACAAGATCTGGACAGCTGTGCAACCTCTGGAAGGCACAGAGTATCATTTTCGTATCATAACATTTAGAGGTAAAAAATTTCAGACTAAACTATCTACCTTTCTGGTATTATCAAGCCACCAACAAGGGAGAAAATCTCAACTGCATGAATTTTTAAACACCACAATTAAAAAACAAGCCTCCAGACAAGGGAGCCTTAATGAAAATTAACTGCCATTTTTGTCCAACACTGTCACACAGCACATTTCTGTAGTTTGTGAAGATCTTACATCTCATGCATTTATCTGTATTTAGGAAGATGTTTATGGAGACTTCAGCCCCTACCAGAGAGAACGGAAGCTTTTGAATGACTCAAAACATTCTCAGTTAAATCCTCTTTAAGAACTCTCAAGAGCTGTGTACTTTCACATTTTAAGGTGGCCTTGTTTGTCATCACACAGAGCACACACTTACACTTCTGTTTCTTTAGCTCTGTAGCTCGGGATACTCTAAAGCTGCAGCCCTTGTTCTACAAAGAGGTGCAAAGTCAGAGAGGGGCACGGACTCATCCTGCACACGCAGCAGATGCCTCCTCAAAATATTCCTCACAAATGGAGGGCAGTTATATCCTTGCTCTAGAAGTTAAACCTCTCAGTCCAGAGGAAACTTAGATCCCTTGACCATTTACAATGCAGAATGAGCTATGTGAATTATTAATTCATGTGATCTTTACGAAATGTGGACAATTTATTATAAACAGAGAGAGAAATTAAGGAAAATGGAATAAATTACTGCTGGCATCTTACAAGTTGTTCTACCTCAATCTTCAAAAATGAACTAAAACAATCTCACCCCAAACCTTGAATAGAAAGTGAGTATTTTCCATCTCACCTCGCAGTAGCCTGCAAACACCCAGGCATTTCAAAACAGCACATCTTGTCTACGAATGAAATTACAATTCTGGAACACTTTCAGAATGTGCACGAGTAGAAGTTCCACAAATCACATATACTCTCACACACATTTAACAACAACTTTATACAGACATTCAATAGAAATGCTTTTCAAAGCAGCTTACCTGCTTCAAAATGTGCCGATATCCATGCAGTATCTTCTTCAGGTGCCAGCTACACTCTATTCTGCACAAACAGTATTTAATTCCATACTACATGCTTTTGAGAAAGGACCAGAACGTTTGGTGCTAACAACATAGAAGTTTTTCTTCAGAAACAACAAAGGAATTAAACAGTGCTTAAAATTTCTTTGAGATTTAGCCTCTATTTTTTGCTGAAAGCAACATAATTCTTTCCAACTAATATGACTTCATTAAAAATACCAATATTTTAAAACTCAAGCCTGAAAATGTCTGTTACTTATAATGCAGTTTTAAGTATCTGACCTAGCATGTAGTAAAGCTACCTAATACCACACCTGTTCACAGCAGGCAGGCCTTGGCAGAAATATGGGATACAATTATAAGAACTACTGCATGTACACAATATATGTGCACACCCAACTACCACTGGAATAAACAATTGCAAGTGGAATTAAGTTTATCTTACACATTGAAAGCTGGGCTTTTAAAGAGAAGTTCAGTAATGGTTAGCTTTTATTTATTTTTTAATCTTCAAGTATACCATCCCTTTAATTTACAACTTTGCTCTGTATCTTCTGCTTTCCAAATGGTGACATATAAATAGTTTGATGTACACAAACATTTTTTTCCAAGTACACTGACTTATATATAAATATAACCAATTAATTGCAACAGGCTTCAAACTTAATTAAAACCAAAATATTTTGATACAGGCGATGTTTATCATCACTGTTTATTATAACAGATGCTGCATGATTTTGTTTCAAGGTTAAGAGGAAACCAGTAAAACTTAATTAACCAACACTCATGCTGCAAAAAAGGTACCAATCACCCATATATATTCATCACTGCTTTTATCAAATATGCCTGGTTACATACACTCACTTTTTTTCCTACGACTATCTTACCTTGCATTTTTCAGTTGAGAGTCTGTGGGTAACAGTATCCGGATGTGGAAGTCTCTGCCCTTGAAAATAAGCATTTAGTTAATAGGAAGGTCAGCAAAGAAAAACTGTTTGATACTACTGGGCAATACTTCCTGAAAGTATTGACTACTAAGCAAGAAAGTTCCTCTTCTGTGACTTTCAGGAATATTAGACAGAATTTTTTCATTTTGGAAAAAAAGCAGTATGAGTAACAGGTAGGAATAATCCCATTTTTAATTCTCAAGTCAAAATATTCTTGGTCTCTATAACTCACAGTGTTCAGAAAGAATGTTTTCAGGAGATCATATCTTAATAAAGAAAAGTAACACCTTTTAGAAAAGAAAGAAACACTACCCAGACCTGGACACACCATTATCCAAGTCATGCTGAAGCCCACAAGAATGTCCCTTCAACTCAAGTAGAAGGGTAAACTCTTATTATAAAAGTACTATGCTAAAAGTGAACTTGGACACTGATACACAGAATTTTCTGCAATTTAGACACCAAAAAAACAAACAGTCTCAACTACGTTAATAATATAGCTTTACCCCTCTTTGGGGCAGTCTTCATGAAGCAGCTCCTACACACTGTTCACTTCTACTTTTATTATCCAGGTTCATGATCCTGCCCTGACATTCTTAAAGGATTATCAAAACAGAACAGTTTACAAACCTTGATTTCACCTCCCAGGAGAGAACAGTTAACTTATCTCAAAACTTTAGATTCTGTTCCATCTCAGCATACCTTGGATTACAGCCACAAATCCTGACGTTTCTTCGGAGGAAAGGTAAGAACAACAGCAAATATCTTCTAATGATAAAACAACCTATTTTGTGATGTTTTATCTTGACTCCAGTGAGGCTTTCAATCCTGTTTCCTGTAACAGCCCCTCAGTGAGGTGGACTGAAAGGCGTTAGAGGTGCCAGGCTTGAAGGGCTGCACTCAGCACAACATCCAGCTGAAAGCCAGTGACTAAAGGCACACACTACTAAACCCTCATTAACGACCCAGGTGAGGAGACAGCGCACTCTCAGCAAGTTTGTAGAGGACAAAAGACTGGATGAAGCAGTTGATATGACACATATTGGTCATAACCACGCACCAATGTGGTGAGAAACTAGAGCAATTCTGCAGAAAGGGACCTATCTGATTGTAGTGGGCATCTAGCTGATACAGAGCCAGCGGTGTGCCCTTGTAGCAAGGGAGGTAAAATGTCTCCAATTTTGCCTGTCTACATCAGGCAGAGCTGCCAGCAGGCCCAGGGGCAGCGAGGGGCTCCTGAGATGCTAGGTCCCTAATGCCAAGAGGACAGGGACACGTTGGAGTTAGGGCACAGAAAGCCATAAGGGTCATTTAAGGGCCTGAAGTACCTTGCTAGTATGTACAAGCACCTGAGGAGGAGAAAAGAACACGTGGGCAGACTGCATGGAGTGACACGCAGTCAAGGGACAAGAGGCAGTGGGTAGTTTAAATATGGCTTAAGCTTCGCTTAAATGTGGGGGGGGCAGGGGGGAAACACAACAAAAACACTTATTAACAGCGTGGGAGGTCAAACACTGGATGTGGTTACCTGAGAGGCTGTGGGGGTCTGGAGTTACACAAAACCTGAACGTGTACGGGCTTAAGCAGCCCGCCCTAAGTCACTCTGCAAGAGAGCCCTTCCAGACCTCCGCGATCCTCATCAGCAACAACACAGCATCTTCCCCACAGCAGAACTACAGCTCTGACAATGCCAGCCCGTGACTCGCGCTGGCGCTGACAGGAGGAAGCTCCCAGCTCCGAGAACGCAGCTGCCAGGGGCGGTACCACGGACACGCCGCGGCCCGCGCGGCTTCGCTCGCTCCTGGCCTCACAGCCCCTCACGCACCCGCCTGCCGCAAGCGGAACCAGTACCTGCGCGCTGATGAAGCCCTCATAAGCCGTCCCGTCGCGGTTCTGAGGCAGCAGCAGCGGACACAGGCGGAGCAGGGACACGCGGCCCGCCATGCCGCGCCTCAGCGGCCCGCCACCGTTCGAACCGCGGCGGAGGCCCCGCCCGCCGGGCCGCGCATGCGCGCGAAGCCAAGGCGCGTTGTGAGGAAGCGCGGCTCTCAACCCGCGGCCGTGCCCGCGCTGTGCTCAGGGTGCTTGGGGAAGCGCAGAGCTTGTGTTTTAAACAAGCCCTGTTAAAAAAATAAGAGCGCCTTGTAGCCGGGAGGTCGGTGTATCTATGGTGTTGCTGTGCCGTGGGTTGTGGTTTCCATGGAAAAAAACAGGAGGCATTACTTTCAGAGCAGCCTAGGTGTAATAAACCCCTCTTTTTTTGATGCGCAGTTCTTTGTAGGAACACGAAGTTGCTCTCGTCGTCCTGGTTCTGCTTTAGAGCGCTTTGTTCAAAGCAAGATTCAAACCAAGAAAAGTTTTGGAGTATATGGGTTTCAGATATCATTATGTTTAACCTGCGGTCATAGTTTCCTCACTAAAACTGTTGATCACAGCAAGATGGGAGGTTTGGTGGGTGCTCCATAAGGCAAAGGAATCCTGATCCGACCTTTCAGCCACAAGTCACCTTAATTAGTTTGATTACAAAACTGCTTGCCAGAAGAATCATAAGTCGTGGCATTAATTCTTTGTCCATTCGAATATGACATTCAGGTAGTTGAGAAATCAGAAAATAAAATCATGACTTGGCTGGTAGAATTCCCAGTAAGGAGACTTAACGCTTGAAAGCAGCAATTTCTGAACATTCAGTAGGCTAGATTATTTTAGTGAAGTTATCCCATGAAGTCAGACACAGAAAAATGCTTTCACAAAAAAGACAGTTCACATGAAACCATTTAGTAACTTCAGAAAATGACGTTGTTTGCATGAATTATTTTTAAGATTGATTTTTTTTTATATATGTAAGGATACTGTGAAGCGCACCCTCGGGAAGTTTGCAGATGACAGCCAGTTGGCAGATGTTTGAGGAACATTTAGATGTTGCACTGAGAGATGCAGTTCAGTGGGAAATACTGGTGATAACTGGACGATTGGACTGAGTGATCTTGGAGGTCTTTTTCATCCTTGGTGATTCTGTGATTCTAAGAAAATAACAGTGCATTATTCTTCACATTAGTCTCTCCAACATAAAGCAATCAATTTAGAAAGATGTAAAATTGCTAATAGTGTTATTGCTGTCCTTTTTATTCATCTTGCCCCTAAGAAATGACCTTTTCTCTGCATATTCCTACCTTTTTCCACAAGTCTCCTGGGTGACAGAATCCCATTTCCATTTAGATGTTGCAGAAAAGCGTTGCAGACCTCAGATGGAATAAGTATTCATAATGGAAAAATAATAATACGTTTATGAAATCTGGATTTTATAATAGCAAATTGAAAAATTACAATAGTGTTTCAGGCCACCGAAGGTCAATGTTGCTAAGTGTGCAAGGCTGCCGATCAAGTGTTTTCCAACTTATTATATTTTGATATGTAACATAACTATTTCAAAGAGCCCCTCTTTTCTGAAACACTTCCTCTTCTGCAGAGGAATCACAAATCTGGTGGCAAAAGCAGTAGCTGCTTGTAAGGAAAAGCCACAGTAAAAAAAAAAGTATGTTGTGTATTTTATCTGCTTTAAGCAGAACTAAAACCACAAGAACTTCTCAGGACTTTACAAACTGCAGGACAGGCTGCAGTTTAAGAAATCCAGTCCTAACAAATGCTTAAAAATACTGTAGAGAGAGACTTAAATGAACAAAGGATGCTTTGAATAGTGTATAATGGTTCCTGTTTTCACTGAAGTCAAATCAACTTGCTTTTAAAAGCTACACCAGAAGTGTCCATATCTTTATCTAATCAGAGCACACTGATAAACAGTGAAACTGCCCTCAACAAAAACTAATGTTTAAACCCCATTCTCAGCTAATTAAGGAGCTTCCCCTGCTGCCCTGGAGCTTGGTTTTTTCACTGCTTGAAAGCACAACTCAAATGCTCTAGCAGCCCTTGGGAGTACAGAGACCTTTCTGCGATTAAGCCACTGGGCTATGGTTGTCATCTGAAAGAAGTTTTCTGGTATGACTGCTCCATCTGAATCTGACTCACTACTGCAAAAAACAGTTATGCTTGTCCCTTCACCCCTCAACCAGCCATGCAGCCATGCAGTTTGTGCATAGATACGAAATCTTGGCACTCTGTTTGGCAAATGACCTTGTGAAATGACTGATGTATAAACATAAGTACATGCACGGAAATTAATTTCCACGCATAAAGTATAGACGATTTGAGCCCAATTACATCTTCCCAGATTTTACAAATGCTTCCTTTGCAGACAGTGGTGGCAATGGGAGATGAAACCAATCCACTTTATCTCTTTCGGACCTTGCAGAGCTCAAACTCCTGGAGATCTGCCTAGCAGCCAAATGAAAGTTGCCTTTCAGAACGAGGGAATGTATATTGTTAGAAATGACAACAGATGCTGGGACAAAATCTGGCCCTGCTTTTGCCATTGTCAAGTGAGGATATTTCAGTGGAGACGTGTATATGTACATGTCAGTGTCAACGTAATAATGATCGTTATGTTGCAGGATAGGGTATAATGTTGACACTCTCTGTTCTTCTAACATAATTCCTAAGAAAACCTAGTTGAAGATAAGTGAAAGCATTGTCTTGTTCCAGCCAGAAGTTTTATAACCCCCCCCCCCCCAGACATTTGGCAGACACTTCAAGATAGCTTTGATCCAGATCAGAATCCTCAGATTTCACTGTTGCTGAATCAAAGCAAAGCTGAGGTTGAGATGAACTGTGTTACTAAATACTGTATTCCTATTGTGTTGATACTTTGTTATGACTGGCTATGTCTTAACAGCATCCGGTTTAAATCAGTGTTTTCTAGTGAAATAAGGTAAAATACTTGTTATTATCCAAAATGAGGGAAGTAATGAACACAGAGACAAATCACCAATAATAACTGGTCCTACATTTTCAAGGCTTCCTCACACGAAAGTGAAACTAATGTTTTTCATACATTTCATGGATGCAAAAACAAAGGCTCTAAACTTATATCTATTTTTTGGTAGTTTCTATTCCCATGTTATTGGAAAGCACAGAGTGTACGGACAGTGAACACTAAGGGTCGGACAGGTGAGTCATTGCTGCCTGGTATGTTACAAATGTCTTTTAATTCTTGAACCTTTTGAAAGAGTTCCCTGAAAACTCATAGGCAATTGAGCCATTTTCCGTGGGTGGTAGTCTATAAATCCAGGCAAATCCATGCTTTTTCTTAGAGAGAAAGTTGAATACATACTATTCTGCCTGAACTTAAAGTTGCATATAGATAGTGGCTTAGAAATTCATCGTACCTGCATATGTACCTCACAAAGAAAGGTAATGTTTGTCTAGGCTACTTTTCAAGCCAACTGATGCTACTCTAGTGATTTTATGCTAAGCAAAAAGTCTTCATTATCCACTTTATTACATCCAACTTTATAATAGTTTAAGTAAATGCATAAGAAGAGCACAGACTATAAAAGCGGAGAGAATACTGTGCAGAAATTAAAAGGAAGAAAGAAAAATACATAATGTATGATGTAAAAAGCAACAGATAAAGAAAATTAAAAGGATTTTACTAGAGAAAAACAATTTCATTTTATTGTAAAGCTCTAAATGAATAAAATAAAGTCTTTGAATGTGAAGATGATTAAAAAGACAAAATCATTAGCTAGAGATATTTACAAGTTTAGACTTTCATTTTGATTGTAATTTTAATTAGCTGGACACTGAGGGGGATGAAAATGAAAGCCTGCATCATCTACTTACTCTTTAAATTGCATTCCACCTTAATTTTCTGCTCTTCAGTTCTTAATTTTCTCTATTTTTGTTCTAAGTAATCCAGTTATCAGAATAAAGTGATTTTCTCTCAGCCAGGTTTAACGTTCAGTGTTTGAATCTGTGAACCAAAAGTTCACCCTACTGCTTCCATTTTTATTCTTTCAATTGCAGAAAACTCTCCAGGAAACTTTTCCACTCTTTTGTCTGTTCAGCAGGGTTCTTTATGTACACACGACAGCTACGTAGCTAATAACAAAGGATTCTATTTTAAAAATAATTACATTCCACTTACAGTTTCCCGTGGAATTTACTCATAAAATGCAGGATGCACCAGAAGATTAAATGCCATTTTCCTGTTCATTAAAGCCATTTTTCTAAATGCAACTGAGTTATTTGCCTTTTTGTCTTGAAAGAACCGCATACCCAAGATGTGGTTAGAGTCAGTTTATTCTTAAACAAAAGAGCTAATTACATTTAAGCTATGTCTGCAGTGTACAGTTAACTTACACATTCGTACCCTGGTTTCAGACCGTGGCTAGGTACTTCTTTCTGAAACAGCTGTACTGCATGCTGAGAAAAATGTTGACCTCTGACTTCTCTTCTGTGCTAAAAAGTGCTTCCCCAGCTGATTTGTCTGGATGAAGATACAGAGTGGATCCTCCTGCTTCTAGCAAGGCTGTTCAGGTTGATCTAAATATCTGATGCAGCTGCTTAAAGAAGATCATGGTACCTTTTCCAGAAAAACTCTGGATGCAGAAATCCAGAGCTGAGACCGGTGCTGCGGGTGCATAAGCGAGACAGCCTAGCCCATGTGAGAGCATCCTCACTACCGCAGAGTCACAGAACAGCCTGAGTTGGAAGGGACCCACAGAGATCACCGAGTCCAACTCCTTGCTCCATGTAGGACCACCCAAACCCGATGTCTTCACCTGAGAACGCTGCCCAAACCCTCTGTGAACTCCGGCAGCTCGGGGCCATGCCCACTGCCATGGGGAGTGCGTTGCACACCCACCACCCTCCGGTGGAAGAGCCTTTTCCTCACATTCACCCGACCCTCCCCTGATGCTGCATGCCACCATTAGGAGCTGAGGGCTGCCATGAAGCCTCCCCTCAGCCTTTTCTTCTCTGGGCTGAACAAACAGAGGGATCTCAGCTGCTCCTCACACACCTTACCCTCGAGACCCTTCCCTATCTTTGTAGCCCTTCACTGGATGCTCTCTAACCGTTTTATGTCCTTATGTTGTGACGGCCAGCAAACTTCTCAGCTGCCTCCAAAGCAGAATCAGTTGATTCCACCGCAAAGCTTATCTGCATGAAGGGTTCCTCGCCATTTCTGCTGTCCTCTTAACATATCCTGTTAGATCCCTCTGCAAAGCTGACTTGTAGGACAACCTGTCCCACAGGGGAGGGCTCCAGAAATGCTGCAATGGGACCATCAGCGCATTAGGGCTTTCTTCTGCACCGAAGATACAAGTGTGTGTCAGATACTCCAGTAGCTGTTGAATGCATCATTTCAGTGAACGTGGTGTGTGAAGACTTACAGGTTTTCAGTTTCTTTTAGAATCAGCAAAAAGCAGCAACATACATCTTAATCCCTTGGGAAATACCAGGACATTCACTACCATTCCTGTATGCACCACGTAATTTCGAGAGGCGTTCTCATCATTCCAGTGCTTTGTATGTAAATAGAACGCTGGTTACTTTTACTTCATAAGGAAAGAATTAGCAGCTTTGCCACCCACTATTTCTGCTTCGCACCTAAATGACAAGATTATATCAAAAACACCTCATCCAGTTGCTGTACCAGGTTCTGCTAACTGAAACCATAAGCCTCCTGCAGCGAAGTCAGATACCCAATAGTCTCTTCACGGATCAGAGTAAGCCAAACAAAATCTATGTTTTGTACCTGCTTCCAATCTGTTTGGGAAGCACTGTTAATGAAAAATGAGTTTGATGTACCTATTGCACATTTTTGGATTATTGTTCGCTCCCATCAATCTGAAACCTAATGAAACAGAGACCACCTACAGTGGAGGGATATTGTGTCCATCTGACAAACTGCATCCAATTTACTAACTGATGTGATAGCATAAGCTGCCACTGGTCATAAGATTTTCAGCTTCTGATTGGTCATTCATTACGTATTAGTAATGGAGCATTGCCATTTCCACTGTCATTCTCTGGCAAGAGCAGTTGTATTGCACAGTGCACTGTAATTCTGTGATAATGATGGCATGCAACGTGCCGCTTTCTCCCGCTGCAGTCACAAAAATTGTAGGAGACTTGGCTTCTACAGACTGTCTTTATGGAATTATGAAAGAAATATGCCTGCACTGACATATATTGAATCTCTTCAGCGCGTTTCTGGGTAACGTTATGGGCACATGTGTTACATATGTCACTACCAAACTCTGCGGGAAGAGATAAAATAATGCACACATCACACAACGGGTAACAGCAATGGGCAACTTAGGTTCCAACCTGCATAGTGCAAACACTTCTTGTTTTTCAAAGGAAAACGTTGACTCTCCAAGTGGAAGATGGCTTTGCTTCTGCACCTGCTTTGCTTAGGATCTTGTTAGGCTGCTTCTACTTCTACTATCTGTCATACTAATAGGAAGAAGCAAAACAGGGAAAATATGATGGATATTAGTTGATCTTGTTATGGCTAGATGTGATCATTGCCTTTTCCTGCTTGGGCTCCCTCGGTGTACTCCTAACAGAGAGAAGCTTATTAAAAATCTCTGCTGTCTAAGTTCTACTAGCATAATAGTTCATGCTCTCTTTATGTTCTGAAGTCGATTCACTGGCCACCTGTCAGTTTGTGAAATAAATGTAAGGTTTTCCCAATGAATACTAAGGTTTTTTTACGGACTTTTCTCCCTCCCATCTCTCTGAACTTGTCCAGTGCAGTGTTCGTGCTAGTGATTTATGCTTAGCAGGTGTTTGTTTGCTATGGGTTTTTAAATGTTGGCTTCCTACTGTAAGAAAGGAATGGGAAGGTGGGAATGGGTTTATTGTATTCTGTATATTGTTCCACAACTGTGAAATGGATTTCCAGCTGACATTCTATGTGCTGCTCTGTTTTAAACCACAAAGCACCATCTATATCAGCAATATCCCAACTAATGCAAGGGAACTCACAGTTAAGGCTGAAGCTCCATGATTAACTCACTGTGCTGTACCTAGGTATTGCTGTACATATTGTTTTGATATATACCAAGACCACTGCAATAGGTAAACAAAAACAGGTGAGTTCACAACACTCCATGAGTCTTCACTATGAGATATCATGCTCCGACAATTTTATTCACACCTTTTTATATTCCCTGAGTTTTATCTTTTGCTATTTTGGTTTTTCAACTTCAAAATATAGTTAGGGCTATGCGAACCTGTAAAAAATATCCTGGGACATTTTTTTGTGTGCAAATAAACTGAACGTTTAGCTAACTTTAAAAAATATATATTGTTCAGACTGTAGTTTGGATTGATTTACTGTGTTAAAGAGCAGTGCAATTAGCTAGACTGGAGAGATGTCATTTTAAATTGCATGTTACATACCAGCTAAACTGTAAAATCTCTTGTTGGAATCATTATAGTTATTGTTATATTTTTTTCCCCTAATTCTTATAGACATTACTGGCTTAGAAGAGGATGACCACAGCTGGAAAGCTGTTACTAACAGCATTGAGGTTGTTTTCAGTATTGTATGCATAAGAGCTGTGGAACACTGTAGAAACCTTACCTTTCCATATCCTGCAAAACCTTCTGACACTTTCATCTGCAGGAAAATTATCCAAAGACACATGAGTAAGTACCAAAAGAAATAACCTCTGTCTTCAGTGGGCTTTGCAATCCCGAGCACAGACACAGAGCCCGTGGGAGTGGTGAGACACTGAAACAGGTTGCCCAGTGAGGTTGTGAATGCCCCCCCATGGCAGGTGTCCCTGCCTATAGCAGGGGCATTGGAAACATGATCTTAAAGGTCCCTTCCAACCCAAACTGTTCTGTGATTCTATGACTCTATTAGGCTGCACTGTAATGCACTTTTCAAAGACAGAGTTTATACATGCATGGCTTCTCTTTTTCCTCTAAGACAGATCTAACCTAATCACTGAATCATAATTTACTTATGTCCTCAAGGTGCACCTTTTATCCCCAAGCAAGGTGTTTTTATATACAGAGCTGCTGATTGAGCATGATTTTGGGCTTCCTTTTATTACATTCTATTTTGCCACTCATGTTGCCTGAGTGGTGACTGGAGAGATCCATTTGACTGTTACACTTTTACAAGTTCTGACTTTCTTCCTAGTGACATATGACAGAACTTTATGGTATGCTATAAAAGAGAGAGAAGATATAGCTTGGCTTTCTGAAAAAAATGTCAGCCAACCCACCTCAAGATAGTGCAAATCTTGTAACTGGCTAACAAACTTCGTATTGTGGACTGTCTTTGATTCACCTTAACATCATGACTATAGAAGCATTTCACTTGAAATTGGAGCCTAATATAAAGACTGAAATCTTAACAACAAAAACACTGCACACAATGGTTTTTGTATTTGATGTTTATGTTTAAAACAAAAGGTTTTTGTTGTTATCTATCCTTTTTGGATGTTTATTACTGGTCTTTATTCACTATTTATAGAGTGTTTTAGAAGTTGCACTGTCTATCACTGTATTAATTCTACAACATTCCTTCATATCACTGATACACACTAGAGCTAAGAACTGGATGTCATTTACCAAGAAAAGGTTGTTATTTTTGTTGTTAAATGCCTGCATGATGTTTTGAAAATAACTCTTCTGTTTCCATGTCTCCTGTGCTTAAACACAACAGCACATACTAGATAATTGAATAGATATTTTGAAGACTGCTACTTGTAAATAACTGTTAGGTCCTTTTTGTATTTCTCATTTGAAGGAGGTGTCATTTCATTTATTCCTTTATTTGTTTTTTTACTACTCTATAATAAGAGTACGCAGTCAATGCTTGGGACTCTACTGACAACCTTTTAAAAACATACAGAATGTCCAATTGCCACAAGATCTACCAAAGAGCCCAAGAACAAAGTTATAGCAAAAGTAATTTGCCCCTTCAAAGCAACTGATGGTTGCAGTGATCCCTCTGAAACAGAAGCTGTTAATCACTACCATACTTGCATAATGACATCACCAATTCTTTCCACACATTTTCTTACGGAAAAGAGAGAAAGAACAAGCTGAAGATGAAAATAATATATATGATTTTATAAAGTAAGGGAAAACGTCTTGAAACAGATCAGAATTGCCAGGGTTTGATATGAAAGTATATTAGAAAAAAAATCTAGTTATGTAGAAGAAAATAAAGACTGAGACTTGAGCCTCTAAAAATGGATTTGCATATACAAGTGGAATATCCCAGAACAAGGAGATCTGGAAAAGATGCATGAGCTTGTTCTCATACTTGAAGATATTTGCCATAATTTGTTGTGGTCAAGTGCATTCTTCAGACAAAAAATAATGTCAAAAGAAAATCCTTTGGAATACAGAAGACAGAGTTATCTTCACTGAGGCTTTTTTTTATTAAGCAAGATCTCTGACCTAACATGTTACAGACTTTTTAATATTTACTGGCATGAGCTTCTAAAAGACCGTATAAAACAATATAAAACAATAACAGAAAGCTCACACTTAACTTTAGGTCAGATACAGTTTCTTGCTGAATGCCTGAGTAGTGAGGATTATTATAAAATAATGATTGCCTTCATAAACCCCACTGTCCTTGGTGATGCTTTATTTTATATTAAAACCTCTGTTGTGAAAAGCAAGGTGGAATATTTGACTTTTTCCATCAATCACCATCACCACCATTTTAAAACTTGCTTAACTGAGATGTTACATGACTGGCAAGAATCTTCACTTCTATTAATGTTTCCTTGACTTTAGCTAGCTTGGAAATATAAGTCAAAGGTCATTCTAAAAACACATTTTTCTTTGATAATAATCCTTTCTTTAAGCAGCTCACACACACTAGTGAGTCGTACAACAGTACTGTAACGTTACGTATCTTCACTGTATGGTCTTTCAAGATCTCAGTTTTTGCAGTCTGATACTTCAAAGATCAGCCTGGACCTTCCACATGGCTGCACTCTTAGCAAAGCCTATCCCCTTCTTCTTCGTGATCTTTCATGACTTAATTGGAAACTACTTTAAATGACTTTTTTATTATTATTTTTTAAATGATAGTAGTATAACATTTGCATTTTCGGCAGTATTCTATTTAATCACATTAGGTTATAAAGTGAAATTCTTCGTACTCAGTGCAATATCTTGAAGAACACATACACTTGGTATTTAAGCATCTTTGACTCATCATCTTATATTCTTTCATCAACATTTTAATAGCCAGTCATAAAAATGTAGTTTGAGGAATAATTCTCTAAACTTGTTTTAGTTTTGTTGTTTCTTTAACAAGTTGTGACTCTGCAAGAGTTTTCTTACTGTAATTACTGTACCTGAACCTAACCCCAGGCATTCATACATGCAAAGATAAACCCAGAGCTAGCATAAATTCAAAAGCTGATGGTACTATAAGAGATTGCACTGTAGAAGAGTCTAATTCCAAGGTAAGAAATTTTTTGTCAGCATTAAGAATTTTACTTTCAGTTGAAACATAATATGAATTTCACCTTTAACTGAAGCATATTTATGTGTTCTGCACTTTACAGTGTAGTCTGTATCATGTTACTTTGAGACTTGGTGCCTGAATTCTATTTTAATCATGTTTTCAGTCCTAAGTTTTATTAAACTTAGCATTCTGTCTGAAGTTAGTCAGGTTGGTCACAGACTCTGAATTTCAGTTATCTGTAGGTATTTTTCAGCAAGTTGGGTACTGTTTATTCACATACTTCGGTCTAGTTAATTTGACAAAAATAAAACTCCGTGCGGTAAATTGTATTCTTTATGAATACTAAGGAATGGTACGGTTGGCACTTTGGGCTGTGAGGGCACATTGCTGGCTCATGTCCAGTTTGCCATCCACCAGTAAACCCAAGTCCTTTTCGGCAGGGCTGTGCTCCATCCTTACACCCCCAGCTTGTACTGACAGTGCAGGTTGCCGTGACTCAAGTGCGAGCCCTTGCACCTGGATTTACTGAAGATCATGAGGTTCCCCTGGGTGCACTGCTGAGGCTTGCCTAGGTCTCTCTGGCTGGCATCCCGTCCCTCAGGCACATCGGCTGCACCACACAGCTTGGTGCCATCCACAGACTTGCTAAGGCTGTACTCAATCACACCGTAGATGTCGCCGATGCTGAAGAGCATCAGTGCCAGTACTGATCTCCGAGGGACTCCGCTCATCGCTGATCTCCACTCAGACACTGAACCACGGACCACCACCCTCAGGGGATGATTTTGCAACCAGACCTTCATCCACTGAGCAGCCCATCCATCAGATCCTTTCTTTCCAACACGGAGAAAGGGATATTACGGAGGGCCAAGGCCTTACTGAAGCCCAGACAGACCAGATGACATCAGTGGCTCTTCCCTCTTCCACTGATGCAGTTATGCCACCATAAAAATCACCAAGGTTGTCAGGGAGGACCTTCCCTTGGTGATGCCACTCTGATTATCCCATTTCATCTCCCTCTCTTCCATGTGCCTTAGCATAGCTTCCAGAAGGGTCTGCTCTGTGATCTTCAGCACTTAGGTGAGGCTAACAGGTTGGTAGTTCCCTGGGTCATCCTGTCTACCTTTTTGAAATGGGTGCTCTATTGCCTTTTTTCCAGTCATCAGGAGCTTCATCTGACTGTCACTGCTTTTCAAATATTGCTGAAAATGAACATGGTACCATCTGTTTTCACTATCTTTGGTTGATACAATTTTCCTTCTGATTTTTATATTGGAAAAGTACATACATATTTTTAGTAAGCTGAAATACTTAACTTCAAAAATAAAATCAGAGCTCTGAGTACAATCCTATGAAGCAAATATCCATTGATTTTATCTTATCTGGATTAGTTTTTAAGGTTGCCATGAATTAATCTTATTTTGAAGGAAAATATGTACAACAGTATGTAATCATGTAACAACACAGTGTATATAGTCAAGATAGGCAGTACGACTTGCCCTTTAGATGCATTTCTTATCTCAATTTTATGACTAATTTCCATTCACAATATTTCATTGTCTCACTGAGAAATGTATAAGGTCCTGAAGATTTAAAGATAGCTCTCCATTTGAACAGCGTGAACATGAACAATATTCTGTACAGGGCTGAGGGAGGGAGATGTCTGCATGTGCATGTATTTATATGAATTTATATGAAATATGTTGATGCAGAGTCTCACATCCTATGATTTTTTTCAACTGCATTCCTTACCATTGTGTAAGAATATCTTTTTGCTTTTATGCTTTTCTGTTGTTACCTAACGTAACTGGGCAACTTTTCTTCTGAAGTCCTAAAACATATGCCTGTTGCCTTGGTTTTCAGCCTTGAGCATATTTCTTTAATAGATCCCTTTCATGATGATACATTGATATTCTGCTTTAATTAGTGTCATGAAAGAGAAAAAGCCCTTCAAATGTCAATGGTTTGCAAAAGTTGTTGGAGCATCTTCTTAAAGCAAATCTGAAGGACCGGCCCTCACAGGTTTTTTTCACTCTAACATGATCCTATTACAGGAGTTTTTTTGTAAACTCATGTTATAAACGATTATTTTTAGTTAAGAGAAGCACCAGGAAAGATTAAAAAATGGATATAAAGACATTTTGGTTCTTGATCTTCTTTCTTCTCATCTCAACCTTTAGAAAGTCTTGCTGGAAGAACACAAGGAACAGCAGGAAGGTTTCTAACAGATCTTTGAGACCTCCTTGCAGTCAGATCCCAGGGGAGCTAGAACAGTATACCTCTGTGGTTCAAAAACTCTTTGGGCCAGAAAAAGAGGCCTTTATCTGCTGGCATTTCAAACATATTCAATCAAATATTGATCTAGAAAATCAGCCACTTTTTCTCTAGCAAAGAAATTAAATTAGTGCTACCTACTGAAGACCTACAAATGGTTCTCCTGAAGATAATGATAGTACCCTAGGCTATTTGTAGGATCAAAAGTTTTTATGGACACCAGACTGATTTAATATTTTCTGTAATGCATGGAGAAAAAAGGGTGAAAGATCTGCTTGCCAACAGTAATGTGCTGGAGATTATCTCATGTGGCGAACCCTTGCATCAAGGAGCCAGGTAGGTTTTTCAAATCTATCTCATCTTTGGATTAAAAGGAACGGAATGTAGCCCATTTCACCTTACAGAAAGATTTTCATCACCAGAAACATGCGTATCTCTTATTTGACTCCGGTAGCACGTGCTCCTCTAACTCATAAACACTCTCTGTCTCTTGGTGTTCTGCTTTCAAGATGTCCCTTATGTTGCTTTGAAAGAAGTGAGAAGCCTCTTCATACTCTGAACACTAATATATCAAAAAACATGTCTTGTGCAAGAACAGGATAAATGTTCTTTCAGAAACAATCTTAAATACTATTCTTAAAATATTTTCATTACAGAAGATCTTAAGGTTTTAATAATTCAATTGGAAATTTATTCTGTGAATTTACATGAAAAAAATAACAAGGCATTAATTTACATTAAAGTGTTTCTCACCCATTGTCAATGGTTTATGGGCTGGTTTGGCCTGGATCCATGATTAATGGGGCTTACAATGAGGCTGTGGCTTCGAATATGCCTTCTCTGAAGTGCATTGCACCCAGAAAAGATAGAATTTCTTCTTTACTAGTGAGTGGAGACATGGCAGCAATTTTATTAATCACATCCACTAGGATTTGATGATGCCCATCTTGCCACTTTACTCCTAGAAACTGGATTTCCTGTGCAAGTCCTTTCACTTAGCTCCGTGTAATAGCGAAACCAGCTTACAGAAGAATTTGGATGATTTGCTCTCCTTTCTCAAAAACTTCCTCTGCTGTATCACCCCACACAACAATGTCATCAATGTACTGGAGGTGCTCGTGAGCACCGCCCTGTTCCAATGCAGTTTGGACCAACCCATGGCAGATGGTTGGGCTGTGCTTCCACCCCTGGGGCAAACGGTTCCAGGTGTACTGAACGCCCCTCCAGGTGAAGGCAAACCTGGTCTGCACTCTGTGGCCAGAGGGATTGAGAAGAATGCATTGGCAATGTCAATGGTGGCATACCACTTGGCTGCTTTCGACTCCAGTTCATACTGCAGCTCCAACATGTCTGGCACAGCAGCACTCAGTGGGGGTGTGACTTCATTCAGGCCACGGTAATCTACCGTCAGCCTCCACTCTCCACTGGCTTTACGCACCAGTGGCTTTACGCATATGGGGCTGTTAAACGGTGGGTGAGTTTTGCTGATCACTCCCTGGCTCTCTAGTTGATGAATCAACCAATGAATAGGAGCAAGGAATCCCTGTTGGTGCAGTACTGCCTTCTGTGCACCATTTTTGCACCAGCCAGTACCTGTTGCTTTTCCACTCGTAGCAACCCCACAACAGACAGATGTCTGACACGTTGGGCAAAGCAGACAGCTGCTTAAATGTTATCTGTATCCACAGCAGCTATTCCAAAAGCCCATCAATATCCCTTGGGATCCTTGAAATGCCCCCTTTTGAGGTAATCAGTACCAAGTACGCACGGAGCCCCTGGGCCAGTCACAATAGGGTGCTTTTGCCATTCTTTACCCATGAGGTTTATTTCTGCCTCCATCACAATCAGTCCTTGAGAGTCCCCAGTGACTCCAGAAATATGAACTGATTGTGTCTCTTCATGACTCGAGAGCATTAGAGTGCACTGTGCACCAGTGTCCACCACTGCCTTCTATTTCTGTGGGTCTGATATGCCAGGCCATCAAATCCACACAGGAAAATACACTCTACTGTCTCGATTCATCACTTGTCACAGATTCATCACTTCTCTCACTTCTTCACAAAAATAAGATATTATATATAGAGTTGATTATTTGAACTTCTAGCAGGTCAGGTTCATTACCAGATCTGTGTAACTGAACTAAATTTATGCACGGAGAAGAGGAATTAGGTATATTTTTGTAAAGGTATGGAAACATATCAGAAATTTTGAAGGATCAACCAAAAGCAGTTTGGCCAGCTAAGCAGTTTGGAAGTTCCAGACTTCACCAGACTTAACCACTTTCATATATTGTTGGGTCTGGCTGGCTTTGGTTTCTATTTAAAACAAAATCATTCTAAATAATAGTCATTAAATATTCTGTATGCATTTACATAGAATCAGAAAATTGTTTAGGTTGAAACAGACCACTTGAGACCATCTGGTGCTGCCCTTGGCTCAAGCAGGCTGCCTTTGGACATTTGGGTTTTGAGTTCCACCATAATGGACTCCATAATCTCTCTAGGCAGCCCACAGTAGTATTTGGCCATCCTCACATTGCAAAATATTTTCTTGTCTTCAGATCAAGATCCAAACTTTTCAGTGTGTGCACACTGCCTTTTGTCCTGTCACTGGGAACTACTGAGAACAGCCTGGCTCCTCGTTCTTCATTTGCTCCCTTCAGCCACAATGGTAAGATCCCTCATGAGCCCTCTTAAACAGTCCCAGCTCTCTCAGCCTCTCCTCAAATGAGAAGGTAATCTTAAATCATCAGGTGGTCAACAAAATCATCTTCTTTATTTTTAAATGGCTTGCCCACTTGTAATATACGTTTCCAGAGAATCTAGAAGCATAAAAAATGATTGTCACTCTTCTCTTTCAAGATAATTTTTCTAAAAGTGATCTTATCAATATGGTCAGCAAGCAGATTATGTAATTCCCTCCATTCTCTGTTACTTATTCCCTTCTCCACTTTCCAAAATATCTTCGGACTTCAGAAAACTCATCTTGTTTCAGACAGTGTAAGGCTCCAATATTGCTATTAATTTCGCTTTCATCTTCAGGCAGAGAAGGACACCAGCAGAGCAGGGTCTGATCTCTCAGAAGGAAGACAGGTAGCCCTTATGTACCTGCCTACAGTCTGGGTACTTTCAGAGTAGTATGATGGCCCATTCTTTGGCCTTCACTGAACTGATAACTTGCTCTCAAGGGGCAGAGAACCCAGGAAATCTGCTAGTTAGAAATACATAGAATTTTTATGTTTGAACTAACAACTACAAATCCTTCTTTATAGGAACAAGAAACTTAGCCTCCCAGTACTGGTAATGATTTTTCTTGCCAGGCTGTCCTAGGGAGCAATTAGGTGTCAGGTGGAGAAACAGGTTGCTTGTCGGCCTCAAAAAATGAAACCTTGAGCAACACAGAGAGAATTCAATTAACCCCTTTATGCAAACTTTCTAAGTAAGGACCCACAGAGACAAGGAGGGGGGAGGGGAGGAGAGGGGAGGGGAGGGGAGGGGAGGGGAGGGGAGGAGAAACTGAGTAGCCACAAAACTAAAGACACAAATAGAAATTCACGTGACTCGCAGTCAAAAGAGATCTCACTTTTTTATTATGGATCAATCTGTCTAGGAGACATAAAGATGAGGAAGAATGGGATTCTCTGTTTATACTGTGGCACCATCTGACACCCAAGTGCCACAATATTCTGCAGTAGGAGTGGCATTATTTAATATATTTATTAATGAACTGGAAAAAGGGATGAGCATTGAAGTGATAAAATTTGCAGGTGACACAAAATTATTCAGGTTAATCAAGTCCAGAGAGGGTAATAAGAAGCTTCAGAAGAAAATAAACAAGTTAGGTGAATGATCGACTTGATGGCAGATTAAATTCAGTGTTGATATATGCAAATTAATGTACTTTGCAAGGATTTTTTTTAATCTATTTTTACACCTTACTGAGTTCTAAATTAATTGTATCAAAGGAGAAGGACCTAAATAGCATTGTCAAGACTGCAATGAAGTCTTCCACTTGGCATATAGCTGTAGTAGAAAATTTTGATACAGGAAGGAAGAATAGTAAGAACGATGCTCTAATGTCATGAAATCAGTTGTCTTCCACATCTAACACACTGTGTACAGCGATGGTTACCAACTGCGAACAGAACATTTGCAAAATTAGAAGCAGTTCAGTTACATCTGGCAAGAATGAGAAAGAATAATGAGGAAATATTGGAACAACTGGCATCACCAGCACTGCAGAAATGTGTTGCGTGTCTATCCATGAGAAAATGCTAGGAAATAATTTTTTTATAAGAACATTAAGTGAAATTTGAAACAAACGACACTTCTCAAACAGGGGAGCTTGTTCCTACAGGATGTTATTCTGAGAAAAGTCTGAGAGGGACTGGACATTTCTACGAACACAGTGATCTCAGGTTAAAACCTGTTGGTTTTTTATTTGTTTGGTTTTGGTGTAGCAAAGACTATGCCTCAGAAATTATTCACATCTATTATCTATAGACTATTCAATCATCCTTGTCCTCAAATTATTTCTTCAGGACGATAATCCTCACTAAAAACATCTGTAGTAAAAGAGAAAAAATGAGAAATAAATTGAGAAAGAGGATAAGAAGATGTAAACAGAAACTAAATACAGGTAATGTACATTTAGCGTGGGTCAGCTGTGCTTCCATTGTCAGCTAAATTTAGTTGATTAGTAGACTGCAAAAAATGGACATGCAGAGTGCCACAGAGCTGCCCTTGAGTTAATGTGGCAGCACTTTGGAAAAATGGGCAGAGTATTTTTTAAGGAGAATTTTCAATAGTGTATTTTAGGTTGATTACCGTTAACAGTAAGGAGTGCTCTACGATAGCCAGTGAGGGAACCATAGACTGTACCCTGTGGTGAACATGAAATTTAATACATAGAATTTCGAAGGGATTTTCACAGGTTTAGTAGAGTGGTGACATATGTCATCATCTTGCTTCCCACAGACTGGAAAGTGATTTTACACTGTCACGTCACGTCGGCCCGTGGTAACCAGAACTCATTTACTCCCTGAGGAAAATGGGTAACCAGATATGACAACTTGTGTTGCCTCACGGTGAGGTTATGCTAGTATTTACTGATGATGTGAAGCATAACTTCATTTTCTTTTTCTTTTTTTTTTTTCATAGAAATGCAGATCATTAGTAGGGTAAAAAGAACAGTACAGTTTTTTTCTTCCTTCCTTTTTGGTTAGTGCGATAATAAGAACTTCTGTCACTTGCACAAATCTTACATTAAAATAATGCAGAAATTCTCAAATTAATAATTAATATATCTACAGGGGACAATAAGTAATTAAACTGCTTTGTAATTATAAAATTCCTCATTATTTAGCCCCGTTTTTTGTCAGAGGCATGGAGAGAAGTACCTTATCTGCCTGACTATCTATCCATCTATATTCTCGGTCTCTTCTCCTTTTAGTTTTCTGTCCAATAAATATTTGTTATACACTGTGGAATCTAAAGGGAGACCTCCATTAAACAAAGAATGGATACTTACCATGTTTTTATTTTCCTCTGAAAACATAAATAATTAAGCTTGACTTCAAATAAAGATATGACATTAGCCTTCCTCCCCCTACACCACAATCTTTTTGCTGTATGATTTTCCAGCAGAATGGTAATCCTGCACTCTTGCTAAGAAACAGTGCTAGGAATTATCACATAAGAGTTCTCTTCATTTTAGTCCTCTTGCAAGATGGATGCCGTGGATGTATACAATGAAATTTAAAAGGCTTTTCATCAGGTTTCATCCTCTATTTCTACTGTAAATTCAGCAAGCTACAATAGTTTAATGCAGAAGTGTAGATGTACATAAAAAGCCGGAGGGAATGGTGTATGTTATAATGCTGTTATAAAACTGTCTGTGATATTAACACACGCTGTATATTAAATACACAAAACTGTTACAATAACTTGAAGGTTGAGACAAACTCATGAAAACAAATAAATTCTTCAGGACACTAGGCAAAAGGTTATTCCTGGCAGAGAGATTTAAATACAGTTATTCAGCAGTCCAAATTAACCCCGACAAATAAAAAGCATTCTTACACTAGTCATGTTGAGTAAGTCCACGCACAAAATTCTCCAGGGAGGTTTTTCACCTTATATGAGTTTAGGAACATCATTTATGCTGAGGGGGAGGGCATTCTCCCTACATATAGGATCCCTCTGACATTCTGTGCCTTTCTATCTCTCTCTCTCTCATTGGTTATATAGAAAGCTTTTGGAGATTAACAGCTTCAAGTTGTGCCAGGAGAGATTCGGGTTGGATGATGGGAAATACTGCTTCTCTGAGTGGATAGGCACTGGAATGGGCTGCCCAGGGAGGTGGTGGAGTCAACACCCCTGGAGGTGTTCAAAGAATGTTCACAACAGTAATGAGAGGGAACATGAAATTGTAAAACTAAATCCAGTGAAGGTCTTTGTCTCTTATACATGTACTGTGAAATGCCCACCACACGGAAGACAACTTTGTATGTCAACAGAGCAAAACAGTCACTGAATTAATTTAGAATTTAAGAGGAAACATACAGCCCTAGGATCCTTTGCCTAGACCTGGACTAAACTATTCTAAGAGAGTATAGATGAAGTCAGAGCTCTTCTTAGTCACACCAAGCCCACGCACAAGTCTGCAAAATGAGTGTCAAAAGAAAGAAATAAACAGCTGGGAAATGTAACCCTTCCAAACTTAGTAGAGTAATACTACTGATGTGCTTAGGCACAATTGCATTAAATTAAAGGTGGCGACCATTTCAGATATCCCAAAGTCATATGCAAAATATGAAAATTTGAGGTCTTTACTGTTGGTCAGAACCTTAATATGTTCCATGACCCTATACTACACTTAACCTATAAAATGAGAGAAGCTTAATAAATCTCTCTGTAATAGGAATTGCACATTGTGACAAACTTAGATCAACTTATCCTTTGAAGTTTTAATGGATGCTCCAATTTGATGACAGCAACTCACCTACGCTTGTAATAAGTTTGCAAAGCCCGAAGCAGCTCCGGTCATCTCGGTCTAGAGCTTTGGACAACAATAAACTCAGGCAACTGCAAGCTTCAAAGGGCTTATTCAAATATTCCAGCTCTATTCTTAGCAGGCATGGCAGGCAGACTTTTAACTACATTTCTCCGTTTCAAAGAGTGTTTCCAGTTTGAACTGTTTGCAATAATTTTGTTCATAGTAAAATTGCAAAGCCTTCCAGTCTTGAAAAGGAGTAATCAGATATGCCCCTCTGCTCCAACCTCGTGCAAACAAGAAGAGGGAAAGAAAGAGCATAGCAGGGCAAAGAGAAAGGAAAACTGTCTCTAGGATCTGTATGCTTCTCACTGCTCTGTGTAACTACTTCTGGTCCCAACTGGGAAGTCTACCAGGCCAAAGGTAAAAAGAATATAGTCATAGAGCATGACAGCAACAAATAGGCGAAGAGTTGCTGTAAGCAACACATTCCCTTCTGTGCACTTAGTGTGTCTGTTAGTGCCTAATGTTTCAACTAATCCTGCATGTTCTGTGGCAAGGGAGAAAGCATTTGGCTGCCAGATGCTAGCAATGAGAAAGAGAGCTGACATTTCAGACTGATGCAGAAGGGCGTCGGGACAGTGAGTAGAAGGAGAATGTTTACCTGTTTCTCTTAAGGGGAAAGGAAAGGGATTTAATGCCTCTGCAACTCTAATGTAATGCTAATACAGCTCCAAATAGTGGAGAATAGGGGAGAGGTAAACGTTCTCAGGCAAAGACTGTATGAAATTTCTTCTGTAGAGAAAACTCTTCTAGTCAAATGAGGTTTCTTCTTTTGACAAAAATTAAATGTCTCCACACTGCCTTTAGCAAAGCTTTGGGTAGTAACAAGACACCTCCATATGAAGGCTGGGACCTTAACTGTCTGCTACACTGCAACCACTTCTCTGAATCACCTGCTATCATTCCCAGGGCACTAGGGCATGCTGGAGCCCCCTCAGATTTCTCATGCTATCTAAAATGTAAAGCAGACATTATCTGATGTTCATGTTTTGGACAGATTGAAGTGGAGAAAACAATGACAGTCAGGAAGTAAAGCTAATTAAAATAACTGGTAGTCTTACAAAATATAATCTATTATAAAGTATAATAAATGTTACTGTAAAGACTTTCTAAAACACAACTCTACATTTAAATACACTGTCACTCTGAGATAAGGGCAAATGAGGAAACACTGGAGTGGATGCATAGAGACAGAGCCCATTTGTTACCATGACCCAAATCTTGCAAAGCTTTGTGCATGTATTTGACTCACTGTATCGCAATTCTTTTTATTTCACTGAGAATGTCAGCCTCATATAATCATTTGTGTAAATCCATGTCTGACAGTGAACACCTAAAGGATAAGAACTGAATTCCATCTATCTTTACATAGGAAGGACGAAGCAGAAACAATGCCATGTTTGTCTAGGCACTGTGTACTCTAACCACAGTGGTACGTACTGTTTAGACACGTCTCCAGTGATTACAATTGCTTTAAAAGGCCCTGATTGTTTTTAAGAACAATTTATGCGATAAAGATGTAGTTCACCAATAGAGAACATGAGGCAATTGCTTCTGGTGGGCTTTTCTTGTGTGAAAACCCAGGAACCTGTCACTATGCAGGCACAGGTCTTCTCTTATCCTAATCATGCAAGAGCCAAGGATAACTTTGATTTCCTCAACGAGCCTTCTTCCCTCTGAGTTACTGTGGCACCACATTACCTTGGCTTGTATTTTTCACTCCCTGTTTAACAGTTATAAACACTTTCCAACACCAAATAGGAACAGCAAGCTAATCCAGGTAAAAGAAAATTCTGCAGCTCTAACAGGCTGACTAAGATTTATGCACCTCTTTCAAATTTCTGTTCCTCATTCCAAGAGTTGCAGCATTTCACAAGTACCATATAACGTGCTACTTGATTGGCCTTTCCAAGGATACAAGGTGCTCCACCACATTGTTTGGGAGTTTTATAGATATACATCCCTACCACTTCTGCTCTTCATTGAAAAAATATATCATGGCTTCACTTTCAGCGCTCTACAGTCTTGACATTTCTTAATACAAGGTTGTCTTCCAAGATGTCAAACTGGTTTTGAATTATTTTACAGTGTTCTCAGTTAAAACGGTGTCATGTAAATCAATCACATCCTCAGGTTTCCTGCCGGGGACCTGCAATCTTAAAATACAGCTTTCAGATGGAACCAGTGTTACTCGATTTCTTTGTAGGGAAGCAAGGATTTACTTGATGCTGTCCCAGGTACAACTTTTATTAATAAATGATAAAGGGCATGTCCATTTGGAGTGAGTTTTCATTGTTTAACTTTGATCACTGTTAACCAAGCAAATTGTTACTGTCCTTTGGAACTGGAGGGAAGGCCAACTTCTTACTGCAACTATCTTACTGTAACTGCTGACCTGGAGCTTCACCTAGCACGCTATGAGCATGATATTCCCAGTCAGTGACAGATCCTGTGAGATGTCGTCACGTTACATTCGATGTCTTGCTTTCCCAGACTTCAGCTTCATGCTTTTCTGGGTAAAGTAGGTGTAAATCACCAACACAAATTATTTTCTTACAGCTGCAAAGTTTCTTTAAAGATTTTACAGAGGCCCATAGTTTATGAATGATTTCATACATCCCAAAGTATTAATGTTTATAGCTGATAGTTAGGACATCATTTATTAAACATCTTTTGAAAAATCATCCATATGTGTTCACAGGTGTTAAATAGCGCCTAACTTCTTTTTGAAGTAATTCCTATTAGTAATATAACAATAGTAATATATTCATAAATGTACCTTAATATAAAGTGTCACCATTTTATTCCCTTAAGTCAATAACTCAAGACAAATAACGAGTGAAGAATGATGTTTCATTAGAATAGTCCACAGCTTTGGAGACTTCAAAGCTTCAGTGCACAGTTGTTTCTTCTTATATCATCAATATATCCAGTTTTTAGTCTTTTTCCCCCTTTCAGATTCACAATACGTTTCCTGTCGTCTCTTTCAATGCCCTCAGATCCTGAGGGGGGCAATCTTGTAATTACAAGCATTAACTCTATTGTGTTGTGGACAGATAGGATTCTGCACCCACAGAATGAGTAGCTGCTGCATTCTTAAATGCCAGCTACACTTTAACTGTAAAGGCACCTACTATTTTATTGAAACTGTTCTTGTTTTATTACTGTAAACAACTTTGATCATAATGATGCCATTTGAAAGAGCTGATCAAGCTGAGAAAAACGACACTGCAGTCATAAAGTCACACTAAATTTTGCTATTAACATTTTATAGTGCATATAAGGAAAGCATTCCAAGTTGCAACTAGAGACAAAAGAGAAAATTAATTTTACAGAGAAATGTAGATTTAAGCATTAGCAATATACTGGTACAATCATTTGCACCATATTCTTAAGCACAACAGATGACCCTCTTTGTAGATAAGAAAACATGCTGGTTGTCATATCTTAGATGAATCCGGGCTTGAGAATATATTATGGCCTTTATCCCTAAAACAAAGGTAGAATTATTGTGCGAGGAAGAAAATGTAGAAATATCATATAAAACAATTTGAAAAGTTATCAAAAAGAAAACACAGTTCACTCTAGAGCTCTGGTAGAGCTTTTAGTGTCTGTGCTTGGATATTTCATTAAAAGTGATATTTATTTGAGACTGCAAGGTAAAATAAAATGAATTCAGTGCAACATGTGCTGTAAATTCACTGAGGAAATGCAGGTGATGGATCCTAACAGTGAAGTGGCAGCTAGCTCTGCCGTAATACAGAGTGAACTGTTTGTAAGAGGGTGAAATGAAAACGAATATTAGTTGATAGGGAAGATATACAATTGGTTTTGTTTGAATTACTGAACTTAGATAGGCACTCAGGGTGGGAACGTGGCTTTTGTCTGGACAATTGTGCTCTGCTACAATAGCACAAACTCAAGCAGCAGTGAACGGGACGCCTTCAGATGTCAAAATCCTGGTTTTAGCTCAGTAAAATGGCATGGGGAAAGCAGCATTACACTGCTAGTTCTAGGCATGCTCCTGTCCTCCAGAACAGTGCAGAGGTGCTTTGTCTTGAGGGGAAAAAGTGGGAAACAAGTATCTTTACGATGGAAAGCATTATGTTTGCTAAGCTAACGGGAGTCACATCTTTTCAGGGAGTGCAGCAGGACTTTTAAGGCTAGACAATGCAGAGTGAGATGCAGATGCCTTAATGAAGCTGCTATGTGTTTCTGCTCCCTTTAGGATACACTGCTCTCAAAGGCTTTTTTAGTACCAGCCCTTTACAGTGCTTTTTGCATAAGATGAGGAGCAACTTGTTCCAAAAGATCAAGCAAAGAACCTGCAGCACAGCTTTGCGTTGTGTTTCTCTCTCCAGATATGCACATTATGTATTAAATAGTTCCTCCCTCCCTCCATAGTTTTATTTTATCGATCTTTTGTCTAATTTTACAGACTTTCGTACAAATAAAGTTTGCTGATTTTCCCCTGTTTTAATAAGAACTTTATTGTCAAGGCCTGGTAATTGGAAAAGTGACATTTAAAACCAATTCCTGGAAAAGACTTTTGCTACGTCACAGTCTTCTGATGTTCAAGTTTGAAAAACAGCACCTTGACTATACAGCTGAAATGTCTCTATGAAGAGGAGGGATACCCAAAAGTACATGTTCTTATGTAAAGAAGTATGAGTATTTCTAAAACAAAGCAAAATGAGCTAAGTCTTAGGCAGTTCTCTGCACTGGTTCTTGTGGAGAGAACACCTGATTTCTTACTAACACTTCTATTTCTTTAACAGTTTTTGTTTATTCTTCAGGGCAGAAAGGTTGGGTTTTTTTTTGCCCTGAGCTAAATTTTCTAGAAATGCTATGCAGGAAATACAATACCCAATATCCTTCTATTTCTCACTTCATGATACTAATACAGTTTCACAGACAAAGAGACAGAAATAATGAAGAAAATGCACAGCAGCAACAAGTCCTTATGTGACTACTTTTTTAATAGAGTCTTTTTGCACAGCGCATTTTCAGGTACCTTATATTTGCTGCTCTTTTTAAATCTATTCCAGTATGTTTAATCACATTTTGCCATTTGTTATGAAAAACAACTGGGAAACGAGATTAAAAACTCCAGAATACGATGATTGTGATTATCACCTGTCATAAGAAAGCTCTCAGGGCTGCATGTGTGGTGATCAGTAGCAGAGTGGCTTTCAAGGAAAATCTTAGCCTACCCCAATGCCAATGCCATCGATGACCCAGGCTGAAGGAAGTAAGCATTAAAGAAGTGCTTGAACTTATGCGAGGACTCATTTGAAGGATGGAACTCTCCTGAGTGAAAGTGTTAAAAACATTATTGTGAAGCCACACAGAAATGACTTTCATTTAGTGCTTTCTTCCTGTAAAAGCAGTCTCAATCCCGGCATCATTTGTGCCTCATATCAGGCAGAGACTTACGACCTCTCAGACAGAAACCTTTTGAGGACTGTGTTAGGTAATGCTTCAGCAATTACATCAAGGGACATTCAAGAGTGGTTATCTTCTAGAGAAACAGAAAGGAAATCTTTGCTTATTTCATATTGGCTGTATCCCTCTGCATTATTTTTCTCATATGAATACTTGAAGTTCTTCAGCAGTTGAGGACTTTCAGAAGCCAGGAAATAAAGCTGTAAATGTGACATCTGCACTCAGGAACAGAGCTGATTGGCGTCCCTAGAGGCTGATGGCTTCTATTTGTCTGTAATTTGATAAAGCATAGGCAGCAGCTACGTTCACTTCAGCAGAATCTCCAGTGGGACCCAGAGGAAACCTACATGAGGCTGACAACATTTTTCATTCTTTGTTCTCAGCCAGTTCTTAGCTATATGAAACTTGACAGGATAGGCATCACTCAGAATGGCAATCTCTGTGGTGTGAACACATGGATGATAGAAATTGGACCAAGACCAGAAGTCAATTCATCTAGCCCACTGAGAGTTGTCATACAGTAACTGCTTTTGGTCACTGCTAACTTGGAAGAAATTTAAGCTAAAGTCTTAGAAACTTACTGGTATTAATCTTGTAAACCACTCATTAACTCAAATGGTCTCTCTGAATAGAGTATTATAAAACTCTACTTCCAACTTCATTGTCATTCTTCATGAAGATTTTTGGGAGTGTGTATCCTTGCATTTAACTGCATCATTCAATTTTCTCCATTACATTATCTTAACTTGCACCTGCTCCTTGAAGACTGATAAACACTGGATGTATCTCCTAATGGCTCCTGAAGTGGGATTGGTTGCAATTATTATTGAACGGAAATGTTTCACTAAAATACACACACACATACTGCAGAAGATTGCTACGTACTGTCATGGTTTTATGAATTTTGTTTGTTATCCACATCATAGCATCATATGAGGCACTGGGAGTTAAAGAGTCCATGCTCCAGTTCTGTGGACTGCTGAGCTTCCAGGTACCTTGTTCTCAGAAGAGAAGAACCACATACCCCAGAGGACGTTGTGCTCCTGTTTTCCACAGAGGGAAAGATAAAACTGCATGCAAGTCCCAAGACTTCCCCTTTTGCTGCTCATCTTGGCAGTGGAGGTTCCCTAGCCATCTCGCCTTCATCTTTAGCATAAGGCCTTCAGTTTTGGATGCTCTCTCTCTCACTTTATTTGATTTATTAGCTTCAATTCCAATTATATTGTATTCTATTATTTTGCATTTCCGTATCTTATTGAGTAAATTAGCTTTCTTCCTCAGACCATTGCCGCTGTTTTGTTTTTAGGCCCATCTCCCTACCCTCTCCCTTTTCCCCCTTCTCCTTTCCTGGGGCGTGGGTCTGTGGGTCCCCCAGCCCATTAGTCAAGGAAAGGGGCCAAACCGACCCATAAACCATTGACAGATATCAAGAAAACATTTTTTAATGCGTGAAAAACTTAATTCTAAATTTTCATATTGTGATTATTTGACCCCACTGGACCTTATCAGCTCCATCCATAGGGAAACAAGTGTCTACAAGAAAAAGATCCAGGCACAGAAGTTGGATGCTTAGTAAAAAAACATGTGGAAGGAGTGTTCCAGAATGACTGTACTAGTTTTGCATTAGGTATATGCCTATCAAAGAATTTCATGTCGTAAAATGGTACAGTAAAACTTGATAGTAAGTAATAGTCAAACTAGTTAGTAGTAGTAAAATAGTACAGCTAGATAGTAAAAAAGCAGTGGTAAAAATGTAGATAGTAAAACATGACTGTGAGATGCAGTGAATGAATTAAAAACAGAGTAAACTGAAAGCAGAGAACAAAATGCAGCATGAAAATAAATGCAAAAGCATCTCAATTATACATCATTTTGAATATATTACAGGGAAAGACAAACTGTTAAGTTTTGCCTGACTTTGCAATATCAGAGCACTTCCAGCACCTCCAGAAGCTTAGGATTACCTCACTGATTTTCCAGAACAAGTAAATTTGTGTATCTTTGTCAGAAACTAACCAGCCTAGATTGCCACAGGACTAATACAAAAGAAGATGGGAATACTGCTTCATTAGGACTTTGTATCAGCTTGTATTTACCACTTGTGGAGAAAGTGGGAGAAGGATGAAATCTGTCAAATGAAGGGAATAAAAAATAAAATAGTTATTAATACATCAGTAGAATTGCATGTTCTTTTAAACATCAGTGAATCTCACAAAAAGCTTCACAAAACTTCGAAGGATAAGACACACGTTATGATCAGGTGGCTCATCAGCAAGCCATACATGCACATGAAATAAAATATCTGTCCTCTCTGAAACGACTGAGATAAAACTCCATTCTGCTTTGTCTATGTCACAATAAAGCAAAATAAAAAAGAAATTGCTAATTGCCACGCAGCAAGGTTGCAGAACTGACATAACTGTCCCTTTGGAAACAGGGGTAGCTTTTGTATGCTCACGGCAAATGCATCTGACAATTTAGGAAACACAAATAAGAGTCTCCATCCCGGATCACATCAGCAGCCCAGTGCCCTGTCTCTACAGTAAGCGTCCAGGACCCGATGCTTCAGCGGAGTTTGCAAGAAAACCCATAATGGACAATTATTGAATAATTCACTCATAGGAGAAGTTTCCTCCTAATCCCAGACAGCTAATGATTGGTTTATGCCCTGAAGCATGAGGGTTCATAGATCTCCACCCTCAACCATTTTTATCCTATCTAAGGTATCCCTGGGCGCTCTCATTATCCAAATAAGTGTATAATCCTTTTTGAATCCTACTAAGCTCTTGGGCATAATGATAGCTTGTTGCACTGAGTTCAACAGGCTAATTATGCATTGTGTAAAAAAAGTATTTCTTTTTATCGGTTTTAAATTTGTTTCTTTTCAATTTAATGGATGTCACTTTGTTCTTACATTACGGGGAAGAGTAAATAAGAGCACTCAATTGACCTTTACCATACCATTTATTATTTTATATCTCTCCATCGCTTCCACACTTATTAACTTTCTCTTTCAACTGAACAGTTCTCATCTTTTAAATCTGTTACTATGGAAGTTTCTCCGTGTCTGTGTTCCCTTCTGTTGTCTAACTTTGGGCTTCTTCCATTTCTGCTACGTATTTTAAGATGGGAAGACCGGAAATGAATTCTGAACTCAGGGAAAGTGTGCCAACAGTGTGCATAATTGCACAATTACAATATTGTCATTGTTTTCCATCCCATTCTTTACACAGTCTCACATTTTGTTTGCTTTTTTAACCTCCACTGCTCATTGATCAGATGTTTAATTGAGCTGCCCGCAGTGACCCCCAGGTCTTTTTCCCAAGTTGTTACAGTTAATTTAGAACCCAGCAATGTGCATGAGCAATCCAATCTGTTCCTTCCAATATGTATTTTCATATTTGTCAGTGCTGAATTTGGCTGCCATTGTGCAGGCTTATTAGGTTGCACTGAACACGACTGTGGAATTCTCTAGTGCTGACTAACCTAAATTATTATTTGTTACCTCGAAAGTTTATCACTCTCCCGAATGCTCTTTCCCAAATGACTGAATATATCTGACACAACCAGCCACAGGACAATGTTTCTGACGTGCCACATGAAGTCTGTAGCTGCGTGTAAGACTACTTGAGTGTCTGACTAAGAGGTAAGGTTTAGAATGAAAAGAATTTTCAAGAATAAATCATAGTATCTAAACCCTACCTGAAGTTACATATAAAAACAATTACGGTTGCATAATAAGTTCCCCTTTGGACACATCTTAAGTAAAGTGAATTTCCATATAATGAGCAGGGGTTTTTTTTTCAGTCATAACTAAATAGTGGGATCTTATGAGTATTGCAAAGGGAAAAAAAAATCTACAAATTTGTGTATGAAATGTTAAATAATACCCTGTATTCAGTGCTGCAAAAGACAAAGTTGTAGGTAGTCTTTTGCAGTGGTTACTAGGTGCCTTCTCTCAGTGCTTGACCATGCCTGCCCCAACCTGCAGGTTAGCAGGTGAACGCTTCTGAGTCTTAAGAGATAAATTTTGTGCAACTAAGCCTTAACTTTATTTCACCTGTGTATTTTTCGAGTGTAACATTTATGCAATTAAACAAGATGTGTAGATCTCAATTGCCAATATGTGTTGACAGTTCAAGTGAAGTACCCAAAACTGTACCCAAGAGGCAGCTTTATTTGACATGTGTAGGGATCTTTCAAGAGCTGGTTTTTTAGCTCATTTCTCCCTTTCATGAGTACCACACTGATATAAAATCTTAATGTGCCTCTGTATTTTTGTGTTGATATAGGAGCTGAGGGAGATGGTGTGATTTAGCACAAAACTCTATCCACTTTGGGATATTCTTGCTTCCTTGCATCTAATTCCCCATGGAATTTGAAGCTCTTCTGTGTGCTTTGGAAGCTATACATATTTTTTTACCTTCTCTGAGAAACACCTTTTGCCTCAATTCTCTGATACATTTTGGAGCTGGAAGTGCTTTAGGTGAAGAGCAGGTAAACAGCTTCCTTAGAGGCTATCACTACTCTCACTGTACACAACAGCCTACAGAATGCAGGTATGCAGCAGGAGCATTCTATTACTTCCACCAGGCCAAGAAACAGGTCGTCATAAATCTTATCTCCCCATTCTGCAGGAATACATCATCTCTGCAGCACACCTGAACTCCATTGACCCCTGCACAGGCCACTTCTCACATGGTGGCCTTCTGTGCACTTGCCAAACTAATGGACTGAGTACATATTGGTTCTGACATCCTTAATCATGTTAGACAAAACCAACCCAAATAACACAAAACAGGAAAGACCTGGAAATATAATTTGCCCAAAGAGAACTCGGATCTCAGAAAATTTAAAGCTGCATGTAAAAGCTGATTTAAAGAAAAATACGATGAATACGAATGATTCTAGTTAGTTGTGTGGGGCATCTCCAGAAGTTTCCTCGGAGAAAACATGCAGAATAAAGAGAAAATATTTACTGTGTGTTACAATTGGCTGGCAAATGGCAATAGCATTGTCCTGAGGTGCTAAATTTCATGACAAATTTGATTTCAAGATTTCATATTAGCATGGGCATTCTCAAATCAGTGTCATGAATCTTAACATAAGAGAGTGGATCCCAGAGTGTAAGGAGCAACAGAAATAGCATTCAAAGAAATCAGTGCTCATAGCACTTCAACTTCATACATTTGAACTGCAGTACTGAGCAAATAAATTTCTTTTTGTAGCCTTAAAGAGCAAAAAATTACTTAGCAGTTTTCTATGCTAACCAGTTTAAACTCCTATGTCCAGAAATCAGTTGAAAAGTTCTTACTAACTTCAGTGGAATGGAATAAACCTTCAGATACACAACCAAAGGGGTGCTTTTAATGTGTGTTGTGTTATATGTTCTCTATAGCAAAGTCAGCTTGAGAAGTCTCTTAAGATTAAACTGAAATTGATTAGAGAGTCTGAATCCCTTCTGAATGCACTAGATTTATAGCAGAGTAGCTTTCCCTGGCCCACAGCTTAGCAGACTGCTGCAGGGAAGAACTGAAATGTTATCATCAAAATGTATTTGCTAGTTTTTCACTTTCAGCTAAAAGTTCTCTTTTCAAAAATATTTACATAAGTTACTTTGCATTTCTCTGCACGGATCTTTGCAGCTAGATTTTGTTGCCCCAAATTATTGTTTCCCTGCTTGTCTGTTATCGAACATACATGTAAGTGACAGGGATGGTGTTCAGTTTACCGTTCAAGAAATTGTTAAGTTATGACAAAGTTTTCTTGCTGTCACTTTCAACATCACCACCACTGCTGTTCATAAAACAGAAACTGTTCTAATTTGCAGGAAAATAGAAAGAGACCTGGATCAGTCTGCTAATTGCCATCATGAAATGTATATAGTGGCAGTGAAGGTCCAGTTGAAAGCAGAGCCTTCTTACATGGCATGCAGTACTATCCTATTGTGTTATTAACAGACTACAAAATAAAGTAAGCACAGAATCACAATGACTCCCCACTCAAAATCCTTTTAGTATGAAAGAACTATTCCATCTTTATACTGGTGTAAATAAGAGCATAAAAATCCTAATATTATGACAAACGTTGTATCTGTTGTAAATAATAGTAATAAATGATAAAATCTCTGTTCAGAAGATGTACCTATACACTCTCTCCTGCCCAAGAGTACCCAAGTGCTTCATTACAAAACACAGTTTACACACAGATTACAAACATGCGAGGTAAAGGTAATTAAAATTAGAAAATAAAATCATAAATAAAGCAAAGTAGTATGCCAAGGCTCTATTTAAAGAATAAATGCAATGTGTGTAGAGCCACAGACTGAGATTCTGTAGAATCAGTTCCCTACTTATTCACAGAACAGCTGCATGACCAAAGGCCGTCTGAAATAAAAGTCTTTCAAGTACAAGGCAAGAAATGATTTGTGGGAACATTCACTTCTTGCATGCCTCCCTCAACCAGCTTTTCCTCTTTTACCCTGAGCTAACACCTACTTTGACAATTAAAACCTTTGAGGACCTGCTTTTACGATACAACAGCTATTCTCTTAAGTGAGGAAGCCGGGAGGCGATACGTTTAAAAATGAATTTTTTTCTTTCTTCAGGACAGGGCCTCCACATTCTCACTTCCTAAAGTTCCTTTTTCCCATCGATTTAAATGATGTTCAGTACTTTACATTTTTTAAAAAGATGTCATATCTAAGAATTAGAATCTGATTGGGGAATATCATTTGGATCTTTGAAGAAAGAAAGATATTACGTGTGAATTAATGAAAAAAAAAAAAAGAAAGTAACTGTCTTTATTTTTTGCATTAAGACCCATACTGAGAATGAATTTAAATCCCAAAAAGTCTAAGAAAGTGCTCTGAAGTTGGGCCAGCACGGGGGGCATGTAGAGCCTGTGAAAGCTGTGCCTATAACAAGAAATAGTATAACTATTATTTAGGTAGTTTTCACCTTTTGAACAAGTGTGTTTCATAATTTGGTGAACTAGCAAGTTATTTACCTGTCTGGGTACCTATGAAAACTCAATAATATAATTACCAAAATTATAGGATCCCATCATCAAACAGTCCTATGAATCTTGTCAGTTTTCACAGCCCTTGGTCATCTGCTTGTACCACCATTAGGAGAGGAAAGCCTGCTCAGGGACTCAAACTTCCTAAAAGATTTTGCCTGGCTCTACCACAATGCATTCTGGAGGATTCTGTCCAGCAAAGAAACTCAGCGGTCTTGGAAAAATCTTAGTGCTACCCTGTCCACACAACACTGCGGGAGTGGTTGTCCCCATTTGCCATTCCTCAACCCCTGCCCAAGTGTAGCCTCAAAGCTGAGCCAGGATGTTAGCGAATCGTTGTGCAAGCAGTCAAATGCTACAAAGAGCAGACAAGTTTGTTTTCTGGCCCCGGGCATATTCTATAGCATGAAGATGAACCTGGAATTGTTCCAGCAGATGACTGCCTACACGTCTCTGGCTCCTGAGGGAAGTATTATTAAGGACTAGGGGCAGGGAAGTTCGTATGGGCGGGTGCCACAACGCAAACGTGAGGAGGTGCAATTCCTGTGATGGATTTATCATGCTGCAGCTCCCACTTGCATTCATATGCATGCATCCTTTTAGAAATGTGATACCAGATGCTGTTTCCTGGCAACAGGCCCAACACCCCCTCTCTCTTAGGTGCGAATTTTGACAACTCCGATTCACTGGAGCTCCAGTTATGTTATCTTTTCTAAATGCTCAGAGACTAAAAAGACCTCTTGCTCTTTCTACTGTGGACTTAAGTGCCACTTGGGCCAATTTGCAGTGCTGTACTACTCCAAAAATATCTCCTCATATGAGTAGTACAATTATTACCACTATATAGGGAAGGATGGAAATGCACAGAATCAAGCATTGATAACACAAATCCTTTCTTACTCTGTTGTCAGTCAGAGCTGTTGTTATGCTAGGCATATGTCACATCAATGTATAATAAATGCCCATGTCAGTCAAATGCATGTTATGCGTAGATTGGATGTCAATCTAATGTTTTGTATTAAAATCAGTGCTACAATACATGCACAACTTCATAAACACTGCAGGGGAGTTTCTCGTTTCGAAGCTCTACAGCTGCTTGCAGCACTCTTTTGTGCAAGACCTTAAAAGCTCAGCATTATTTGAAAAATTAAATTTCAGAAAAGAGACAGTAAAATACCAACTTTACTTCCCTGTTATTCCTCACATACCAGGAGGAGGTCACCTAAGTCACTTGTTTCTCCCCCCATGGCTTGTTTGCTGTTAAGAAAAATGCACGGAAGAAGCTGAGTAGCAAGGAAGGGAAATGCAGAGCTGGGGGTGCAGGGACCAGTGCTAGCTGACATCTTGGCCCCCTGCGTGAGCTGCGCTGAGCCCAGGTGAGTTCTCCACATGAGTGGGAAAGGTGGGGAGAGGGGACAACTCAAGCAGAGATTTGGGAGCTACTGCAGCACTTCCCAAACAAGACAGACTTGTTGCCAAGGGAGAAGCTGAGAGATTTTCAGGGCAAATGGTCAGCGGAGATGGACTTTGGGGTCATTGTGAAGCTGGTCCCAACATCGATATGGATATTTCCCAGGGATCTCCTTTCCAGTAAAGCACAGCCTTGGTGCCACCTCTGCACACGCTTACTTCTTCTCACAGAGATGCTGTGGCTTGACTAATACAACAGCAGTTTATAATAGCTTTTCATAAGCATTAATTAATCTTTGCAATAAGGTCATTGTTATTAACCCTACTGTATGTGTGGGTCATGTTTACGGTTAGTGCAGTCTCGTTCAGCTCTCTGGTTCCCCTAGGATGGTTCTGGCTTGCAGTGATTTTGCCTGGAGATGTACAATAGTCACAAACAGACTGAGAACTGTTAGAGACATACAGGAATTGTGCTTCTGACTCTGCTTATAAGCCCCCAAAATATTTGCAATGGTGCATCACATGTTCAAATGTAGTGATCTTGAACAGAGAGCCCGGAATAAAAAGGCTACTTTTAGTCATTCTGGACACTACCTAAATTTACCATTTCATTTCCATTTGTCAGACTAGGTTCAGCAGATTATTGAATAAAAGGCATGCCCAGTTTGATCACTGACTATCACAATGTGGCATCTTGTAGTTAATCACATCAAAGCTATTGGTATCTCCCATTGAAACAATGGATGGAAATTATAAAACAACAAACCCAAAGTAGCTGCATAAGTGGAGAAAAGATTGTGTTTCACTGTTTTCCAAACAGATGAGAGATGGAGATTTGCTGCCTGGTTTCACAAAGAAGTAGGCAAAACCAGTGACTCCGCATCCAAACCAGATTCTCAGGGTTTGGGCGATGCCTGATCTCTTGGCTCTGAGGTACCAGATGGTCATGTGAAAGGGAATAGGAAACCGTGGTCTGTAACTCTCTTAGATAATTCAGGTTGTTACTGCAAGGCGTCTCAGGGAAATCCATATACCATCTTTCCATATGAGCTAAAGTTACCATATCAGGAAAAAAAAACCATGCTGAAAGTATAAAAGGATGGGATGAAGAACTGGTGAGGAGCACGCTCATAGAGGCCTGAAGCTATCTATCATCCCACAACACAAAACAAAACCATCCCACAAGTGATGAGTTGGACGCATGTAAAACAAGACCCTTTGCAAGGGCAGTTGTACTGCACTCCAAAAGTACCTGGACTGTATAGACTCACAATCCCCAACAAAAAGAGAGTTAATGGCCTTCAACGGCTTCAGGCCACGAGTTGTGAATGACAGCACTCAAGCTTTTAAAAGAAAGCAGAATGTGCAGTTATTAGCATCATAAAAAAAAGAAATACACACATTTGGCATTAAAAGGATGGCATGAATATTTTGGAACGGCTTCTGGCTTTTGGACAGAGAAAACTGCAGAACTGTCTCTTTATCTTTGCAGCAAAATATATGCTCATTGAAAAACTGCTGGATTGGAGAAAAAGTGATTTCCTTGCAGTGTTAGAGCCCCAAAGCCTTGGTAGCAATTTTTCATCGTTTGGTTAATTTTCACTAATATGACACGTTTGCTACTAATATGATTGTTCTGTTTAAAAACTAATACCGGTATTAATACGTTACAATGATGAATTACTGACAATAATTTATTGCGAATGAAAAACAGTGACAGAATTACTGCAGTGCTACTATTGTGAGACAGCAATTTGTGAACGTGGTGCAGAACACTCAAAGAAAACTTTCTTTTTCATACTTTCTTCATAATTCCTTTAACCATCTTAACAGTGAAGCAACTCGCTTGCATGCATGCTCCTAGACAGCCAGATTGAATCTTAACCTTGTTTTAGGATCTGGATGTTATCTTTTCACGTAGCAGATTTTTTATTGCTGTTTTTAAGGTCTTTTTTTACTCCCTGGCACAGCAGTGCAGCTTATTGCATAGGTAGTGCATTGCAACTATTTTATGGCTAGGGGATACACTGTCATACTGCACTGATTAAAATGCTCCCTGTCTACCCATCACTGTGCTTTTTTACGCACACATTTCAAATGGAATCTCAGAGAAAGCAAGCTAATAGGAAAAACAGCTTTGCAAAGGAAGCAGTTACCTCCGCATAAACAGATTCCAGCTCTCCCGTGAGCAGAACTGAGGAAAACGTGGATACTTCCTCCTTTTGGGCATCCTTCTGTACTTCTAAAAAATGGCGATGCTTTTTCAAAGCTTGGTTGCTAAATAGCATACGCTCCCAGAACACCCTACGGGATGCACTAGATGACACAGGTACTCAAATATAATCCCGTTACTACAGGTCTTGGCACAGCACGCTGTCCCCTAGGTTCCTTCTATCACAGCTATTCTCTCCTCTTAAACCATCCAGGCCAGCAAGTAGTCGCCTCCCTTCTTAAGACAACTGCCAACCTTCTGTAAGGCACGCAGGGAGCTTTCTGCTGATTGCACAGGTAAGAGAGGCAGCCCTGGTGTTCTCAGGTGTGCCTTTGCTGGGCTTTGTGCTCCCTGCTCTAGGGACAAGGACTGACACATCTTCCATCAACACTACGACCAGCTCCTGTATGCTTGTGCTCACTGCACGGCAATGTGATACAGTAGCTAATTACAAAATAAATCAGAAACAGCTCTGTAAAGCAAGAGAAGCTACTAACATATGCTGCCAGAAAGAATACTATCTTAGTTACATGTATTTCATGTTACCAATTGCTCTGTCATAGTCCACTGTGCTGGGCACTGTAGTAAGAAGCAGAGTAGTAAAGATCCTGAAGTTTGACTTGGTAGGAAGATACCCTCGAGCGATCCCTCAGCTGGACTGACACAACACAACTGGAATCAGATGAAGTACTGCATTTTCTTTTTTCGAATGGATGAACAGAGAAAGGAAATGTAAGCTATCCAATGCGATCTAGTTTAATAAAAATCTGCTTGTCATTCTTTCTCTGTCGCTACTGAGGCCAACAGAGCACTGCCTGAATATTCACAAAAATTAATAACTCCAATAAACAAATTTGTGCAAAAGTTATTTTTCAAAGCGTGACAAAGACTTCTGCCCTCTTTAAGATCACATGAAAATTGGTTTTACTGTTCAGTGAGCCATATCTAAGAACGCAATAAAAATACCATTGTGCATCCGCAATGCATAATTTTTACATAGTTTTATGCTGAAATAACTCATTTTTAAAAAGACTGTAAAGCAACACCTTTCTGAAGTCATGTCTCAAAAGCACGTCCTTTTGAAAAGCTAGTGGCATGAAGACGAGATACGAAGTCAGAACTGCACGATGCCTCCATTTGGATCCACAACAAAATTAGTTCTATCTTCACTCTCATTTAAAAAAAAATAGAAAAAAAGGTCTAAGAGCTGAGTGTAAATTAAATATAGTAATTCAAATCTGTCTGAGAAGCTGCAAACTTGTATGCCAAGTTCTAGCCTGAAGTGAATGTAAATGGCCACAAGGATGGATTCCCTGAAGGGGAGACTGCAATCAAGTTCCTGCAGAGAAAAACAGAACTGTGAGGAAATATTGTGACCTCTAAGAGGGGAAGACAGAAGTGGGGATCTGCTCTCAAAAGGATGCCTAAAGAAGAGAAAGCAGAACTGCAGGTCACTGAAAAACAAAGCGCTGGGGTTTGTTTTCATGAAAGGAATGCAAAGGGGCGACAGAGTGCTGGGCTGAGAGCCGCCAGGATAGCGGGAGCAGCTGCAAGGCCACGAGGCAGCCCTGCTCATCCGACCACCATCACCAGCCACCTGCACAGTATCTCACTGCAGACAACCACGTGGTCCCCAAGCGGTGACTTGTCACACGTCCTTCATTCTGACCCGCACAAAGAGTCCGTGTCCATGTAATTTATACTTTATTTTTCTCTGTGCTCACTGTATATAGACATCCTTAACCCAAGAACTAACAATGGCTTTACAAGGGATTAGTGCAACTTAGCCAAGGTTTGGGGTTGCGACTGGTGATCCCTTTGCAGAGGAAGGACCTGTGCCAGAGGCAGACTCAATAGTTTTAGGGTACAGTAACGTGCCAGTTGTTGTTGGCTTTGTTTCAGAGCAGAGGCAGTTGGCTATGGGCATGGAGATCATTATCACTCTAACAGTGTCAGAGGAAAACACACTGGGAACTTGTCTGATGACCGGCATGCTGTCACTAAGCACTGCATCATCCCCACATAACTGTGTAAGTAATCACCTTATTTTTCTGTACAATGATTTTTTAAATCAGCAGCAGAGATAACTCTCGAAATGCTGTACATTTTGCACCATCTCAAGACCTCCTAGAAATGAAAGATGTCTTAAGTAGTTAGGAGAGGGAGGGAGACAGTGCTCTTAACACCAAAAGTAGAAAAACAGGCTCCAGGGAGAATTTCTGGAGACTTAACAGAGCCCCTGGGTAAACGGCATGGTGCCTGCAAGCCCAGGGCTGAATGCTGTGGGCAATGTGTGGCACTGCTCAGCTCCTGCCTTCTCCCAGGACACTTCCAAGAGAGTCCTGGGAATCACAGATTTGTAGGGGTTGGAAAGGACCTCTAGAGATCATTGAGTCCAACCCCCCTGCCAAAGCAGCTCCCAGCCCAGGTTGCACAGGTAGGCGTCCAGGTGGATATTGAACGTCTCCAGGGAAGAAGAAAGGAGGAGAAAGGAAGAAGTGCCATCTGCCTATGAGAAGGGATGCTCCGTGGGCACCGACAGCTCCGGATGAGGCACTCTGAAGTCAGCGAGTACTGTAACTGGAAATACCCTGTTTCCAAATGGAGAAACTCGATTCTAAGGCAGGAATAAAGCAAAACACAATTTATTTATTTATTTTTTTACAGTTGTGCTAACACGTGCCGAACGTTTTTCTCATAGCAAAACTGTACAACAGTGACACAAAACGACAAAAGGGGACACAACGACCAGCTTGGGCTGAGCTGGGTAGCAACGCAGTGCAGAAGCCGGGATCTAGAAGTTTCCATCGCAGTTTCCATCGCATCCCCGCAGCACCAAACCGGCGCTGGGAGCTGCCCCATCCCAGCACGGCCCGCGGAGCCCGGGCAGGGAGGTGAAGGGCCGGGCTGGGGGCTGCCCGCCCTGCCTCCCTTCCGTCCCCGTGGATGTGCTTCGATATAAACTATTTATATCCACAGATATGTGGGGATCCGTCTATTGTCACATTCCAGCTACTAAATAACCAAAAAAAACAAAACAAAACAAAAAAAAACCCACAAACAAAACACCCCACACAAACCATAACGATGATGATGATGCTGACGGGAGGGGGGGGGTGGAGGGGGGGGGGGAGAAATAAATAAATAAAAGCGAGCGAGAGTCGGCGAGGGAGAGGGAGGCAGGTTCAATTATCTAAACAAAGAAATCATGGCGGAGTGTTTACATTTGGCTGCCCAAAGCCTGTCGGATTACGGACCCCCCCAAACATACCCGGCCCCCCCCCGGCCCCCCCCGCTCGTAGCGGCGTGCCGGAGCCCGCCCGCCGACACCTCGCCGCGGCCCGGGTAAGTGCGGAGCTCGCGGCGGCCGGACCCCGGGCGGGCTGCGGGGCGGGGGCCGAGCCGGCTCCCCCCCCCCCCCGCCCGGTGCGGTGCCGCGCGTGTGTGTCTGTGTGCGCGTATCGGGAGCGGACGGGGCGCGGCCCCCCCGGCCCCACGGCCGCCGTGCCGCCTCCCCGCCCCGGGGTCACGGCGCTCGCTGCCGGCTCCGCCCCGCGGCCGGCCCCGCCGCGCCCCCCCCCCCCCCCAGCTCCCCCCTTCCCGCCCGTGCGCCAACGCCGCCTCAGAGCCCACGGGGCGCGGGGACGGGGCCGCGCGTGGGGGTGCGGGATCTGCCGCAGCCTCCGGGGGCGGTTTTGGGGAGCCGGGGGCCCGGCGTCGCGGAGGTGTGTGTGTGAGGCCGGGGGGGGGGTGGATGAAGACTGCATGCGGTTCCTGCTCCCGCTGTCCGAGAGCCGCTTCGCAGAGGGCGGGTGGGAGCAAAGAGGCGTGTGGGAGGCGGCTGCGTGCTGAGACCCTCGTGCGAGGCGCCGTCACGTCTCCACGGATGAGCGCCATCTCTTTTGCCCCCTTCTGACGCGTGCACCCCGGCGTGCTCCTAGCGGTGTGTGCTTTCATCGCCAAAGGACCTCGGCCTCCAGCGCCATTGCCAGAGGCTCTGTGCTGTGCCCCCAGATGTCTGTGGCCCTCAGTGCTTTCATTTCCAGGCTCCCTCATTTCCCAGACGCCGTCCTTGTACCTGAACACCCGCACCTGACTGTCACAGCCCCCAGCTCCCTTGAAATGAGCGAGGGGGTTTGTGCTGCTCCTGCATTCCTGTGAAATCCTGTCCTGGTGGGCCCTCTGAACAGCCAGGAAGGCCTGGGTCTCTCCACTGCCAGTAAGCTGCCCCCTGACTCTGGGCCCCCAAGGGCTGCTGCTGTGAAGTAACGGAGATGACCCTTTTGAACAGTCTGTATATGTTGCTCCCATGTGTCCATCAAAAAGTCCCATGGCCCCTGCACGTCTCAGCACCAGAAAGCTGTAAAACTGCTTTGACACCTCTGCCCTCCTGGACTTGACTAACGGCAGCACACCCCCCATCCCCCCCCCTCCACTGGGCTGCATATCTGGCTGTGCTGTGTGTGTCCCTGCAGCGGGATGCTGGGGAGCAGCGGGGTGCTACAGAGCCAGCAGTGTGCACGCATCTTCCAGGGCTTTGCAAGCTATTCTGCTGGGGGCACGAGGACAGCGAAATGACTGCTTGGGCAGTAGGATCTAAGGGCTGGAGAAAGGACTTGGCTGGCTGCCGGCGTTCCCTGTGCTGGACCTACTCCAATGGTTGTGTCTCCTGCATGTCCCCACTTCAGAGTGCCTTGAGCTGTGCAAGGTGGAGGTCTGCATGTGCAGTCTTTGGGAGAGGTAGGCAAGTTAATGTCTATTTTTCGTTGAGCTGCTCATCTTAAAAGTTTGGGAAGTCAAACTCTTGAGTGAAAGAAAAGAAAAATGTCGTATTGTGTTAACAGACACTGGAAGAGAAAAAGGGGCACTGAGACTCAGGAGGTTTGAGATGTCCACTCTTCATGCTCCCCCAGGCCGTTTCCTAAGACAGAGGGAGCTTGCGGTTGTTCCTTGTTGTGTTGTTGAGTAGTCAGTGTTCATGTCAGCGTGGCAGTGGTGCGCTGAAACGAGGGAAGCAGAAATCTGAGGTTCATACTGGTGCCACTGCCACGGCTTTGCTTCTCAGAGTGAGACCGTGTCCCTTTGTTGGGCCGCGGGGTCACACAGTGCACCGAGGGGATGTCAGCTGCCTGGACAGCGAGAGCTGCAGCACGAGATCTGCCTGTCTGCAAAGCCACTGCTGCGGCCTTCCCGGCCTGGTGTTGTGGCAGACTGCTTGACACCGTTGCAGTGTGTGGACTCCCAGCTAAGTGTTAAACCACGCGCAGCATTGGCTCTGCAGACATTGGTTAAGAGAAATGACGTTTTTGTTGCTCGGAAGGTCACTGCTAAAAATCTTGTTTCCTTTCCTCTCTGTGTGCCCTCCTCTCTGCATCCACATTCCTCTCCATGTGCACTTAGGCCAGGCACTTGTGGGTTTGTGCATTCTGTAGATAAAAGGCCTGTTGAGGAAATTCCCCATACGCTTCGATTTTTTGCCACTTTACTTCCTGCTTGAACTGTCAGTTCCTGGAGTCTCTGAAGGTCTGAGGCTGTTTTCTCAAGGAAAGCTCTTAATTTAAGTGGCCTGTTAACTGTTAATTGCTGTTCTGTTCTGGCTATTTACCTGAATCTCGTGTCAAACCCGCTGTTCTGGTCTGGAGGCTACACTGCTTATGTGCTGTGATCTCTAAACTGTTTCTGCTTTCTGCTGTTTTATTGAAGACCACGGTAATATTTCTTCTCTTAATGCAGACTGACACATCCTAGATTTAAGGATTTTGTTGAGCAAGCCGCCCCGCTAGAAACTGCTTATGCAATAATTTCAAATTTACATCTGGTTAAAAAACAACCAAACAAGCAAACAAACAAAAAACCCCGATTCTCTGAGACGTAACATTCCAAGTGTTTTCTTGCAGCACGGATGTGTTTAGAGGAGAAAAGAATTTAAACCTAAACAGCGAGGGGCTGATGGGGAGACCGGCAGCAGGGTTAGATAGGAGCCCTTGCTTGTCCAACTAGCAGCACCAGTAAGGTGGGTGTGAGCAGTGCTTGTGGCTCCAGTGTGTGCTGCTGGGAAGGCTGGGGAAGGCTGTGCTGTCTCCAGAGCTGTGAACTGTGCAGTTCAAGCAGTGCTGGTGCAGACATTCCATCCTTAGAAACAATTTTGATATATATATATATATGTATATATATTCCTTTTAGTGCATTTAATAAAACTATTCCCTGCTAACCAATTTTACAATACCGGTGCCAGATTTTGGCAGTTTGATTGGGATTGTGGCGCAGAAATGTTTAAAAAATGCTAAGAGAAAGATATAATCTTGTGTCAGACTGCAGAGAGCAGTAATGGGGCTGCTTCCTTTTTGGTGACTATCTGTAGTTCTTGATTAATGAGGGTTCATTCGGGTATTGAGAGGAGAACTCTCAAACGATGCTGAATTTGTTTCCCCTGTATGTAATAGAATGAAACTCGCAGGCTATTGCTGGACAGTAAGATATTCTGACATGAATATATATTTTGGAGCTCTGCACAAAATGAGGATTTCATGCATAGGCAACGCAGTGTGACAAGTCATATCCTGTGTGACCTTGTGCGTACAGTATAAAGTTGTGTAGTACGATATTCTGCTAAATTATTACACAAAATAAATAGAACATGCCTCATTTTTATGCTAATAATGGTATTTTTCAATTCTAAGCTCCTTTTATGCTGAGATCTCAAAGTAAATTACAGGTAGAAGTAAACCAAGCTTCATAGCACCGCTGTGAGTTGTTGCATTATCATTTGGAGAGTACTTGAAGGCATCTTTATTAATTATTGTTGTTTAATGTTCTGTTGATTATTGTTTGATTTGCTTAGTCTGCGATACTGTTCTCTCTCCTAGTATGTTAACAATTAATATATTGTCTTCTGAAGGTGAAGGAAAACAAGTATTTTAATTTCAGCCGCAAGAATGGACAGATCTGTCAAGGGCAAGGGGAAAAGTAACATCGACTTTGATTCCTCAAGGCATTAGCAGTGGTTTAGCCAATGGCATGTGTTTTCTGTGGCTGGAACGGGATGTAAAGTTGGTATTGTTGTGATACGTAGCTTATCCCATGTTGTAAGCGTGGGTGAAAGGCTGATAAGATTTTTGAAGGGAGCAAAAGAAACACAAATTCTTTTCTTTACTTTGCATTACAAAGGATAGCATTTCCAAAAGTGCTGATTATCTTCTTGGTTCCCTTGTTAAAGTGAGTGGTAACAATGTCATTTACTCCAATGAGAGCCAATTGAAAGCCACTCGGGTGCTTTTGCAGTCCTGTCCTCGATGTTTGTAAAGTGTGAGATGGATCTTGCACCCCTGGTACCTCCAGCGTGTTTGTTACGAAGTTCAGCTTAGGATTCGATTCTCAGTCGCGCCGTGGTACGTAGAGATGGAGTAGCAGTTCTGGGGTGAGAATCCAGCCTGCAGTGCTCTTCAATAGCTTTTCCTCCATCAATGTCAGTACTTTGGGCGGTCAATTAGTACAGAATTTGTTCAAACTTCTTAATGCGTATTTACAACCTTAATTCCAGTTTAACAGAATGTTTTGTGGTGGAACATTTACAGAAAGAGCATGTGGAAAAATTATCGCTGCATGTATTAAGCACAAAGAAAGCATCCCTGTACTGCAGTGTAGGAGCAACTGACAAAACAGAACATATTACAAGAAGCTATCTTTTTCATTAAGTCTGCACAAAATGAGGATTTAACGCATGGGCAGCACAGTCAGTCCCAGCGGTTTAGTGCCCATAATCCCACCTTGAAAATGGCTTCACAATCATAATTACTGTTACAAAATGGACACCGCTTCCATTCCTGGCTTGTCTACTTCACACATAACTAATTGCAGGCACACAAGGCGAGGTCTTGCAAATGCAGTCTGAGCTCCAAATGCACAGCTCAAAAGAGGAAAGAGTGCAGCAGAGTCTTGGGTTCTAAGAAGGAAATCCCGTAGCTCGGTTCTGAGCCAGCAGTCAGCTCACAGCTCTACCCCCAAGTTCCTAAAACTCACTGCTTTACAAGGGTGGTGAAGTAGCATGGCTCAGAACAATAAATAAATAGATAGATAGATAGATAGACAAATAAATAAATAATTAAAATATCCAACTTTCTCATTGTAATGGGCCCTGCGTTCTGCCACTTCTTTAGGCTGTGGGTCTTCTTTCCTATACGTTTTCTTATCTGCTTTTTTCTCCTGCTGAATGAAGGTCATGATATAACAGTTTTTTTCTGTTTGTTTGTTTGTTTTCTGCCTTTGAAAAAGAGCATGACTTTTTAAATGTTGGAAATAACATATGTTTGCATACATATATATATATACATGGGTAAATATAGGGAGGTTGATCTCTTTGAGGTTATCTTTGCTCATGTAGTGTTATTAAGTTTCCTTGTGCTGGGGAACTGAAATAAGATCTTGAAGTATACAAGGTATCCTTATTTTGGTGGCAGATGACAGTAACACTCCTGTATCCAATGACAGGGTGGGATTATGTCAAGTGTAACACACAAAGTAACTGCCCTATATATTTGCTAGAATAAATTATTCTACTTTGACTTGCTATGGTCTGTTAGGAAAACCATACCTAAATGTTTGATTTATGGATATAAAGACGCAGACATTGCATATTCTAGAATCCATGCATACATTTTGCCCTAAGAACACAATCGTTCTGCTTGAAAAAAGCATGCTGTAGAGTATAACATATTGGATGGTATTTCTTAAGTTTTAAAATCTTCAGATCAAGAGTGCTGTCTGGAAGGGATCATGCACACTTTTTGGTGCTTCAGTTGTCATCACGATGAGGTCTCATAATACCTGAAATGGACTCCTCTTGGAATAAATTATCTCAGAGCATATTATCTTGGCACACATCTAGTGGGACCTTCTTAGAACTGGGTTGAAGTAAGCTAACTGAAAATTAAGCAGCGTGGATGTTGGGTCTTTAGCACTGTTTTGCTTTGCAGATCATCCCTTGTTTCCCTTTCCTCTCTGATAAATGGTTCTTGGTCTTTGAGCTGGGAGGCCATTAGGAAAAGCCCAGCTAATGGAGCTATTTGTGGAGTCTCCTGTTTGATAACCCTGTGATAAGATGCCTCCTGAGGCAAAGGCTTCACTGCATGCCACCACAGCCACGTGGAGAGGTACTTTACACGACCTGTGAAAACTCCACAGAACATAGAGTATTTTGAGTATATAAAAATGGCTGTCGCCATGAACTGACACCAACACTAGCAAATAAATAATACACATTTTTAAAGTTCCCGTAATTGCATGTTTACCCAATAGGCCAGAACAGCTCTGTCCCAAGGAGCTGTTGCAGTCTGAGTAAATAATACATGTTTTAAAGTCCATAATTACATATTTAAGCGATAGACTATCGAGGAAATAATGCACATTTTAAAAAGTCCATAATTACATATTTACATGATAGTCTGTAAGTTCTGTAATTACTTATTTGCACAATAGACCATAGCAGCTGTTACTGTCTATTATGGTTACTCTCAGAGAATTATATTATGGATTTTTTTATAACTTAAAAAAAAAAAAAGTCTATTTAACTAGGACATTGTATTATTCATCTTAAAAAAATCCCCTCACCTCTGAGATAAGAAATTCTCTAGAAAGGTAAAACTTTAGGATGATACAGAGATAGAGAAGTTCTTAGTCGAGTAGTGATAAATGTCTTTTGCTCAGCACAAGAAGCTTAGGATTTTGTATTAATTTCAGAATTTCTTTCTTTAGGGAGCTGATACAGAAGTATACAACGTGATGTGATTATACTTTCTTCATTGTGTAGATGCTCAATCAGGATAGGCATTTGGGATGACAAAAACTCTTCAGTTCCTGTTCTGCTCTTACTAGAACTAGAACTGGTGATAGAGCTCCCGTCAGCCCTGGTTTGAGAAACCATTTGTACGGAGGACAGCACTTAAGCCTGTACTCGAAATCAATGGCACTTAAGCATCTTTTTAAAAATAAGCACATCATGAATTCTGATGGACTGAAACATCTGATTAAATGCTTTCCTGATTTGGAATATTGTCTTCTGTGAAGGCAGAGCTGGAGCTCACCAGCTGTGTGCCTTAGTGGTGGGCCGCAGGTTTGCGTTGCTCATGGCACACTTTCTCCTCAAGGAATAGCATTTTAAGCATGATCAACTACAGACTTATGTGTGCAGGAATCAGTACTGTAGCAAATGCGTTGCTGCTCCTTTGTTCCTTGTAGAGATTCATGGATTGAGAATTCCCCCAGTGTTTTCCAAAGCTCAGCTGCTGAATTTATTCTTCATGTTAAAGACTGGATCAATACACCTAAATGAGACTTCTGTCCATAATTACTACTAAATAGCAAGGCTAAATCAAGCAAGTCAGAATCTGACATTTAGCTCAGTCAGACCTTGTGCATTTAGCAATGAAAGAGAGTATGAAAGGGACCTTTGATCCTCACCGTTAGTTTCATTAAAACATTTGAGTTAAGAGAATTTAAATTGTTGGGAGCCCCACTTACAGATAATGGCTAAAATGTAATGAAATATGCAGATACGCTTTACCAGTGGTTTGAGGTCTAGCTGCACCATATAGGCTGTTACACTTGAAGGTGGCAGGCAGAAGAGCTGAAGGTTTTGGCAATGGACAGTATAGCACCAAGCTTGGAAAAAAAGGGGGAATCTGTTCGGAGATAAAGGAGCCATTGGAATTGACTTGCACAGGGGAAGAAGATACTCAAGAAGATAATACTTCTGCTATTTTTTTTTGCTATGGATCTTCCCAGATGCTGTTACCAGCACTAATGCATGCATTTGGATATTTGGTACAGTGACTTGGAGCTTCAAAGGACAAAGGGAAAGTCAATATCAATCCTTTGTTAAAAGCCCAGAGCGGGTAGAAGAAATTATATAGCATGCCTAGATAGCAGGAACCTCATTCTCTCTCGCGGGGTGCTTTTTACTTGTGTAAAACAGTGTTACGTGACTGGTTGGTATTTGAAACTAGCAAATGAAAACAAGGGTTGTAAAGGATTAGAGAAGCAAATAGAAAAGCACTAACCTTAGATGGCGTAATAACCACTTTTAAAGCATCTACATTGATGTTCATGTTCTCCACAGCAAATCCTTGCACTGGAAGGTGCACAGGAGACATACATTCATTGTTAGATAGTCCTGTGACACTCAGTACGGTGAGAAGAACCAATCCTCTTCATACAGATGCTAGTCCAGTTGTCATCTTTGGTACGTGCGTCCTAGTCCTGGGAGTTATTTAGACTCCTTGAAGGTTTTGAGGGTCTTCAGCTTTTCATCAGGTGACCGTGGTGAATCTTCACTTCTCCCACCTTTTTCTTATTTGTGTGACATCCAACCTTGCCAGGTGGGCATGTTACCTGTCAGCATTTCTGTTACGTGTTGCACAATATAGACTGTGTGTTCATGTTACTGTGGCATTTCTCTAATTCTGAGCTGAGGTGGAGTACACCCAGAATTCCACAGTGTAAATTTGTGCAAATAAACAAGATCTCTTGCACCACATCAGCTATATTAAGGGAAAGCTTTATTATCATATGCTTTGGGGGCACAAAGCAGCTTATTTGAAAAATCGCACCAGGGGGACAGCACAGGGAATATTACATGAGGGGGGTAAGCAAATTCCAACACATTATGTTTGCCAATAAGTAGTACTTTGTACCCGTGATTTTGTTAATTGTCAGAAGTAATTTTAAATTCATCAGTTATCAATGGCTAATTCTATCAGCACTGTTTCCAGGAAGAAAGCTGAAATCCCAGTAGGATTGAGGCAACACTTTCTCCTTCATAGGTAGGTGCATTTAGTACAGAGGAATTCGTCTCACATGGTTTTTAGGAATAGCTTTGAAAAATTAGAAGCTACAGGGAGATTTTATTACTGTCTTCATGTATGTAATGGGAGAGTATGTGTCTTTTTGAGAAAACAAAGCCAAACTTTTTCCCTAAGTGCATAGTGAAAGAAGAGGAGAACACAAACTGCAGCAGAGGAGGTTCTGATAGGAAGGATTTCTCACTGCTGGTCAAACACTGGAAAAAGTTACCCGGGCTGAAATCTCAAACCTTGGTAACTTTTTGCACTGAGTTCCCAGCTTTCTTGTGTAGGATGCAGTATACATGGCACAGGCTTTTGCTGCTGCAAAGAATATGGAGGTGTTAGTGGCTTTGGTGAGGGATCCCACAGCATCTTTCCCATATTCAGCAGAGAGCTTTTGCATTAAAAATGTGCCGTACTATGTAAAAATAAACTATTGCTGGTTTATGGTGGCCCTCGTTAGTGATAGAAAAGCATGTGATTAAAATCCCTTGGCAGATATGATGTCAAATTTGTCAGAAATAGTTATTCACTTTATATGCACTTGTTAGCTTTCTTCACTCACTTTTGTAATTGTAATGGAATTTGAGGACAGAGACAGATTTCTTCCCTGGAGTGTTAACTACAGTAAGAGGTAGCATTATGGCATTGTCATCTATTGCCTCTAATAATGATAAATATTTCCGTGTGTATAATTTCCTCTACCCTTCTTATTAGGAGGAAGAGTAGAACTACAGTTTGCTATTACTAGGGGTTGTCAGCAGCTATATGATTCCTCACAGGTAGAGAACACCTCCTTTCTCACACCATCATTTCTATAGCTTATACACTGTTCTTTAAAATGTTTATGCAAGCAATATGCTTTTTCCATACAGACCAGTGTTTTGCATTTGATGGCACCAAGAAATGAATGTCCAACTTTTAAGTACTTTTTTTATTTCTTGGTCCTTTTTACTTTGTTAAATGCAAGAATCTGTGAATATAATACTGAAATGGTTGGGCCTGGAGGAGTTAGTTTGTCAAGTTTTCCAGCACAGTTGGTCAACAAGGCTTACGTTATTATAGATGGATACTGATGGGACTCAGAGTAGCGAAACAACTTTCACAGTGTGCCCCTGGAGGAGGGGGGGTGTAGCTACAACAGCGCTGGGGAACGTGGCCTATTTTGTCTCATGCATTAATCAAGAAAAGTAGTGCAATGAAGCTAGCTGTCTTCCATCTTAAATGTATTCTGAGAGATGAATTTGATGAATTTCAGTGTTCATCAAAGCAAAGTATGTTCTACTGCAGCTCTAACTAGTGAGAGACAGTGTGGATAGGTGTTGTGCAAGCCCTCACAGCTGTTTAATGGGCTTCGAACCTGACCTGCCGCACCCCTTCAATGAACTGTCAGACCTCTCTAGTTCAAAGAGGATAAAGGAGAATTGGGCTGTCATTATCAGGTTCATCTGTTTTTCTGTTGCATGGAGCCTAGAATCTTTGTTTTAAAGGGGGTGAAGCAGGGGACTGATGTGAGGGCTAATATGAGGAGCTGGAGGGATGTCATCTGACCGTAGCTAAGAACTTTCACAGCAGCAGATCAGAATATCTGTGGTTCCGCCCTGCTGAGTCCCACAGAAACTGAAAGTCAATTAAAATGATAGCTGTAAGAAAGATGAGGAAAATGAGTCAGTGAATTTTTAGAGACAACAAATTATGTTTATACATGCCATTCTTTTATACTGAGTTCTACTTCTTGTGTTCGAAGGGTGTCTATTTTCAAAATGCAGCTGAACAACTTTCTGGCATAGTAGTTAAGCAGGTCTTGATAGTCTTAATGGCACGTGTGTATTTAAACAGTGCATAGAAGTAATTGATTGCTAACATAACTAGATGTTAGTGGTTTTGGTCCCTAGTATATTTTTAATACACTGATAAGTTCTGAGCAAAGGACAGGAAAATGAGTAAATCAGCATAAAGCCAGTTCACATTCACCAACTCGCACTTTCACCAGCTTCAGCCTAAGATCTTTACGTAACCACAGTGTACTTTAATGATGACTGTTGATCACATTTTCTTTACACCCTGAACACTTTTGTGCAGAAGTAGCTGTGTATAAGAAATGTGCAAATGCAAAGTGTTTGGTTCGAGGCTGCTAGAAAATTTGGCATATCTGCATCCCCAGCTATCACATCACTTTGCAGCTGCATTTATATTCAGTCAGTGGTGTTAACACTGTAGCTTTTGGTGATAGGTCCTGTAATTTCTCTGAATGCTATTATAATAACTTCTCTATCACCTGCAACTTTTAATGATTCATAAATTCCTTGATTTCTATGAACAGCAAACTGTAATAGTGCCGTGATCAGAACAGCATGCGAAGGTATAGCAGAAACTTCTGCTGCCTGACTACCTTCAGCTTTCCTTCATTGCCTGACTAAATTGTTCAAAATGAGGTTTCCACTACAGTTTGAAACAAGGAACTCCTGAGTTCAACACGAATACCAGAGAAGGAGACCATGCTGAAAATTAAAAAGCAAAATAGACAATAACACATAACAGATTTCAAATAGGGTACGTGAAAGAGCATGCACTGTAAAACAGGCATTATTAACCGTACCATAATTTCTTTTTCCTCTTTCAGTCACTTGGTCCTTTTAACTACCAGTTTCCCCTATGCACTGCACACGTTTTCTGCCACAATGATACTTCCCAGTAACTTTTTCTGGGATGGTTAAACAGCTTCATTTGAAAACACAGAGGGGCTTCTGTGAAGCAGGTTGTGTGATAAATGCCGGATCTCTGCCATTCCTTTTTGTTTCCAACACACCTAAGCTAAATCCATCCCTTAAAACTGTTACGTGAAATACCGTAGGCATAGCAGAAATCACAGATGCTATAATTAGAAGTGTCTGCTGTATTTATTTATTTACTTTCCCCAACTAAGCTTTTAAGAAACCGGTTCACGCTTAGAATTAGGCACTCTATGCTTTTCCAGAATCCAGTGATACACTCCATTTTATTCCATCTCGGGAGTGACTTAAAGCTTCAACTCTCTGCTGGCCATGTTGTGGCCTTTGTAATCAGTCTGCTTGAAAGGTGGTCTCTGCCATAAAGCTCAGTGGTTCATGTTGGTGTTGGTAGCTTTCTCATCTGATTGGATAGACACGGAGAAAAGACTCCTCACTTCTGAGGGGTAGGGATGAGATAACTTAATTTCATAGATAAGCTTGCAGTATGCTGCGATGGGATCTGCTGTGTAGAGAAGCAGAGGGCTTTCAACGGGCTCCTTTCATAAGCTGTGAAGTCATTAAAAATAAGCTTTCAGTGATCAAAGACTTGGTTATGTAGGGAGTGTTTTTTCAGATGTGCATAGTGCTGCCCTAACTGCATCCGTTGAAGTCAGTGGGAGCTCTACCCTTAGCAACAAAGTTAGGCCACTTCTGAATATCGCACACTCCACATTGCATATAAATTCTTTTTCCCTTACTGAGGCAATTTATAGGAAACTTATTTATGTAGACATTAACAACCAAACAGATATGAACTCCATCCTTAACTTAACTCTATAACAGCTGATTAGGGAGAAATGCGTAAAGGAGACATTAAAAAAGAAAACAAAATGGACTCCAAGTGCAAAACACTCCATCTCCTCATTGACATGAGAGAATTTATATATCTGGTCTTAGAGTTAGGTAATCTAACTTTTCTCTCCAGAGATTATTTTGCAGATTGGCATTAGCTGTTTCTAGATTAGGCATACAAGTGTTTTTTCACTCACCCCACTTTTTTTTTTTTTCCTGAAGACGTTAGATGCCAGCATGCTCTGTAAAAGGGCCAGGATTCTTTGGATGGTGGTGTTAAGAAGTCATTTCCCTTTTTTCTTTTATTCAAACTATGTTTCCCTTTTAACTATCAGTTTCCCATTTATGAAGAAGTCACTACACAATTCCACTTCTTAGAACTGATACAATAATAATATGATTTCATAATAACTAATCTAATAATCATATAATGTGCCTTCCTTTTAAATCCAGACACTATGCTGGAAAATTTGGAGTTAAATAATGTGCCTAGTTTAAAAGAGTATCCTATTGCAACTAGTTTGTGATATATGTAAATTAGTGTGGATTATTTAAGTGAAAAAATATCCTTCTTAATTTACTGCCAAGTTGAAGTATATTAGAGACTGTAGTTATAAAGTTGAGCAGTTGGCCTGGTTTTCCATGGTGTCATGAAATGTACTGCCTTAGAACTCATGCTATATTAGTATTGCTGTGTTTTCAAATGGTGTGAGCTCTGAACAAAATGTGGAGGTGATATGCTGCTAAATTTTTCTCCGGATTTTAAAAGTCCGGAGAGGAATTTTAGAAGCATCTGCTCAGGTGAAATAAATTAACAGGATATTGAGAGAGATAATCTTTGGAAACATATAAAGCTATAAAACATTTTTTTTTCTTGAAATTCTTTTCCAGATTCTGTAATATGCTTTAGCTTCTTATGGAGATATCTGTGTCACTGTGGACAGATCGATGAAAAATGCTCCCTGATAGGTTTGCCATTGAATCTCATTCACTACCATTTAAATCGGTGTCAATACTGCTGCTTATTTCAGTGGGCAATCATCAGGCTCTTAGTGGGATGGGATGAATATCACCAAAACACTATGGCAATGGCTCTGGCTTATGTGGAATTTTCTGATCAATTCTGATCATCCCTTAAGATAGGCTAAGAAGGAAGCACTCATGTTAGAATTGCTAGAAAGACTGAAATGCCTTTGGTTTAGGACTAAGCAAAGAAATAAAGGAAGTAGTTTCAGCAGTCATGGAAAGGAAACATGCACTTAATAGCTCGAAATAGTTGAAGGACAGAAAGTATTGAGTTTGGGACGTTCCTTTTTAGCATATCACCCCAGTAGCAGTAGAATCTGGAAAGGAGCGGAGTTAAAATGAAACGAAATCTTAAAATATACTGAAAGTACAAAGTGTTTCTGACTCTCACCTTGCAGGGAGTCTACATAAATGTAGACTTCAGGCTTTTGAAGAGTACATGCCCATTTCCTATGCAAAATCAAACAAATAAGGTCAGTCACTTGTCATAGTGAATGTCTTGATTGCTTTTTAAGAGGTGCATTTTTTTTTTCCCTCAACTGAAAATTCTGTAACTCTATAAAATAAGCAGTGGTCTGACCTAAAGGTGTATTAACACTGCTGAAGAAAACCACTGATCTGTGTAAGGTTTGAGCCAATTCCCAAGGTTCTCAAGTGTGTCAGCATATTGCCCTATGTGACAGTGATAGAGAAAAATTCAGGATGCTTACTTCTGACATCATTTGCAGATTGCAACAAGTTTTACCTATTTTTTCCCATTCTTAGTTCTATGTTCAGAGGTCTTGCTTTTTACCTCATTTTGTGAGAAACAGAAATAATTCATTTGAATTTAATGGACTATATCAGTGTGCGAGTCTTGAGCTTTATGCCTTTCAAGGGTAGAGTCCCTTTGCTTGTGCTTGTTATTTGCTGCTAGTTTTAGTAGCATAGATTTGTCTACAACGAATTAATATCTTGTCTTCTACTCTGCCAGGCTTTTAGTCTGTGTCAGTGTACTTCAGTCATTCTGAGTTTTATCCTGTTTCTTTTCACTGACTAACCTACTGGTTTTTCAATCCCTAATGTATCATGCCATCATACTGATTGTTCCCACACTTCCTGACCTTGTAGATTGTTTTTTTTTTTAGGTGTTAATCTATCAGAAGCTTTTCTAAGGAGTGTGGGATATATTCTTGTATCTTCCACTGTGATCAGTGATTCCTAATTCTTCTTAAAAACATGCTGAGGGCATTTTTAAGTGTGCTATCCCTTTGATGAGCTGTGCCAGTGATTTCTCTTTCAGCTATGCAAACTCTTAATAGCACTGGTTCCTGAAATAATAATGTTTCAAGAGTATGACAGATGTGAAGTCAGTTTTTGTATTGTCCTAGATAGCAGTTATCACCAACATCTCTTCAGTCCAGCTCCTATTTCCAAACAGGTTTTAAATATGTCTGCTAATGATTCCTCTATCTTTTCTGACATGTTCTTCTGAGCACTGAATTAATTCTGTCTGTTCTTGGACTTATGTCAACCTTCGGAGTTGCTAATTTCTTGACGAGCTGTTCTGGTGCGTTACTGATTTTCTTTGGTGTTTATTCTTCCCCCCCTAGGAAATGTATGTCTGATGCTGTAATCAGTCCTAGCCTTGTTTTATGGACAGTAAAACTGAGAGTTTGTTTTAAGCAGTATCTTTCTGTTAGTAACCTGCCATTTGCGATTTCATAGATGTGCTTCTGTTCCTCTCGGTGACCTTATGCTCTTTTCTTGCTTGAAAAGAAAAAAAAAATCTTTATTTGCAATTTCCTCACTTTACGTGAACTTTTCATTTTTCCCTTTTGTTTCCTTACCAGAGTGTTAGAGTCTTTTAACGTCACACTAGAACCTTTCCAGTTGTTTTCCCTGTCTATACTTTTCCTCTTTAAATATGCTTTTTTTTTTCTTGAACTGATTTTCTTGCCATTTCCTCTTCACATGCAGTGTATATACATATATATTTAACACACAAGGTTCTCATGCTAGACAGAGCACATAACCTTCAGGCACGTAATAATTGACTTTCAGTACTTTCCATTTTCTTGGTGCTTTTCCCCCGGTGCTGTTTTCCATTCAGTCTCACCCACTGTTACGGTAATTCTCTTTGCTCAATTCAGAGTTATGATTTTTTGTGTGGATGTATTTTTGTCATGTTGTCATCTTAATTAAAACTGTAACTAGATTGTAACTACTGCTGAATTGATTCCAATTATGTCCACTTCTGTTCAAATTCCAGGTGAAACAATAATTCCCGCTCTTATTCTTTTATATATTGCTTGAAGAGACAATCCAGACTATAACACATGCTTAAAAGCAGTTATAAAAGCTGTTTGACGAGCCAGATTTTAACCAGTGGTGCAGCATGTATCTGAGAACAGGGCACGACACAGAAGTGCAGATGCAGGCTACCAGAGGTGACACGGCGAGTGTTCAGGTAGCAGCCTTTATCCTTTTCCCCCTGGGATGGGGCTCTCTGCTGCACCTCCGGTCTTTGAAGGGTACATATCCCACCAGAAGCAGCAGCAGAGGCAGAGGGATGTCAGTGTATCCCTCTGACAGTGCGGGACATCCTTACAGTACCAATAATTGCTTGTAGCTGTCTTAGCTGTGAAACAGTGCTTTGTGGAGTAGTTCACAGAAATCTGAAGTTGTATTTTAACAATGGGTCTCCAGGCTTGCCGACAGAAAAACTAATTTATTTTGCAGTCTCTTCACATATAATATAACACAATCACATATAGTAGATTCTGTCCTGAACTTGCTATACAGTGTTAATGACTGGCACTTAAATACTTTACAAATTGAATTGCACTTGTATGAGAAACTGGATTGATAAAATAAATTATATATCTCATAGGTTTAGGTTTTAGTTCTGCAATTGTAGCTCTTACAAATTACCTAACCCCCTTCTTATATTGCATTTCACACGGCTATATTTTACAACTACTCTAATAAAAAATTCTATACAAAAATAGTTTGATATTAATAGTAATCATTAACAACTTGATAGATTCTTGTTAAGTATATTTGCAATACGTTTAATCTTATTAAACTCAGCTCCAAGTTGTTTCTTCCAGATATTATAGGTCTTTATGAAGCTAGCAGTATAAAGAAGAGATTTCAACCATTTTTGGCCAAGAATTAGGTTTAACTTAATGGATCAATTCTTTTCTTATTAAACCGAGTCTGACCAGTGCCAAGTAATACATTCAGCATTGATCTTTGTCTCACCCTGCTGTAGCATGCGTTCTCTTTATGTACATGAAAAATAAGGTGCCAAGAATGAAAACAATGCCTGTATAATACAAATAAAGAATTTTTCAGACTTCCATTCTGCTTATCCCTTCAGTATGTTATTAATGTCTTGTTCAGTGATTTCCAAAATGTATCTTTTAAAAGAACTTTTCTCCTTTTCTGTAATTAACAAAAACCGAAATGAATAATAACAGAAGAAATGGGTAGGCTACTGACTTACACAGAAGTTCCCAAGGGCATCCTGTTCATTTTTAGAAGATTTTTATGTATCTGGTCAATTTTATATGTATGAAGGCTTTATATGTGGTTTACACAGTGAGGTTTAAATTCTCAGTGAAGGGACCCTCCTTAACCCAGAGCAGCGATGTCCTCAGCTGTCCTTACAAAAATCATTCGATGTAATCTGAAGACTGCAAATGGCATGAAACTACAAATATATTACATGATAGTCCAGAGAATGGGAGAAGTTGAGATGATCTCAGCGTTTCTGCTGAAACCCATTTTTGGGCACTTAAAAGGATAATACCTTTCCGAAACCAGAAATTTCTGATAAAGCGCAGATGGGAATTTCATAAGAACTTTGTCTTTTTGTTTAAGTGGTAAAAAAAAGTTGTGTTTATTGCACTGAGATGCAATTCGGAGTCAGTTTATATTTATCAACATTCCTCAGGTCTTGTTTGCACTGTGTGCCTTTTATAGTGTGCTAATTGTAAGCAGTGGCTAGATCTGAAGTGAAGGTGGGAGTGTATGGCACGGTACACTAAAATTAATTGTTGTATTCTATCCAGAATTGCTCTTACTGAGTTGTGCTTGCAAACAATAGTGCAATAAAATGATAGAAATGAGTGCACAAGAATGCCAAATCAGTATTTGCAGATTTCATCTTGTACCCATATTTTAAATGACTTATACATGACAGGTCTTGAAAGTCCTGTACAAACTACTGATCATAAAAAGAAATGCTGTATTTGGGAACGAAGATGTTGAGCCTTTTTTTATTTTGCATTTGAGTTTAAAATTGAGATATTTGTTCTTTGAAGGGATGATTTGAGATACGTTTTCGTGAAGCTAACCTACGCTGTGTGCTTGGTTGCCATTTTTATCTAGTATATGCTATCAGATAAGGAATCTAAGACCTTTGCTACACAATTACAGACTTTCACCTTCTGAATTAAATCTGTGCTGCTTTGTGAGCTCCACAGCAAAATAATTCCAGCTCTTAGAAGGATCAGACATTCCGTCCTGCAGAGGGCAATGGCACACACAGGCATAATGTAGAGAGTTAGACCAAACCCCACATGTAACTGCTTCCTGTAAATCCTTCCAGAGTCTTTAATATAATGCGGTCCTAATTATGATCTTGTGTGCTTGCTCTCATACACTGCCCTCTGTGCTATTTTAAAATGTTTAAGCAGTAGGGAACTATGACTAGAATTCTGTATCACTGGAATTTTGCCACTGCCAAAAAAACACAAAGCCTGAAATTCAATGGATCTGTTTAAAAATTCCAAAAAATTGTGAAGCTGTTTAAAAATGGTAGCTGATCAGTACTGGTAAAATAGCCATAAAGGTTTTGTTGATTTACTTGAGAAGGCTGTGCCAGAGTGGTTTGGGAGGACCTTCAGTGGGCCAGCTTCTTTTTCTCTGAGTGATGAATATTTCTTCCCAGGAGGGTAAAGTATGACAGCCTGACAATCTGGCTAATAAAGAGATGCCCGCCACTCAAATTTCTGTACTCTCATTCAGCTGCAATCTGCTTGCTCAAGCTTTGCAGATACAGGGCTGTGAGTGAGAACAAGGTAGCCATAGTTTATCCCAGTGCAGTCTGTTCTTGCAAGCCACTCTTTCATACATCAAAATGACAGCTTTGTCTTCATTGCAGGTAAACATCTGCTTGCATTTTGCCAATGGAGTCAGTTCTCTTGGGTTATCTGAGCTACCCAAAGATAGCTCTTCCATGTTCCCGGGGACATTTTTTTTCTTTAGATTTGCTTCTGATTCTTTTCAGGTTGTGCAGAAGCAGCACAGTTTTGGAAAGACTGTGTGTCCTGGGATTTCCCATTGACTTTGCATTTTTCATTTATTTCTGCTCATCGTTTCAGTTTCCTTCACTCCTGTTTAAAATGAGTCTCCCTTCATTGCTGTTACCAGCAATGTGTTTCCTAGAGGCAAAGTCCTGCTCTCTCTCTGATAAAGACCTTGTCACAAGAGTTCCCGTTAGTGTACTCCGAAGGCTGTCTGTTTGTCTGTCATTTTGTCGTCTTGTAGTATATTTCTAGAAAATTTGTAAAATTATATTTACAGAAGTAGGATGAAGAGGATGATTTTGTCACGAGCACTGAATGTAATGCAATTAAGTACGTGGTGTTAGTAAAAGAAGACATCTTCTCTCTTTTGGGATTTGTATGTGTTCATAAATCCTGTTTAGCATCATCCTTCAACTGGTTTGGGGAAAATCAGCATGTGTTTTTGGCTGTCAGAACGAGGCTAGAAATTGAATGTTCTTGCACTGTAAATGCCATTTCCTTACTCCAGCCAGTGAGTGCTTGCAATACTTTTTGCAGTGTTTCCCCTCAACTGGCTGATCTACCTGCAACAGTAAAAAATAATTAAATCGTGAGGGTATCTCCATTTCTATGCTCTTTAACCTCCTCTGTCTGCACTGCAGTGTCTTCCTAATGTTTTATGTACACGTGCGACTGTAGGACAGCATTATTCTGTTCTGCAATATGGAAGTTGTAGGCATTTCAGCAGGATTTGATGCAAAAATCTGGGACTGCGTCAGATTTAAGTGGCTTTGCTTCTAAAACAGTTACTGTCTGCCTTCAAACAAATATACGATGTAATGTTATGATACAAAATCTGCAAAGCTGTTGAAAGAGGATGCATTTCAAGTGTGTAGTGATAGTGCCTTAAGAATCGGTACAAATCTAACCAAGATTTCACAAATTCCTAGGCATTGTCAAAGATCTTCCATTTTCTGCAATGCAGATCTTCAATATTTTTCTGCTTTGCCTTATCTAAGGCTTTCTTTTTCAAATGCAATCCAGTCTATCAAGCTCATAGTACATATGGCTTAAAACTGAAAATTGTATTTCGATACAGAATTTTATGCAAATGTATGAACTGCTAGAAACCAATAACGTTTTTGTGTGCAAACGCCTAGGCCTTTAACCGAATGCATGGCAGATCAGTAACAACCTTTTTTTGCTAACTACTTTATTTCTTAACCGAGCATTTAACTTGCTGTGATAACAACGTATTTCTTTTTTTACCTGTTTGTGTGTCCGTGGAGTAGGGCAAAATACATGATTCAATCAACAAATGTCTAATCCACGTGGCAGTACAGTAGTGCTGTTGGCGACGGAGTTTTCAGCCTTAACAGTGAAAGGAGACTTTTTCTCTTTAGTGTACTCTTATTGCTGCCTGAAATGTCTATCCCAAGCACTTAGGCTTCTTTCTTGCTTATATTTATAGGTGTCTGTACCCACATAGGCGTACATTAGTACTTACTCACCGACTCTTACGTTCTAAGTTGGTCACGTTCTAGTTACTATAACACAATCACATCTCCTAACTTGCTTATGGATGTGCAACCAGCTTTAAACAAAGCTGTTTGCATCCTCAGAAGAAGCAGTGGTACCAATATCTCGGGAATATCACAACATCTTCTGTAATGAGCTGGGGAGAAAGCCCAGTGGGTTTGAAAACACCGCTTTCGAGGCTTCATCAGCAAATTAATCTGCTCATTATGGAGAGGTATACTGTATCTGGTCCTTCAAGAAAAAAATATAATTGGTTGCAGAATTCTTCTAGTCAGTATATCCTATTCACTGCAATTCAAGGGAGTTCCAGCTGACTGAGGAATTTAGGCCTGCCAGAATTTAAAATCACTGCAGATTCCAAGGCTGGATTTTGTAATACAAATGTTTGAATGAAATTTCCACATTCACTTCAAACGAAAATTCATAGTAATAATTTTTTTCTAGTTTTTGACTTTGAAAAAGACAGCAATTTCTAAGAAACCCAAATTTTGAAACAGAAGTATAAATGAATAGTTATTCCCAAAGTAATGTTTTGTTATCCGTGCTCTGTGGTTTTTGGTTTTCTTGTGGTGCCATCATTGTGTGAATTCAGAAGAGCGCCCGCTCTGCCCTCATAGGTACAGATTGAGAAAATAAAAATATGGTTATTCATACTGCTCTACTTCCAGGCATCAGACTCCTGGGTAGGCTCGGGAATATTTCTGTGAGCCCTGCTGGCAGCTTGCTCCACATCCCCGCTGTGCTGTAGATTTTACTCAAAATTACTCAGTAATAGGAACAATGCAAGTAATGAACATTGCAGCTTGTTGTGTAGCTCTTCTTTTTACCTGGGTTTCTCTCAGTCTGTCGACTGGCTCGGAGGCTATCCCTGGACCTGTCTGAAATACAATTAATCTTTAAAATATCACAGGGCTCGTTGAGCGAATCCCAAGCTCAGATTGGTAGAAAATTAATTCTTAGTCACAAGGAGACAGCTTTTCCTCCTACTCCGCTACGTAAGTACATAAGGAAAAAGGAACAAAGGAAAGACCACTGTTACCTTGAATTGATGGTTTAACTGATTGTGATCAATTCTGAGGTGCTTACTGCTTACGTGAGTGCTCTTTAGGGTGACTTCATTATCTGAACGTATGTACTAGATTACTGCAAAAGGTTATGCCTGAAATCAGTGTCAGGATCAAGTGTACACATATGAGAAGCTCAATATGTTAAGAAATAGCTGTGAATAATTCCTGGAGCTGAAGGAAAACGTAAGATACTGCAGAAATAATAACTGCAGAGTGGTACACGTGTGTCAAGGTAACTGCAGGAATGAAGCTTGAGTGTTGTGTGTCATGATAAGCATGCTATGTGTAAATGTACAAATTATCCACTGTATGCACTTGTGCAGCCTTACCCACTTTCCCCATTCAAGTTAAGACATTTCTAACAAGTTTTATTAGCAATTCAGTAGGCCAGGCCCAGCTGCCCTACACTGCCAGGCCAAAGACCCTCAGCCTGTGCTGGAGCAGCCAGCACTGGGAATTAAGGGAGAGCTCCCATCTTCGGTCTGTTTGTCTCCTTGCTTCTCTCCTGAGAGAGCCATTAGAAGTGTTGTCAGGTGTGGTGATGATGATAAATAATAATGGCAAACATACATTAGGAACTGGACCTAGAACTACCAAATTCAGTTTGTATAGACTAACAAATGGCCATTAGACATTAATGAACTATGTTTGATCCTGCAGAACCACTTCCATTTTCTGATGCCAAAGATAATAAATAAGACTGCAGAAGGCTTCTGAAAGTCGGTAACATTGGGCTTCGTTCTGTCAGTGAGGAGGGAAATGTTAGCCTTTACAAAAAATACCACGCTGTCTGTGTTAGACTACTGGTTCAAGTGTGCTTTCTTATACCTGGTACATAAGAAGACATTTAGTTTTAGTCCTTTCCACGTTTTCTTTTCCACATTTTAGTCCTTTCCCTATTTACCCTATTTAAAAACCAAAAGATGTATGAACAAATTGTTAATTCAAAAAACTGCTTATAACGTGAACATTTAAACAACTATATAACTGCAAGCATACCATTCAGAGAAGTTCAACAATTTGAAAACAATGACAAATCACTTTAAATAGTCATCGAATGTATTCTTAAAGACAAATTCAGATTGTATATTTTTCAAATGGATGGAAAAACTGTTCCAACCACTTGGTCTCTGAGAAGCAAATGACTGATTGCTTTTCTGGCATTAAACTAGGGGACTGCAAACATTAAAAAAATCACTAGACCTTGAATTATATCAAAATATAATTGGAATAAAATAATTCAGAAGATAATTCTGTCTTGCTACTAATGTCATTTACACAGATAGCAAAGCTAATATTTTTTCCTTTGTTGTAGACTTAGCCAGGTTAACTCTGTGGGTGCCAGCTGGACCCCCTGCACTACAGGTGGTTTGTAATTAAAGGTCAGCTTCCGGTTGGAATTTTTTCCCCATAAAATATATTGCACTCTTGTAAGTCTCAGCTGTGACATTCAGAAGAATGATGCCTATCCTACCACACTCAGAGGGAAATGTTCTAACATTCTGAAGAATTTAGAAGTCTGAACAAACACATGGTATGAGTTCCCAAAGCGCCTAAGAAACTGCAGTTGCTAAAATACCTTCTAAAACCTCGTATTAATTAATTGGGGCAATCCTGAATAATTCCTTTAATGTAATGGAGGTGTTTTATGGGGGAATTCTGAAACAAATAAGGGTGTCATTTATCCTTCCACATTATTTATTATTCCGGATACACACTTTACTTTTTGAGCACTGTTTCTGTATTCTGCTTTCTGTATGTAAGCTTTGCCATGATCAAATCAGATCAATATCTGGCCATGTGGCAGAAAAAAATGAAGTAAGCGTAGAAAGCAAAAATAACTACCAACCTCTTCAAATCTGACGAATCACTCAAGTCTTTGTGCTGATTTAAGCCTGGGAAGGCTTAAGTTTCAGTGTGTGCTAAGCTGTGCTCAAAGCTGCTCTTTGAAATTCACATCCCTTCGAGGAGCTCCAAGTCAGGAACATAAACTCCGGTCTGCGAAATGACTGGTTGCTTTTGAAAACCAGCTAGCATATGAGGAACTTCCAGTCAGCAAATTTCCACGCTTAAAGTATAAACAGATGAATGGAAGCCGGAAATATTTACTCACCCAGGTCCTCACTTAGGTCACCTAGAGATCAGTGAAGGCATATTGGTGTTGCAGGAGGCCAAGGTTTTAAACCAAACTTAATGTCGGTTATGAAAGGAAGAGGTGACTGCTGCAAGATTTGTTCTTTTGTTACTGGCTGTAGACAGGACTCGCGGGGCCTGATACTATCACAGTGAAGCTTAGAATATTTGGAACCAGGAGAAGCATTGTGCTTTCAATTCAAAGGAAAATTCCAAGAGAAGTTCAAAGGTGTAAAGCCATGCAAGCTAAGTTGTAGCTTACTGACAGGAGCTTAGAGCTGTGCAGGCAAGCCATCAGTAGTTGAACAGAGGCAGTTCATGGCAGGATGATACATGGAGTATAGATGTTGTACCTTCTAGCCCGCAGCACTCTGTTTTCTTGAGTCTGTCTCATGACAGCCGCCACAAAGGATGCTACGAACCAGCACACCAAGTTGTCATCTTGCCTTTGTGTGAGAAAGAGAAGGGCTTCTGGGACTCTAAAAATTCAGAATGAAGCAGAAATCTTTTTCCTATACGGGGGACATGTGTTGTAGATAGTGTGGTACTTGTCTGTCTGGCGCAGTATTTAGTAGCTCTTGTTAAGTTTGAAGGTACCATGCCTTTTTTTGTCCCTTAAAGCACTTACCATGACCTGTGTCTATAAATTTACTTATGATTTTAGGAATATCAGGCTCACCAGCAAAATTCTTTTCCCTCCTTGGAAATACTCCGGTGATGTGGAGAATGTCTCGGTAACATAAGCCATTAAAGTTCCCAGATCAGTAGGCAAAGAATAGCCTGTTATTAATCTGCCATTTTTTAAAGGGGCTCTGGTGAAGAGGTGAAGCTGTGGTGAATTAAATCCCGAGTTTTGAATATTTAGCCCTGGCAAAAAAAAAAAAACCAACGAAACAAACAGAGATGCTGTAAAGAAGTGAGATAAATGAGGTATCTTCTGCAGCGTCCTCTATGAATAAGGTTACACAAACTGCTCTTTCAAGAAGAGATGATATGGTCATGGGATGGAAAGAGGAATGCCAGCTCCAAAATCTAAGGCCCTGCATATCTGAAAGCATATCCCCATTTTTAAACAGAGCATGGTTTATTCAAAATTAGGATTAAAAAAACCCAGTTTTTTAAGATGTGACGACCCAGCTGACATTTGGAAGTAGTTTTTCTTGGCTTGTTTAGACGTTGTGTTCTCTCCTTGGTAGATTAGTGGTACAGAGCATGCTTAAACTGGCTAATTAATTTCAAAAGCAGCGTAAAATTGACTAGCAGGTAATTTAATCTAAAAATAATTACAACTATTGAAATTATTACATTGTTGCTTAATTAATATTAGTTAATATTGTAATTTTCAAAGTCTAAATTATGCTGATTAAAGATTTCTCTCATAAATACCAATAAAATTAATTACAAATTAATTAAATTTGCTGAAAGATTCTCATAATGGACTTCCAGCTATTCTTGATTTTTGCAATAAATAAACAGAAGTATTATTAAGTGGTGTATCTTCCTGGGGGAGATATTTAAACATGATATGCATATATTGCAAATGGAGATATCTCCCATGAAAATAGACATGCTTAGCAGTGAAAGCTTTTTTTTCCTTCTTCTTCTTCTAGTAAAAGGGGAGAAAAAAGAGAGCTCAAAAGCCATGTTTTGATTTTGTTGTTTGACAAGGCCGAATGATTTCCATTCTGTTCCATCTAAGATTCCAGGATGATTTGTTGACATGTGGCACTTGTGCATGCTTCCAGTTGCTGTGTCTTAACATTGTAAGGACCATTTTAGTAAATGAGGGCACTTGTCTGTTATTAGGTAACATCAAATCCAATTCTTTCTGGAACTCATAAGAGTTGCAGTGGCCATGCGTGACATTTCTTGTGTTTCAAGGAGTGTTACCCACGTTTTCCAAACCACATGGTCATCGCATCAGTCAGGAGATTGCTTTCCACCAGCTCTAGGTTTTGTTAGAACAGAAATGGTGACCCAGGTTTGAGAATCTGCATACTTGCATCCCGTGAAGAATTTAGCAAGCTTGGAGGGCTCTCTTCTTTCCCTAGCTGGAGGTGAAGGTGTAACATTGAATTACAAAAGTGCACAGCTCTGGTACATTTTTGCATCTTAAAGACTTTTAAAAGAAATATAAATATTTTCAACTCCATACTACAGGTATAGGTAAAAAAGAAAAAAAAAAGAAGAGAAAAAAAGGATAGCAAAATCACAACTTCTAGCAAGTTTTCCTATATGCCAGTAGAGTATAATGAACATAAAGCTGCACTGCTAGCTTTATTTAGGCGTTTCTCATCTGTCATAACTTTAGAATCGTAATTCACGTAGGCATCTACTCCTGATGAGAGTTGAAAAAATACCCACGACAGAATTTCAATCTGGTGGAAATTCTGATTTTGATAGTCAACAGTTTACGGGCTGGTTCGGCCCAGTTCTGTGATGATTGGAGTGGGGGGACCCACAGACCCAGTGCCCTGGAAAAGGGGAAGGGGAAAAGGGAAAAAAGGAAAACAGAGATGGGCCTAAATAAAAAACAGCGGAAACAATCTGAGGAGGAAAGCTAATTTCCTAAATAAGATATCAGAATGCAAAATAACACAATATAATACAATATAATTGGAATTGAAGCTAATAAATCAAATAAAATGAGAGTGTCCGAAAATTGAAGGCCTTATGCTAACACTGAAGGTGATAGGGCTAGGGAGCACCTGCTGCTGGGTCAATCCAAAAGGGAAAGAGCCTCTGTCTCGTGGCACGTGAACAGTTTTTATCTTTCCCTCTGAGCAGAAAATGGAAAAACGCAAAGCAATGCAAAGTCCTCTGGGGTACATAGTTCTTTTTCTCTTCTGAGACAGGTATACCCGGAGCTACCGATGATCCACGGAACTGGAATGTTAACTCTTTAACTCCCATCTTATGATGTGCAATACCAATAACAAAAATCATAAAACCAGGACGTTCTACCCTTATTCCACATCACATTCCATACACGGAATTACTGACTGCACTCCCCCATATTAAATTCCCTTGTGGTACACATTGAACATCCTCATTCTTCTGCCTCACGCACCAGGTGGACCCAGATCCCTGAGCGAAAACAGTTCCATGGAGAGGTTTGCTCTTCCCTTAATCTAGAAAGACCCAACCCGCTTTTCCCAACGTGCTCTTCACATGTACTACAGGGACCGTATCTCCCTCTACAGTAGGTAGAGAGATGGATTGGGCAGGACCATCACAATTGATGGATCCTCCAGCGTTGACCAACCAGGTGGCTTCTGCCAAATGATTCTCCCAATGCTTAAATATTCCTCCATCCATTGCTTTCAACATTGCTTTTTACAACCCGTTGTTTCTTTCAGTTTTACCAGAAGCTGGAGCGTAATAGAAGATATGATAAATCCACTCGATGCCATGATCTTTGGCCCAAGTATTTACAAGAGAATTTTTGAAACGAGTCCCATTATCTGACTCAGTTCTCTCTGGAGTGCCATGTCGCCATAGGACTTGTTTCTCGAGCCCTAAGATGGTGCTTTGGGCAGTAGCATGGGGTACTGCGTATGTCTCAAGCCACCCAATGGTTGCCTCCACCATGGTGAGCATGTAATGCTTACCATCGTGAGTCAGTGGCAAGGTGATATAATCAACCTGTCATGCCTCCCTGTCTTCTTACTTCTGCCACCGTCCTTCCCCCTCAGATAGAACATTTAAGAGAGTGGACATCTACAAACAAATTAAATGATTATAATCATGTTATTGTTAAGAAGCCAGCAGTTTGTTTTAGGAAAAAAAAAGGCTCAAAGTAAGTGCTTGGAGGTCAGCTTCAAAGAGGCAGTCTAGGAATGAGCATAGTTACATGTAATTTAGTGTAAAATTGTTTAAAAAGTTATTTTGAAGTAGTTAAGTGAATCAGAGTATTTCATTTGTTGCCACGCCGGTCCCAAACAGCGATTAGAACATGGAAAATCCCACGAGTTTTGTAGAAACTGGACTTGCTTTCATTTTTGTTTTAGTATTCATTTACTTTTGGATAGATTTTCAATGAGTTTTAAATTCTAATTGTTTGTTTCCCACTGAAGTTAGTTGATGGGGTCTTTGCAATGTGGGCTAGCTTAAGTTTCATGAGCAGACTTTCCTTAGCTGGACTTGATCTTATGGCCTCAGCGCTCTCAGGAACACACTTAAGTAATGAAACTTAAAAGAAAGTATTGGCTGTTTAATTTTGATTATGGTCTCCATTTTATCTAAAATGCACTCTTAATTGTACTGTTTCTGAGGAGCTAATGAGGGAAAAAAAACTTGTTTCTGAAAAATTGAATCACAGCTGTAGTAGTAGATAAGGCTGACATTCAGTTCTTAGAAAGAAGCAATCAATGTTGAATGTATCAGGTGAGTTCATTTCTCTTGCTCTGCTTTAATAGCTTATAAAGAAGATTGATTAAGTTCTTGTCTGATAGATCAATAATGGAATGAAACTGAGCTTTCCCTCCTTCAAGCACAAGTTTGTCACATGCTGGGGAATGTTGAAACTGAAGACCAACAGCTATAACTTGAAAAAAATCCCAAACCCTGGAATTCTAATGAGCTCCTTCACATCATATTGCTTGCACAGCAAATAATACAAGAGCTGTATGGTTCACATGGTGTGACCGTCTATCTTGGATTCTTTTTCCATACCACTTGGCTGTGTTTTCCATATCTTTATACCTGGCATGGTGACTGGAGCCAAGTATGTACAGTTTTATAGATTTAGAAAACAATGACTTTTGAGTTTGTGATGATGCAAGCTTAAAGAGAGCCACTCTCTTATGTTTCATCCAAGCATGATATTGAATGCTTTTTCTGGTCTTTGGAAACTGAAGGAAATACAAACTTGGGGGGAGTATGTTTCAGGGCAGATGTCTAATGTCCTAACTTAGTTTGAGAACAACAAGAAAGTATCCCAGTATCTCCACTGTTAGTCAAACCAGTGCCTTCGTGCCAATATTTGAACCAGATTGTTGTTGTTGTTTTGTTTTCTTCTCATTGTTGCAGTTTTTAGTTCCTTGTTGCAGTGCTTCCTAATGTTCCAAAGAAACAAAATCTGTGTAATATAGAACAATATAAGGATGCAGGTAGGCAGGAACTGTAAACTATAGCATCTGTTAACAGTGGCAACGTACAGAAAGAGCACAACACTAGTATTTTATTTCCACATACAAGCATTTTAATATAGCTTACATGGTGCCCTGTCTTTTTTGTTTACTTTTTTTTGCTGCCTTTTATTGGTTGTGCCAGACACCTAAAAGGGTTCTGGAAGTCCAGAGATGTGAGCTGTCTTTACAAAGGTGACATTCTTCTTTAGCATAGTGGATTTGGAAAAGAGTTTCAGCATCTATCTCATTTAAATAACAAAAAAGCACAGATATTTCCTGTATCTGATAAAAGATAGTCAACACATGTACTGTGGAGGCATTCAGGATGCTAATTATCTGTAGACAGTGCTAACTCCGCACTGTGACTCGAGTAGCTGCACAGTTCTCTTGTTTACATATGTATATATATGCATTGTCTTTCAAGCACAGAGATTTTAAAAACTTAGTATGCAGTACAAACTCTAGAGATGAATGCTGACAAAAGCATTGGGTTGCTTGTAAATTCCTGATGCAGTTACTAGAGTACATATGCAGCTTGAATCTTATTGATTTATTATCGATTTTTGTTAATAGCGAAATTTGTTGATACAACGTGACAGACTGCTTGTATCAGCTATTTCAATTAGATCTCTAAATGACTGATTGTATAGGCTGTCAACTTCTGCCTTTTCAAATTAACTTTCACACCCGAAATCTTGAGTGTTCATCTGCTTCGAGTATCTTTGGCCCACGCTTTTCCCAGCCTTACAGTGACGTGAAAGAGGAAGATGTGGAGTCCTTTTGCCCCTTGACAGAGATTGGGCACCACTAGAGGGTCTGCTTGCACAGGGCCCAGTTCATCCATTGTATTTCTCGACTTACACTTTTCTTATGAGGGCAGCAAGAAAATGGCTGGAAGCTGGTACAATGTGAACACTTTGTACTGAGAATCCCTCAAAGGTACTATGCTCTAGGTAGTACCTTTTGTTAAACCCTTCATATTCACAATATATTCATGCTTGTTACACTTGGAAATTATTATGCAGTACTTAAAACTAAAACCTCAGTATTTGCAAATGACTTTCTTACTCTAATAGAAATGCTGGCAGTTGCTTTTTCCTGAACTTGTCTTGCAAAACACATTTTCCTACCTGCATTAAAAACAACTAACTTCATGTTCCATTGTTCAGATTTTTAATACGAAGAAAAGGGCTGTGTTTGTGATTATATGTGCTTTGGTTGAGTGTCGTTTTGAAAATTAAAACTGTTCTTAGATGAATGTGTTTTTTTAGTGTTCCAAAAGTGCTGCCTGATTGAGCTTCTTTACAGAAGCTTATTTTTACAGATATTCTGCAGCACCGAGAAGAGATGCAACTGTCAGAAAGATCACTAGGAGAGTAAGAACAAGAGTGGCCATATTTGATCTGTAGGTTTACTGCAGTGGATTTGAATTTATATGTGACGAGATTCTTAAAATGACAGTAAAGATAATTGGTGACATTCATTCTCTGATAATCATGAGAAAACGCCCCTGTGCCTTACACACTTCCAAAGCAGAATATACCAATGCATGCTGTATTACTTTCATTATCATAGCTTGCTCCTGGAAGTTGCTTTTTTTTTTTTTTTTTCCTGAGGGAGAATCAAAATTAGGCTTTTTATTTCAACCAAGAATTTGAACACAGTAAGAATAACACCTGTTTCACTGAAATGCAATTTTCAAAGTTATTTGCATTTTCACCAATCGAGCTTCTTTTCAGGGAGAAGAAAAAAAAAAGATATTTAATTGTATTTTTCATCCTCTGTGCTTTTGGTTGCCTACAAGGCTGAGTAAAAACATGTAGTAAATCTCACTGTAGGGCAGTGTACGGTGTGAGGTTCCCAAGGCTGTGGTTTTCTGCTTTGAAGTGATGGAGATGTGACTAAACTGTGACATGGATGCATTGCACCTGACTTGCTCTACTCCCAGCAGGAGCCCTTAACAGAAACTAAAGCTTGTCATCTCTTATCCATCAGAGACTTTTAGCCTCCTCATCACGATAAACTAAACGTTTATCGTTTAGTTTATAACGCGTTTTCAATTGGGCGAGACCTTCTTTGCATTGTTAGAAGCACAAGGTATGCTCACAATTGCTGCTGACAACACTTGTATTTTCAGCAAGGATAAAGATATGCCTTCCTCCCTCTTTATGAAAGAAATCATCTATATGTGTGAGAAACTGTCTCATTAAGGTTGGCAAAAAGCACAGGTGTATTATGCAATTAAGTTCCCAGGGTGGTCTCTGAAATCTGCAGCTCCTTCAGGGTGTAGACGTGGAATCAGTGTCTTCAGTTTATTTCAGGGAACCAAATTTCCAGTGCTTTTGTATTATTTTTATTATTTGCTTTGTTGGTTGGCTGATTTATCCATTCTGCCTTTAACTCTCAAAAATGACTTTATTTATATCCATCATCCCTCATATGCATACCTGTGATATGTATATACATTTTCCCAAGCTTCTTGGGTTGCTCACTTCTAAGGATGCTGGGAGTAACCCGAGAGTTCATGCACTGCTTTCCCTCCACAAAGGAAGCATTGTGATAGAGATGTCACCTCCTTGATGCTCCTTAGAATTCCGCAGTATTACTGCAGACTCTGAAAAGAGAGTCAAATCTGAGGGGAGAGATGGTATCTGTTTCCTGCACAACGGCTGATGTTCCAGAGCACCTTTCAGGCACAGAGGCCCTTCTTCAGACACCTGCAAGTGAAGTGTTGAACCAAAGAACCATTTCCTAATTCCCACTGCAAAGGCCAGCTTGCTTGTGTGGACAGGTGGTCACTTCTTCCTTTACCTGTTTTTCCAATGGTTTTTCATCAAAACCATGTAGCTTTCCCGGTGCATAGGCAACCCAGGTATGTGAACACCGGGGTCCTGGGAACTAGAGGAGACGTATATTTGGTACTTTTTGCATCATTTGAAAAGAGGAAATAATCTTTGAGTGGATCGGCTAAAAATAAGCAGTCCTGAAGGCCCTAAAGAGAACCCGACTGTTAAAACAGTGTCTGAATGTTTTCAGTGCGCTGGCTGAGGTTTGACTGCAGGTATTTCTTACAAATCAGCAGATGAGAAACAATTATTTTGTAATAAATTGTCTCACAGACTGAGTGATCACATTAAGTGACGTGGTTTAACTTCAGAACGATTCAGATTTCTCTGAAGAACATCAAAGCGCTGTTAATCTATCACTGATTATTTTACTGTTAATTAAAAATTGAAAGGTCAGATCGAAACTGATCTCAAAAAAATTCAAGGATTTGTTTTAATTTCAACTGCTTTTTTCTTCCAAATTACTTTTACCTTCATCCTATAAACGTTAGTTATGATTAGATTTAGTGTAAAGCTTTTTAAAGTAAATTAATTTATTACCTATCGTAACTGGGAATAGTTTATTTGGGGTCGACCATCTAAGTGGGGCTGACTGCTAACAAAATATTCGCAGTTCTTTCCAATGATGTTGCCCTGTGAGTGGCTCCTGACACGTTGTCCTTTGGCTGGGGCTGTGGGGACACATTCCTAACCTCTGCAATGCCCTGAATTCGGGGTGTTTTTCTGTTGGAGAGACACTGATGATGAATAGCTTGTATATTTTTTTCTCTCTTTTTCATTGGAAGCATTTGCACTACCATCTCACAGTTCAGCCGATGAGGAGCCTCTGGCATGCTGCTAGTTCACAATTGAGTCAGCAGCCTGCAGTTTTCTTGAGCAACTAATTGAAATTAGTCATCAGCCAGCTCTTACATTAGATGAAAAAGGTCACTGTGCCGTAGCCTGGGAAATGGGTCAGGGTTTCAGCCTCTAGTAGCTATTGTAAAGTTGTGTGCAGCTTGGCACACCCTCGGGGCCTGTTGGCCTGTTACTTTGCACAGAAGCCTAACCTGCCCGTGAGCCCAAGGCACAGCTCTTGCAGAACCATGGCTCTGCCCGCCACTCCTCATGCCTGCAGGAAACCTCCTTCTCTAAGGGGAGGATCTCCTCACAGATCACTGTGAGGAAAGCTAGCAATGAGAGCCACGTCCCTGTGGTGTCAGCAAACAACAAGAAGACAGTGATAATAACAATGTTCAGGTAAGCTGTGCAAATCACAGTCTTCCATGGTACCAGACATCGTTTTATCTTATTACTGAGAAAAGAAGCCTGTAAGAACCAATAATTGTGTGCATGAAAAAAAGCCCCACCTACTGAAACCTGAACTGAAAGGGAAAGTCAAACTCCAGAAAAGCAGCTTTGGGACGGCGTAAGCTTGTATTTAAAAGCAGCATTAGTCTAAGGTATACAACATCGGCCACACTCTCAGCTTTTAATTGAAGGACACCTTGGCCAAGCATGGAGATGTGACAAGGCAGCTGAGCAATCAGCAGTATGAAGGGATGTCTGTAACCTCCGTATGGCTTCCTGAGATGTATGCACGTTTAACTTCATGTGCTCTAAGTAATTCCATTGCCTTCACTGAGTGCTCATTTTTGTAAAGTTCAGCTTATATGAAAGTCTTGATGTTCCCAGTGCATCAAATGCTTGCTTTTAATAGTTCCTTTGAAATTTAATAGAGGTGTACTTTGAACTTCACGGTTATAATTCCATGTGTTTAGCTTGTGCAACCCCATGGATGCTAAAATGATGGCCTGAAGCTTACTGGAGTGAAGGAAAAATGCTGAGAACAGGGCAAGAAACATTCCCTTTTTTCCTGGAAAAAAGTGGATTTGCTCCCTTCTACCAAATGCTATAAGAGACTTTTCTCAATTACTCTATGATTTGGTCTCAATTCTGCCACCTTTTACTAAACTCCTTTTGGCTTTAATTGGATAAAAATTGGGCTTATTGTGCAATTATCATCTTTTTTTTTTTTTAATTTTGAAATTTTGAGGCATAGAGAAGTGGCTTACCAGCATAATTTCTTTAAGTTGAACCTCCTCTCTTAAGTAAATTATGCTTCCTTTACCTACAGACTGATTCTGTACTCTTTCCATAAGCGAAGCACCTTCTGAAACCACTTGAAGTCTTGATTGTGTGATCGTGCAGCCAGGCTTGAGCTGCAGTGCACAGTGCTTTGGACAGATTGTGATGAATGTGACTAGTGTGTGGTCTTGCAGTATCTTCCTGGAAATTGAAGTGAAGCACTTACTAGTTCAGTGTTGTGCTTACCATATGGGATATGTCACAACTATTGCTGAACTTCTGTCTGAGGCTACTTTATGTATTAAACAACAGGAAACTCAAAAGTGTGCATTACATTAAGATAACATTCTTTCAGGGTCACTAAAGGCATCTGGCTCTGCCTACTATCTCGGGCTGGGTTTGAGACATTTATCTCTTAATAACGTCTGTTTCTTTTGTTACCTAGTCATAAGGTGGCATTTAAAAATGGTCTTTTCCTATTAGCTGGTGAGGTCATCTGGCCGTGTGTGTAGCTGGCTGAGTTTGAAAAATAGGTGGTCCCTTTGCAGCTGTGAGAGGCTGAGCTGCAGTGGGGAAGCACGGGGCCATTTGGGAGGCTGGGATTCGAGAGGCACTGCCTGCTTCTGAAGGGGCTTCCTGGGGGAAACGGTTCAACAAGAGTCCCCAGGATTGCTGGATGAGATCTGCTGTGTATCAGTCCTCATGACTCAGCTGTGTGCCAGCCCGGGTGTCATCAGCAGCAGGGTAGGAGAGCCTCCCTCCCTCTCTTGTACCACTAAGGTGTATTATTCCCTGGATCAAAGCCTCATTATTTGGACTTATTCAGACAGTTAATTCTAGGAGAACCTCATGGCCTGTTAAAAAGTCATTTTTTTCTGCTTCAAACAGCCAGTTAATAGAAAGGGCAATGAATCAAGAGTACAAATGGAAAAGTAATGCTGTCTTGGGTTCCTATCATCGACTTACAAATCCTTTTTAGGGCCATGGGGAAGAATACAGCGTGAGCCACGCTTCTGTCTTCTTTTTACCCTACTGAAAATCCTTAAAATATGGAGAAGTGAGGCACCAATATTTTAGAAATAGACGCATAGCATATGGCCCATATTGCACAGAAGAACATAATCAGGCTTTGGAAAACAAAAAGTACAAGGAATCACAAGGAGAGATGAGGCAGTTTTTTTTCTAATTGGTCAAAAGCTGATTTCCTTTTTCAGAGAAGACATCAATATGGATGGCTGTCAGTCCAAGGTGTTGGGGTTGTCAGTCTTGGTAAAGAGACATGGTCAATGTGTTAATTCAGGGAAGCTGAAGTTCCCTTTCTTCTCTGGGGATGGTCCCAGCTGACCCTTTGCGAGGGACAGTGGCGCAGAAGTCTCACTAGTGGCCAGTGGCTGTGCGTTTTCAAGGAGGGAGTTATTGTGGGCGTCTGGACAGGAGAGGAAGGGCACTGTAAGGGATGAGAACATTTTTTTGGGTGAGAAGAAGAAAGGTTCTGGGGAGGCCAGAGAGCTGTGTCTGTTGGGCACTGAGATGTGTCACGGCGAGCCGTGTGCCTCTGAGCGCTGGGGGTTCAGACCTGAGTGACAAGGACAGAGCAAGAGGATGGAAGTGCGACCTTTTCTTTTTCAAAAGACAGGATTCAACGTAGTTTTGTAAATTAATAGTGATCTGTCACGGGAAGCAGCGATTTCATTTGAGAATTCTTTGTTTAGTGAAATGGGATAGTTTTTTTGGAAGGCTTTAAAATAGGCTACATTAGAGTTTAGAGCCTTTTAAGATCCTCTCATCCCTGGTTTTGAGATGCATACAGTAGTCATTTTATTCCCGAAGCCTGCACATTTTAGCAACACTAGCTTTTAATTCATTATACAGCAGCATGGAGCTGTTGAGAGAGACGTAGCAGCTTGATTCATTTGAAATCGTAGGACAAATAGGCTTTAAAAAGCAAATGCATTCATTCTGACACTAATTATGTGTCTTTCCCACATGTCGTAGTATCTTGTGTCACAAATTGCTCTCATTTGCTACTCAGTGCAAAATGTCTGAGAGACGATGAGTGCAAAACGATCTGCTTTAACCAGGTGTAGGATAGAGCTCAGAATCATGGGGACTTCAGGTGCCAAACAAGACAAGAAACTTCAGAGGAAAGGATCGAAGAGGTACCAGTGGGCATTAACGCTCGCTAGATTTTAGGTACTGTTGCAACTTTGCAGTGAGCAAAATACATTCCCTGGGGTTGTTAGGCCTGCACACCCATAGTAACGTACAGCTTTTCATGGGAGGGGCTGAGGATTTGGCTCGCATCTTTTTAAAACACATAGATTAGTGGGATTTTTATGTTATTTTTTTTCAAACTGTAGCCATGAATGAAAACACGATGTTTCACCTATGCAGATACAAAGGGTTTTAGGAACGTAAGGGAATTACAGAAGCGCCGTGCTACTCAGCCAGTGCTTGTTGCTAGATAATGGACCAGACTGGTACTGCTCGCCTCTAACTAATCCTGTAATAGTGTCGCAGGTTATTTGGTGCCAACTGGTGCTGCTGCTCTCCGGAAAGAGCAGTCATTCCAGATCCTAGTGAAGCTGATAGAAATTGGAAGTTAACAAAAAAACAACAAGAGCAAAGAGAAATCATTAAAATCAATGACAGCTTGTTTTTCATTTTAAATAAACTGCGTCCACAATGCCCGTGTTGGGCAGGGGCATCCTCGTAGTGTTAAAGAGTTGTGAGCAGCAAATGTCTCTTCACCTGTGCTGCCGGATTCGAGCCTGGCAAGCTTTACACGTAACGCAGTTTGACAGTTCATTTGAAATAAATGTGCCGATAACCCTTAAAAGTGGTAATAAAATACTCTTTGCTCTACTGTACAGATGATTAATACCACTGAAGTAATTAAATTCCATTAGGCTGGGGTTCACATACCCAAGGAATTGGTGCCAGGATTTAGCAGAGCTCTAGCGAGGACAAAAGACTAATGCCTTTTAAAGCCCTGTTTCACAAGTAAAATCCCAGGAAAGTCTATATTAACTTAGGACATCTGCTTGTTGTGATTGTTTGAGCTATTGATGCATTGGATCATTAGCAGGGTAGTGTGAACTACTGTTTTCCTGTTGACAAGGATCTCTCACCAGGAGTTGCTGGCTTTCTGCAAAGGAAGGAAAGCAAAACAGGGCAGCCAAGCTGGGGCTTGTGCACGGGCTTTGACTTACAGAATTATTGCTAACTGTATAGTCTCTGATGGTAGGAAACAGCATTTTGCCCCCAGCCATTTTTCCCAAGATCAGAGCCAAAGTAACTCTGTCTCCTGCTGTTTTGTAGCTGTAGATTCTTAAAGACTGGCATTATTGTAGTCGATGAACAGTTTGCCCCCTTTCAGATGGCTGCAGTAATGACCCACAGGGGAGGCAGTGGTTAGGCAGTGCTGACAATGTGACCAGGTGCTGCAACATAAGCATTTCATTAAATATTGAAGCAATGGTTTTCAGTTACAGTGGCAAAAAGGGAATTTGGTTTATGTCCAAATATGTGGCTATTTTTTCCTTTCAACCTCTTCTGATCACATTTTTTTTGCATGACCTTTCTCCTGCTAATTAGCCGCTGCCTTGAAAAGCATTCTGGGTAATATATCTAAGGTAATTCAGCATTCCACTTTACACACTGGTAATCATTCTTAATGTATGGATGATTTATTTATTGAATATTTTTTCTGATCTTAAAATATGCAAACCAAAAAAAAAAAAAAAAACCAAAAAACCCCAATCTTTATGAATACCATACTTCAGATCAACCAACAATGAAAGGGATTTGGCTTTCTATTTGAAAGCAAGAAGCAACAAAATCAAAACTCATGCTGCAACACACGCTGTTTCAGTGCAGGGTGCTGTAACCATGCAGGACGGGGCAAGTGTAGTGAGTGTTGTCAGCAGGAGCAAGAGAGTCTGGGCTCACTGCTGCCTCAGATACCTGGGTGCTCCGCCTGGTGGCTGTTGTAAAATCGGTTATTCCAGCAGAACAGTATAGGTGATGTTACAAGGGGTACGGTGCCTGCTGGTACATATGGTCACGGGTACTAGCATGTACTCAAACACCACCTTGGGTTTATAAAAAGCAAGGCAAAATTCAGGTGTCAAGACATAGCCACCCTTGGACTGTTAATGCACACTCGGAAACAGAAACTATCAGACAGAACAGGATCAGAAAGGCACGTGCATTCTCCCAGGGATTTCTGTGTTCCTGTGGTTAAACAAAGAGACAAACGAACAGAAAAGACACCTCAGGAAAAGTGTTGAAGGTTTTGAGGGTTTTTTGCCTTTTCTTCAGGTAATCGTTCTCCCAACTTTTTAAGGAAATACTTCGTATGTGCTTCGTACCAGAAACAGTAGTAAGAATCGTTCAGCCATGCTGTATCAGTACGTATCAAACAGCACATTTCCTGCACTAAATTTGGCACTTTTCATTATCTTTCCTTTGCATTGTATTTCTCCTGTATTTTTGACTCTTAGTCATAGAATTATACCTAACATTAAGTTACTTAAAAGTACAATCGTTTTTTAATACATCCCAGACCTTTTTCTTCACCCTGTACCAAGTACGTTTCAGTTCAGTGCAAACTGCTTCTAAAAATGTGATCTTGCTTGCCAAAGCTTTTCTTCATTGCATAAAAATTGTTTGCAAAGATGCAGGTGCACAAACATGCAGAGAAATATTTAGGAACAAATCATATTGCTGTACTGAGACTTCATTTTACATTGCTCTGTTACAGATTTGACTGGTCCTGTTCAGGCTAGAATTGTAAGTGGTCTAACTTCAATACTTAATATGCTGAGATAATATTTTTATCTTAATGGAAGTGTTTAAATGATTAAAAACAAAACAAAAAAACCCATAAATAAATAGCATTCTTTCTCCTTTCTTGAAAGGAGATTTATTCTTTTACATTTTTCCTGTAAGGATTTTTTAGAGAGGTATAATGCTGCTAAAGGAAAGGCAGAGAAACAAGAGAGACTGCAGTGTAACAAGAAAGGAAATGTCATATCAAGCTTTTCTCAATCCATCAGTTCTTTCTTCATACTTTTTAGCTCGTGTTGGAATGCTGAAATCTGGGTATAGCCATAAGAAGGAAAGAAGGCAATTGGTTAGAACTTCAGGATTATGAAATTCACAAAGCAGCATCTTCTATAATATTGGAAAGAGCAGATAAAACTGCTAGTGTATTAAAATGTTTACAGTGTAAGCATAACAATGTTATGCTTGTGAAATTGCTATGATTATGTATGTTAAAATATGCCCTTTTGAGAACTGGCCTAGTTCTTAACTTAGAAGAGCAAGCTAAAATTGGTGAAGTGTCAACAGTCAAATCAATGCTTATTTCAGTGAGGGATCCTATCTAACTGCAGGGATTAGAGAATTTCAGAGAAAACAGCATTTGTGGAGGCTGCATTAAAAGTTGCAGCAAGTCCACAGACGAACTGTCCTCTCAGTGAAAAACATGGGAGTTCTTGCAACAAACCATCCATACTGGCTCTAGAGGTTTTATACACCTAAAGTCTAAACAAATCTAGCTCATTCCCATCCATTTTCTGTAATTCAGGAGTTGCCATTAGAGAACAAGTTTCAGGCAATACTTACATTTTGCTTTTATATTATACTATTCTGTTACGTTATTTTAAACATTTGTATGGCAGCCCAGAGCAATAGTTGCATTTCAAGGCATCATTTAACCACCTGCTTTCCACTTCCATTCTGAGTTCAGCAAGATATCAGTTTCCTTCAACAATTACAACATGGCGAGTACTAAACTGATTTGCTGCATCATGGCAATGTCACTTCTGAAAACCATTATGTGACTGAAGCGAATAACGCTAGCAGTGATTCATACCCAAACTTTTAGGGTGCCTGTGATTTTCTCTAGTTTTTATCCTTCAAACAATTTCTGCAATGCAGAGACTCAATTACCTCTCTGTAGCCAGTGGATTTATTTTCCATTTCTTCAACATGGAAGAAATGTTCTAATACATATGTGTGTATATAAATTAAAAGATTTCACTTTTTTTTTTAACTTCCCAGGAACGTGGCAGAAAAAGAAAACCAAAAAGCCTTGTGTGTGAACTAGGTGTTCTTTGTAGTGTTTGTAAAGATAATGTCAGATTAGAAACGGGGGACTTGAGACATTGTTTGGGTATTGCAGAAATGCTTTTGGCTGATCTGCTGAAAACTGCAGCAGCTTCCTCGTCAAAACAAACCATGGCATCCACCCTACAGGCACAGGGCAGGGTGATCTGCTGTACTTGTTACCAATGGCTTTACTCTTGATCCCTGCTAACTCGAGCATTATTGTTAGATCAAGACGAGGATTTGAGTTGGTCTTTTCTATTAATCTGTATAAAATTTACTGGCCAGGACCGAGTGTCCTCTTTTAATGGTGAAGCTTTGTCATCTCTTTGTATTGTGGATCTTCAGTTGTTCCAAGCCATTACCAAGGCATTTGCACAGTAATGGATCAGTCACCCCCCGTCCACCTGTTCAAGATCGTCTATCCTTTTAATACAGAATTAATGTCTCTGATTTCCAGAATGGAATATTGTAGACTTCTTGCAGCTGTGCTGTCCATTAAAGGTGGGAAAAACAAACAAAAAAAAAACTGATGGCTTTTTCGGGGGACATTCTCCATGAACAATTTTTTTTTTCATATTAGATTTTGGAATGAGAAAGTCAAAAAGATTAAATCGAGGACTTCAAGGACCAGAATTATTTGTACAGAACCTGAAGGGGGGCTAAAGGGAGGTGGTGGGAAGCAGTGAAGACTAACAATACTATAAAATGCTGAAGCCTCATCTTGGTTTTAACGTCTCACCTTGCGTTCATGTGCCTTTTTAGCTCTCCTGTAATAAAGTTTCAACACTGATGAGTTATGGATGCAGAGAAACCAAGGGGCTGTTTTTTGTCTCAGGGTGCACGTTTGCCGCTTTGCCATTCTTTTACATTTTCATTCTTCATGCTGATGAGTCAGTACAGATTTATATTACCATGTTATTATGGATACTATAGACTGAGTCTCCTTGAAAGTAATGGCATGTGATTGCTTACCCCATTACTTTCAATGGGACTAAGTCTATGTCATCCTTAGGGACTCTATCCCATTGAAAGTAATAGTCTGAGACTGCCCACATCGTTACTGTGCTTTAAATTGGATTGAATTTATACTGATCTGTAGAGGCCTGCCACAAAAAGTCTCATTTTTAAGACATAAAGTTGATAAAAGTTTTTTTGCCAGTGGTTGGAAAGTTTAACGGAGTGTTTGAAAGTGTGTTTATAATATTAAAAAGATCATTTTATGATGTTCATAGTCCTTAGTGCCTGACCTTAACACAGTCAGAAGAACCCCTTCGGTAACACATTTAATGGAATATGTTTTTTTCTTTTACTTTCCCTTAATTATTTTTATATATTTCCTTTTTTTTTTTTTTGACTTCTCAGAAGACTACTGTTTTACGTTTTAATGACTTCTGTTTTCTATTCAACTGTTATTCTTAGATATCTCTACAATATTGCCATTAAAGTGCACATAAATTATGTTGTATTGTCTTAAGGGAAATTACTCATTTGAGCTTCTGATAATGAAAACATATTTTACCTTCTTTAAGTGAAAAGTATCCTTTCCCGAAGCAGCAATCCTTTAACCTGCTGGCATAGAAGAATCTCTTTTTAGGAAAATAAAACCACTTAATGCAAAAATAAAGGCGTACTCATGTTATGGCCTTCCCTCTCATGCCAACACGTCCGTTAAATTTATTTAAAACCAGAGCTTTACTTCTCCCTTTACTAATGTTAGGTGCTAATGTACCTTCAGAAAATCAAAGTGCATTTTTTACACTTTTCCATTGCCACAAAATGCAACGAGATAAAACGAAATCCATTCCAGAGAGATTAATGTTACAATGATAATGCACAGGATGAAACAGAAAAGACTAAACCCCTGATTTTTCTCGAAAGTCGTGATCAGTCCTAAGAAAGGGAAATGCTGACTGATGAAACAAGCGAATTTAACACAGGAATCAAAAAAGTTTAAGCATGTTTTCCCCACAGAGGAACATACAGTGTAACAGAAATGGCACATGCATTTCTCTTAACTGCATATTCTACCCACTTCCCCTAAATGCAAGCTGTAGAAAAAATACCCCATGTGCACGCTATTTAATCTATAATGCATCATACAACATCATACGAGAAATGCTCCTCACTTTTTAGGTAATCACCATGACATAATTTATTTCTAAAGAGATCACGGCACCACAGCTGTTACTGGTGATTTAGTAATTGAATGAGCAGCAGCATTTTATACGTACTCATATTTAATAAAACCCTGCAGAAGCATTTGAACACATTTTGGTCCTATGGATTGAATGGAAAACATGTCTTTAAAGGGGCAGTATAGGCTTTGTTTTATGTTTATTGGAGATTGCAGTATGGTCAGGTGTCATAGCCAGTCACAACTCACTGTAACTCAAGTAAATAAAATGTGCATATAGACTTTTACCCACAGCATTATATACTTTTATTTTTATCATCATAATTACAGTAATGTTCCCATGTCATTTTATGTAATAATATGAGCACATATACATGTGCATGGGTAATAGGCTCATGCTCATTTTTAATATGTGCTCCTGTGTTTGTGTATCTCTATATCTATTTATTTAGTGTTGATACAGTATTAAGACTGCTGTAATATATTTTTCCTCTGTGTAAAATCTGTATTTTTCAACTGCAGTAGAGGTTGGTTGTTTTATGTGCAGAATATATGGTAAGAATTGATTCCTGCTGTGGATTGTTTCCAGGGTAGGAGGATAACTGAGAGCTTATTGTTTTAAGTCATACATTAAAATGTATGCATTTGTATAGTCGGTGTGTTGCTGTCATTGCCCTACGGATGTGAGAGATAGAAGTGGTAGGTGATCTTTATGAAACTACACTGGTAGAGCTAAGATACAAACCTGTCCACTACCGTCAACCGCATCAACGAATCGAACAAAAACATGTTCTTGTTTCTAGTGAGCCCTTCTCCCCTTACATTTTTATGCATATTGGATTTTAGTATAATATTTGGTGTACGGGTGCAGCATGTGCCCGAATCTGCCCAGCTGGCTGCAATGAATTAGGTGCTGCTTTGTAAGCACTGTGGCAGAGAGGGATCTAAAGAAGCGATTTGAGAGGAGATTGTGGCCTTGCAGTGTGGGACTTGTCTTAACTATCAAAGATCTCTAGGCTGCTGGTGATGCACTAACATGTGAGCAGGCGGATGGGGAAGAGGCAGAGTCGTGAAATCCCATCAAAGAGAGGGCACAGTGCTTCAGTTTCTGGTAGTGATGCCAGGGAAGCTGCTGGAGTAATTCAGATGAAGTCCTAATGAGTTCACAGTGACGTATAAGGAATGGTAGAGCTTTGTTTCAGGGAATAAGGATGCTAGTTTGGGGTGAAGGCTGTGAAACCGTTGCAGTAACCTGAGTCTTGGGGAGCTGCAGAAATTGCCAAGATGTTCCAAGATGTCAGAGCTGGGACACCCAGTCTGGAGACTTTTAGGAGGTACTGTTTTCCTGAAAGTGCTAACGCCTCAGAACTGGAGAGGACTTTTTAGTTCTGGTGCAGCGTGTTGCTCTTACTTTAATGCCAATTGATAGTAATGGTGATTCTAATGGTGGCAGAGGTATATTCACTTCTCTTTAATGTGGTCTTGGTTTCTCATCGTTGACCATTTTCCTGCTCAGTTCCCTTGCTGCTGAATTAGCTCCCTTGTGTCAGAGGGCCATGGTTTAGAAGAATCTAGTAGGTGACGGTGGGGAACTGGAAGAACTTTGTGATAAACACTCTATCACTTTTGATGCAAACAGCTACAGAGGTAAATCCATTTTACCAGCATGCCGCCTGAATTTGTGTCTGGCAAAGTATCCAAGCAGGAGAAAGCATGCAATGTAAAAGTGAGTAGCGATGTGAAGGACATGGTCCCAGGTGCAGGCTGGTTCAGTGGAGTCAAGAAAATTATGAGATGTTGCTTCTATCCTGATTTCTCTTTGTTGCCATTTTGTATGTATATCTTTTACAGCTGCCATGTATGTTTATATATACTTATAAATCCATGGCGATTTTAAATTAGGGTGTTTGTCACCTATTTTTTTTATCTGTTGCTGTTGTTAGATAGAAAGCACATCAATTATTTGTACTCTGAGGATTTATTCAACTTAACTCTGTAATTGCTAACAATATATGAGCTCATTATATTACAATTTGGTACAGTTAGCACCAGCTGTTATGGAGTTAATGGCAGAGCTGGTGGAAAATGACATAGCCCATCATACATTTAACACGGATTTACTAATAATGATGCAAAAAAAAGTGTTTGTTTCTGAATCATTGCTCATGCTAAATTTTAAAATATCATACTGTTATTTTATCAGTACGATAACTGAAGGCCTTGCTTGTTTTGACAAGTTATGCTACTTGGCACGAAAGGCTCTGCACTTTGTACCCAGTGCAATAGTTTCAGAATTCAGTCTGGCTGGAGGAGCTGTAGAATTATTTTAAGTTTTGTGACTAATGTCGGGGAAAATCTGTCCAAGTGGCATTTGGGTTTAGCATGCCTCTGAGGCACACCAAAATGGGGTTATTTTATTTTATTTTAATTTTTGTCAGGGTGGAGTGGGGGGAGGTGACTGTGCAGGTGCAGCCCAGACTTGGTTGCCTCTGTAGGGCATGGTAGGTTTGACAGAACTGTTGGCTGAGGCATCGTCCCTCAGCTCTGCCTCTGCTAGCAGGACACTGCACCTCTCGGGAAGCCCTCCTGAAACTACACGAAGAAGTTTTGCAGATCAGCGCACACCAGTTATTGCTTTGCATCTTGCAGACCTGAGTTCATATTTACACGGTGTACTGGTGTTTTTAATTTCATCCTTACAGAAGAGGATAAGTCTAAAAGGAGTGAAATCACTGAAGATTAATTTTGTCAAGTGGTAGCACTTGTACGAGTGCATTCGCTTCAAGGAAGCAAAAATAGATGTTCTGAAAAACAGACAAGTCCTGCAATATCTTGTCTCTGTGTGAAGTTGCAAGAGATCCTTTACCAGAGTTTTTCTAGAATCATTCCTTAGTCACTTAGTTGAACTATTTTTGTGCCTCTTTCCTCTTTTTTTCTTTCTCCTCCTTAGCTCTGCTTCCCCGTATCCTGGAGGCATTTGAATTGCTGTGACGCGATGGCTCTCGTATTGCCCTGAATGTGGCAAGATTTGTGACTTTTCTAATAAGCTGTGACAATGCGTTCCACATCTATGGCCCTTCTGCCCCAAAACCTTGATTTCCTATTCTTCACAAGCACCACTGTTACTCCTTTAAAATGTTATTATTACTCCTGATAGCATTTGCATCGTTGGAAACCCGAGTGTTAAGAAATCATGAGGTAAGGCTGCAAATCACCTGAATTCTTTTAATGAATAGATTATTGATTTTTATTTTTCATTAAACCCTCTGAAATATACACTCAGGTCGTAGTTTCATTTCTTTTCTGTGTAACCAGGAGTGCTGAAAGTTGGCTATTTTTTTTTTTTTCATTTGTTTGGTTTCATTTTCAAAGGAACGTTATTTCCTGATAACCAAGAGTCCAACTGGAGACTCCAGCCATGCAGTCACTGGGAGAGGCCCTGCGTGGATGGGCTGGGTGCTCTTTGCTGCAGCCTGGTGTGACGTGGTCGGCACTGAGCACCACGAACCAGGAGCTGGGATGGCTCTTCAGAGCTGCATTTCTAGCAGCTCATCCCCTGAGCGGGCAGGCTGCCACATTCGGCACAAGCTGGAGCTCTTTTCGTGTGAAGAAGTTTCCAGTGATACGAAGTTATATCATCAGAATTAAGAAATGGTCCTTGCCAGAGATGGAGGGGTTTGGTTTGGCTCTGCTGAGTACGTTTTAATTATCTTAGTGCGTGTTTTCATTGATCGTATTGTGCCAAGTACATCTGGTATTAGAGAACTGAAGAACGTGGTGTGAGTTTGCACTGAGGTTAAAACGATGGAACACGAATCAGGTGAAATAAGTATAACTTATTAATATTTGTGTTATATTATGTAGGTTACGGAAGTTGGGTTAATCTGAAACAGCACTTCATAGAATTGCGAGTGCTGTCTGACTCCTCCATGCAGAGGATGGGGAATCGACAAAGGCCTTGTCTGGAAACCCAGGAAATCTGCATTACAATATAACGCTTCCTGCTGAGAGGGGTCCTCTGAGGCTGGGGAAAAAATACTCCGTGCTTCAATGCCACTCCCTGTTATTTGCATGGGAATGCCGTTCCCTTTCTGTGCTGTCAGGAATGGAGAATAAGGGGCATTTTTACTTCTGTCGGTGAATGCAGCACTCGTGGAATATTTGGGGCGTTTTAGGGGACTTTTAGGGGGGACCAGATTCCACATCAGTGAAGGCAGCGGGATGTTGGGTTTTAGCAGCAGCAGGATTGGTGCAGTGGTGACAAGGGACCGTCTCGGTGCACGGTACTGTTAAAATCATTCTGGACGAGGGATGCTCTGTTGGCACTTGCAGTCCTGGGGTGAGGAGGTGCACGAATGGCCCATCTCAGAAATCAAACTGGCAAGGCGTTTAATATCTTTATTTTAATTTTTGCCACCCCTCTGTCCATAGCCTGTGACAACACCGGCTCTTCCGTGTCACAGCCCACATGGAAAGCTTGCATTGGCCTTTGTCCCATGAGTCACTTTTATCTTTTAGCAATTAAAGTTGTTCCCGGTCACAGATTGCATTGTTACCTCCTTCTCTTTCCTGAGTTTATTTCTTTTTTTTTTTTTTTTTAACATAACTCTATTCTCCCAAGTGAGAAAAGGATGAAATACAGTCATGTTTCTTTTCTCAAATATGTGTAAACCAAACGTTGTTTTATTTGTCTTCAGAAAAAATTCCGGAAGTCATGTTGTCAAATTTCCCTCATCCCCTGTGACCACGCTGTTCGTGGGAATTTACATTAAGAAATTTTGCTTTTTTCTTGTTTTGAAGATGCATTTCTGACCTTTGAAAGAGGGCCATTTCTGTAACTCAGCGGTAGGAGTCTGACTTCAGAATCCCTCACATTGCTTCTAAGAATGAAGCTCGTGATTGCCCTAGTTAGGCGGACACTGAGTATGTTTATATAGAAATGGATTCATTGCTATTCATGTGTTCAGATTCTTGAATGCTTTTAAAAGATGTTCCGCAATATCCCTTTGAAGAAATAGCACTCTCAATAAAAATGTTGAAGCTATAAATGGAGATAATCTTCCACAATTCTTGTTTGAAAAGCACAGAGAAAGGGACGCTGTGTAAAAGCAAGCGTGCCTCAGACCTCTGGATTGCTTCACAGCTTGGAAACCTTTCCCTCTGTAGTGTAGCAGCAGTGATTTGGAAGGGTATTTTAATTTTTGGCGTGCACATCATCACACCAAGTGATGATAAAGAAGATTTAGTTCTTGGCTATTATATTCTAAGCAGGCTACCAGTATGTCTTTGTGAATCGGGTGTGTTTTCGGTTGTCTCCCTGCCAGCACATATTCCAAATATGTATTCTGTTTAACTGTAATTTGTAAATCTTTCATATTGTGCTCTAGAAACTATTTCTTCTCTATTTTTTTATGTTGTTTTCATTAAATAAGACCGGAAACATTATTTTCTGAACCCATGCTTATCATGTGGCCAGTAATATAATAAATAATATTTTGAAATAGGTTTATTGAATGTGGCATAGCATAACTCACCCCCTGAGTTTCTTAGTAGAAAATTAAATTACTGTGAATTAAGCAATAGAAGACATGAATTCCTCCCTATATATATATATATATATATATATATATATATAAAAAACCTAACATCACCAACAAAACCAACTTAAATGTAGGAAGTAGGATTGCACTCAAAAATGCAAGCCAGTTTTATTTAATTAAAAATACATACATACATTTAAACTTTGGAGTGCTAAATGATTGTGTGTTTGCACATAGACAGCACATGGCTCTCAGGGGCATTTACAGAGCTACACTTCCCGAATTATTCCATCCATTTATTCCAAAACTATTAGAAAACTACGCAAAAGTGTATGTAGCTGCGTATATTTAGAAGTGGGTGCATGGTGCAGCCAGTGTATTTGTAAGCAAAATCATATGTAATATGCATACGTGCGTGCTGAATTTTTTTTCCCATAAATATTCAGATTATAATCTGAAATATAAACAGTACACATGCATTATGCAAATATCTGTGTATTCCATGTCAGATAGATAGAAGTGTGACCACTGTGAAACAGAAAGCATATGGCATCTCAGTTCTGCTTCATGTTGTCAGCCTCAGGAGTTAATTTAGGACACTTGATGTGAATTATTATTATTATTATTATCATTATTATTATTATTATTATTATTATTTTGCTTTTGGCTTGTCACATTGTGGATGATGCATAACAACATTGGCAGAAAAATACATGGAAATGTTTTGGATATGTCAGTGGGAGTTTTGTCAGTGAATAAAGATCGTGTATTTTGGCCTTAACTCTGTTAAAAATAAATTATTATTATTATTTGTCTAATGTAAAATTAAAATGACTAAACATCATAAAGCTCAAACCTATCCTGGTGGCTGTCTGAAAATTCCAGAGATGTGGCACTAGGGAGCAGCCATCATTCCAGTGCAAAATGTGCCGAGCAATTTTCAATGGAAAACGAAGAGCAGAAATAGAAGATGAAATAACAATAGGCTTATTGCTTTCTTCTTCTTTTCTTTTTCTTTTTTTTCCTTTCTTTTTTGTTTGTTTATTGTCGTTGTTGTTTTTTTCCTTTCCTTTTTCTTTTCTTTTTCTCTTGCTTAACATTGTGTTAAAGAGAACAATCAAGTTTCTGCATTTTTCCTATTTTCTTGTCATGGACATATTAGCATTACATGATGCATACTAATTATAAAGTTGGCTGTAACAAGAGTTCCTCTTGTGAATCCATTTAAGAACTGATTGTTTACTATCTTTTTCTGTAAGTATAAAATTTTAATTATGCCACTGACAGGAACTGTGCGTGATACAGTGCTCTACATTTATCACTGGGAGAGGGCCAGTTGCAGAGCTGTTTGACTTTGGAGAAATCCTGATGCGCTTGCAATGTTGAGCAGCAGGTGCCACATTATTATGTACAGAAAAGCAATTAGGAAGCATATTGGATGAATGGGGAGTGCATTAATATTAGCAAGTACATTTGTCAGTGGTTTTGATGCGAGTCTTTTTCTTTTCTTTATGCAACATTAAGATTGTGGCTCTCATAAATTCTCCCCTTAAATTGCCATCTGTTCCCTTGTCATGCAGTAGTGAGGTAGAGAAAAGTTTTCTTGACAAAATGAAAAGAATTTCTTTTATTTAAAGTAGAAGCAAAGGAGCCTAGACAAAGTGGGAGAATTGTAGGTTATGCAATAGAGATTTGTATGTGTTAAGTAATTACTGTTGAATGTAACGTTAACTATGGAGCAGTCAGGGTTTTTTTGTTTTGGTTTGGTTTGGGGTTTTTTTTTCCCTGCCCCTTCTAGATCTCAGTTTTTCGATGATTTCACGTGTTTTTACAATACGGAATGGAACAGATTTAACCCCATAGTACAGAAGGTAGGATGGCCCCAGCAGGATGTCTGTGCCTGTGGAGCTTCAGTGGGGATCAGCACGTCCTGTTGAGGTGCGTCTCCTACGGGCACGGCTGCACGTCAGGCTGCTGCTGCGGGGTGGCTTGGGAGCCCCTGGAACTGAATCTGAAGGGCTGTTCCGTGTGGGAGCACATGGGTGCTCAGCCCCATGCCAGGAGCCTTGACACCAGCTGACACAGATGCAGTGGGAATTTTATCTGAGCAGCCCATAGGGCAGACAGTCAGGTGGCGATGATCCCGTTCTGTTGTCCTCAGTACCAGAGGGACAACGTCAGAGCTGCGATCAGGCTGGGAAGCAGTGGTGGGAATCAACACATCCCACTCTACCCTGAATGCCGCCTTTCTTCTGTCCCTCAGTAGAAACGTGTTTATTTTGGTGACTGCAGGTTGATCCGTGGCTGGAATTGCTCCTGGTCCTGGCAGGACAAGACCAGTAGAAAAACATTATCTTCTGACAACCAGTGTTTTTATGAGCAGTTTCATACTTTGTGTGTGGGAATGCGCGTGTTTACACTTATGAAGTGAGAGAGTGGTTCTGCCTGCTTGGGTTGCCCACACTTTTTCCGTGCCAGCTGTCACTCATAGGTATTGATGTCCTACAGTGGCAGTTCTGGCAGTTTGAGTCAACCAGTCCTACTTCTAAGCCACATCAGTAGTAGAACTTACCATCTTTTCCTCCTTCTTTGCTCGTCTCACTGTTGAGTAAACTCTTCAAAGACCAAGACGACTCGCTTTAGAAATTCTAGGAAGAGGAGAATGAGCAGTGGGAGCTCCAATGCGTGTCAGCAGCTCCAATGGAGCCCTGTGGTCACACGAGGGTGACACACATAAGGGTGTTCTGTGGGAGCAGCCCTAACCCTGGCTGATCCTTAACTATTTCTGTTCTCACCTTGGATAATCAGGAAAGAAACAGGCTGTTCTTCTTGGTAATTTCTGTTCTTCTCATCACCAGCTGTTGGGGGCCATTGCCAGAGAGATCCCCCTCCTGGGATGCCTGGCCAGCCCTGCACTGCTCCCTTTGAAACAAGTCTGGATCAGTTTGTGCTGTTGCTTCAGGCTGTTTTTTGTCTCTATCTTTGGTCACAATTAGCCTACCTCACAGGTTGTTTTTCCAGCGTCCTCAATCAGTACCTAATTTTAACACACCATAAGGCTATTCACTCCCCTTCTGTTCCTTTTTTTTTTTTTCAACAGCATCTTTTTCTCACCCTCTGGTGTATTGTTTCTCTCTTCCATCAATACACGGTAACAATTCTTAACTCTTTCCGTATGCGTTGCTGGTGCTCGCAGTATCATTGCTAATAACTGATTTTTGTTGTCTTCTTGTGTAGCTGCTTTTTCTCCCCCGTTTTACAGGAGATCCCCACCCATTCTGATCTTCCCACACTGCCGTCAAACCTCCCGTACTCCTTCCTTTATCTTCCTTGCACCCAGCACACTGGTGCCCCTTTGGTTCAGATGCAGCTCATCATACAGGAGCAGATTGCATCTGTTCAGAAAAGAGCCCCAATCCACACGGTGTTCATTTAAACAGCATTGATAGTAGTGAATTCATTTGAGATTCATATGGATGTCATACACCGTGAGTTACAGCGTAAGCATCAGTTAATGGACACTCGCAGTAAAGTGTTCCCTATCAAATAATACATCACTGAGCTACATGAAGTGGTTTATGCATTTTTTTCTTCTTCTGTGATTTCATGGAAGCTAAGGAAGGTATCTAACAGTATGATTGCCCGGCCTTGTAGGATATTTCTTTAGCAACCAGCATGGCTTAATGTTTTATTGATGTATTTTTAAATAATTTATCTTTAAACCTTTGTTTAATGGATGTATTTTTATTCAGAATTTAATAGCAGAGAAGGTAGGTCTGACAGTTCATATTTGCACTCTGATAATATTTCTTCTGCAAACTTTTTTCGCTCTCTTGGCTAAACAATAGTTTTGTATTTTTTAGCTCTATTTTTAATTAGCCTGTCCTTTCAAGGGGCTTGTATTGATATTTAACAGAAGTCTTAGGCAATGTGAATGATGATTTATTCAGATTCCAATTTCTACCCAATTTGAAGAATATTAAAAGTATAAAAATAAGCAACAGCTTCTTATGACACTCTCATGAAGACCCGAGACATCTCCTCTAAAAGGCACGAATCTCAAAAGTGGAATATCCTATAGCATGTGCTAACATGGGGAAGGTGAGACACAATGCACGGAGACCTTCCAAAGGAAATTTCCTCCTTAGTGATAGAATCCTCAGAATGATTTCTACCTTGGGAAATACATGGAGAATAGAAAAACGTGTTGTGTATGAACATGCATTTCTGAGGTTCACGTGCTTTGCCAGTTGCTGCCTGCTTTCTGTGTGTTTGGTCTTCTGGACGATTCAGGCAGCATTTTACACGCAGGTAAGACGTATAATGCTGAGCTGATGTTTCACTGCATCACTACAAAAACAGGGAAACACGTGTTTTCATCTCTAAATTTTAAAAACTAACAGATTTAAAGTGCTCTGCGTCCAGCTTGTATTTTCGCCATATTTTATTCAGTGGTATAAAAATAGTGTAGACATTCACCACACCATCTATTGTACAACTTGGCTATATTTGAACTAAAGCCTCACCGTCTTAAGACAACACTTTGATGTGGGTGTTTCTTCAGGTCTTAAAGGCTCACATTGCACCATCAAAGCAACATGTGAACTTTGGGGTATTTACCTTGCTTAACGAGAAATGTTTTTCCACATTTTTTCACTGTGACATTTTTGTACCGCACAATGTTTCCGTGTGTTCTTTTTCTATTTAAAATTTAAAGAGCTGCATTTGGGAGAGGAACAATGTAGGTAAAAGAGACCCCTGGAGTGTGTCTGATGTGATAGTTCTCTTCTGTGGCACCATTTTTCCTCCTGCTGTGGGAGAGCTAAATGATAGTGCCTTATACCTTACTGAATAAAGCCTAACACTGTTTCCAGCTGTGAACATGTGATCGGTTTTTGTGTTTGATTTTTGCACACAAGTATACTACTGCAAGCATACCCACACACTCCCATGCAAACACTCCATGTGGGAATTATTGTTGACTCAGTCATTAATCTACCCGTAATTAATCACGTTAAGTATTAAGGTGCCTTTCTGTGCAGGGAGGTACGGCAGCCTTTTCTCTTCTACCTCAGTGCAGAAGTGCTATGCCACCGATTTACTTTCGGGCTGAGGATGCTGAAAGATGCGTTGAGAGACCTTTTTATAAGAAAACTGGGCAGAACACCATTGTCTGATCCCGAAGCCCTCCGAGGATTACTCACTAATCCTATTGATATTGTTGGGAATAAGGTCTATGAGACGTAGCCCCTAATTGTTACGTGTGTACTGAGAGTAGCATAAAATTTGTTTCGGTCTTTCACTGGAGTTTAGCTTTAAAAAAATGCAGTTTGTCTTTTTGTTACTGCTCTGGACAGAGCACGACTTTTATTTCAATGCTGTTGAACCAGGACTGTATTTCTAACAGGGCCAGAAGATTAAACAAATTAAAATCATTCCTTTATTTTAAGCAGCAAACAGGATGCGTTGATGTGAAAGCCGAAGACCTGCACTCGTATTCTTCAAGAGTGTGGCATGTCATGCTGTTTGTTAAACACCCAGAACTCATAATATCCTTCTCTCTGGCTCACTGAACAGCAGAAAAAAATGAGTCCTGGAGGAATACATTCAGAGACAAAGAAGAAAAGTTATTTTATTTTTAGTGATCAGATGGCATAATTGTTGGTTGGCGTTAAGTGGCTCTGAATATGAGGGGAGGGAGGATTAATTTCTGAGTAAATGAGCAACATCTGAAATCACCAGAGGGGCCTGATCCTTTTAGCACCGGCGATGGTGCAGTTGTGCCATTGATTTCTTTATTTTTTATTTTAAGGGAAGGGGAGGCTGGAGGCCGTCCTGACAGACTCGTGCTCTGCGGAGGGAAGCTGCTTGCTCCCTGCTGGTTTGCTGGATCTCAGCTAGTGTGACTTCTGGTGCTTTGCAGGACATTTGCCTGGCTTTGTGTTACGCACCCCTAGGCAGAGCCTCCTGAGTTCAGGGAGTGCTAGAAACCGGTGGGGCCTTGTCAGCAAAAGGTGAGATCGTGCCCAGCGAAGGACAAACCAGGCTTGCACTTCCTACATTCCACTTGTTCTCATGCTGGCCGGCCACGGCATTGGTTTAGTAAATGGTTTTTAGATTTGGATGTCATTTTCCTTTTGTTGCGTGATGATGGATGGCTTTGAACTTTGCAGGAATTGGAAGTGGGTGTAAGGTTTGCATTTTCCAGCTGAAGGAAGCGTTGGCTTTTGTGAGAGAATCCAGATTTGGAAAGACTGTGGTGGGAGAAGCATGTGTAAAATGACCAGCAGATCCACAAAGGCAGCAGAAGCAGTGGGGATGCAAAGCAGCAACAGCCTGTGGGCTCTTGTCACAGAAGAGCTCGCAATGCTGCAGTGAGCTCCAGGTGGACCATGCTGCGTCTGCATATGCCTCAGATGTCTGCAGGACAGAGCCTGCTCCTGGAGAGGCTGGGGCCAGGAAAACAAAGCAGAATGTGGCCTGAGCCCTATGAGCCCTGACCTCTCCCACTAATTACAGTGATGAAGTTTTATTTCCTGCTGCCATTGAAGGAACATATCCCGCGCTCCGGGCAGGAGAGGAAACAATAGCATAAAAGCAACAAGCAGCTCTGGCAGGAGCGGAGCAAGGGCTCTGGGCAGCAGGTGCACTCGGCAAGAGGGTGGAAAGAAAATGCTGTGGCTTTGGCAGCTGCTGTTCAGTATATGTGCGATATATGAATCGGGTAGGGCTGGTGACAGACCATTACTGGAGCGCAGAGCACATCAGCATACCAACATGAATGCAGAATGGTTCTCAGACCCACCATTGCCTTTCCCTTCATATTGACATTCACACCTGTGCAAATGAGGACACAGCGGGTGCAACACCAGAATGTAACAGTTGTGTTTTACACCCACTAATTGCTTATGAATATTTCTCTGCAAAGTGCTACGCTATGCCTATGTCAGTTAGGTGAGAGAAGAAGACAGGATGATCGAGCGTGCAGTGGTCTAAAGGGCTTTCTATTTTTTTTCCTTCTCCCTTTACGGAGATTTGCTTGTGTTCTCGGTGTTTTATTAGTTAGTGAGGCTGTCTTCGTTTTATTTTTGAGCATAAGCTCAGACATTTGGGAGGTTCTGGAAGGCTTCCAGCAGAAAATTAGAACTTCTGGATCTGGATTCATCCCTGTTAGCAGCAGCATCAAGATCCTGCTCGCCTTCACAGGAACTGGATCGCGCTCATGACCTGTTTGTAGCTGTCAGTGTCATCTGTCAGAGAGAAGCAGCCTTTTCAGCAGCAGAAGAAAGATGAAGTCTTTCAAGGCTGGCTCTGAAGAAATCAAAAGCAATGGAGCCTGAGCAAATGGTGACCTTAGCAATATTTGTATTTCCAGTAATAAACTGGAATGTTCTGGAAGGAACGAGATGGATGTTGTAGAGATAGCATCACTGCATAGTCAGATTTGTGCGTGTCCTCCCTTTCAAGGTAGTATTTGGCTGCAATTTTATTCTTTTCTCCTGTGTACGTATTCCCAGACTCTTAGGACTACTGAGTCATATGTAACATCATCAAAAGTTTATTTTCTTTTAATGCTGTTTTAATGCCATCGCTCAAGAATTCCCTTGCAGCTGGGTTAGGCTAACTTCTGACATGTGCTATCTCAGTTTTGAGGTTCCTAAACATCACCAATAGGTTTGCATATTGCTCCTGCCAGTCAGCAGGCAGCCTGGTTCTGAGGGTGGCTATCTCAAGGCTCTAAGTGCTTAAGTAAGGGACGGAGTTGGTGCGCAGTCACTTTCTTAGATGCGTGTAATTAATCGCAGTTAGTAAGGTCCTATCATCGTCCTTGGACTTTAGACAAGCTGCTTTGTGTAAATTTTGTTTTCTGTGGAAGCAGAAAATATTTGAAATAGAGCAACTCCTCTTCTCATGATTTTTTGGTGTCTCTGGACAATCCATATGCGCAATCACAGCTTGCCACGAAAATCAATTTTATTATGGAAATACTGGAACTTAATTACTTCAGAGGCCCTCTTGAAAGCCTTTCTGAGGTCTTCATTTGAGGCAAAGACAGTACAAAATAAGTTCCTCAAGAAAATCAGTAACTTAAATAAATAAACAAATCAGGTCCGTTGAGAATCCAGACTGTTCATTTATAGCATAGAGAAATGACTCTCTGGTCTACTCCTGTGGAGAAGGGCTTCAGTTTGTGTGGTCGCAGCCACATTCAGATGAACCCCTGCTTTCTTGGAGGGGTGCTTTCAACAGCCTCAGTTTGGAAGCAGAAGTACACGAGCTGGTTGATAACTGAGTCGTTGATCTTGTCTTCTATCTTCATAAATAACAGAATTGACAAACTTTTCCTAAAACTTTCAGAAAAAACACCGTAGTAGGGCTTGCAGTTGGCAAAATTTATTCATTAGATTTATACACTGGATTTTTCTCTAATGTAAATGCTGCTGCTGTGAAAACATTGCTTAAAAGATCTAGGAGGACTGTGCTAAGTTAAAACAACACAAAACAAAAACACCAAAAAAAAGTCAAGCTGTTTGAGAAGTGAGGTGTGAGACTCATGTTATCTTGGTATTGAACAACACTTCCCAGACTGGGGACCTGATGAATCCTCATATCTTTGTATCAATTACACCATTTGCCAAAACAGATTTTGAATGTTCCAAAACACCTTTTATTGATTTAATGTCTGAGTTTATATTTTGTTGAAAATCCGTTGACTTGTTGACAGCAACAAATGAAACTGGGAGGAATGCTGGACTTGTCTCTGGAGCAATCTGGCAAGCCTTATTTATCTGAAATCCATTCTTTGCCATTCTCACAGAGCTGAAAGGTGCAGAATTTCTACTCTATACAAAGCCAGGAATTTATATCATCAAGTAATTATAAGACTGTATTCATTAAAGGTGTTTTACTATTTGAAGACTGGAGGGAAAATTGTGGAATTTTTTGTTAGCATTGTATTAATTTCAACATTTTCAATATTTGATAGCTTGGACGATGGGATTTAAAGCCAGAATCCATAGGTATAAGGTGCTATAGAAATCAGTGGGTATTAGAGTCAAGGGAATAATGGCAACAGCTGAGAATCTGCATTGAGATCTTCTAACCGCTGGGTCGTGGGATCAACTTTGACATAGAGCCATAGTTAATAAAGTTTGTTACCACCTATTTTCTGTAGAATGATTGAAATAAGCGGACAGTCATGCTGTCTTTCAGTAGGTTTATGTCTACCTCATAATTTCCAACTGAAGAAAGGTCAGGAATCAGTTTCGAAAGAAACTGAACTCTTCCTTTATTGGCTAGCCTGTGAAGAAGAGAAATTTGCTCCTGAGCAGTACGCATTTCACATGAAAGTCCACTTTCTCACAAAGGAGAGGATGTGCCCTTAGAGGGTTTTAGAACAGGGTGTACATGGTACACGGAGCCCTGTTCTTGCTGTTGAGTACTGATGGGGATTCTGCTGACCTATGCTTCTATAAAAATGGGGCGAAAGTTCATGTAGCAGATCTGAATAGTTGGAGTGGAAGAATTGGATGATTTGAAATATTCTCTTGCCCACTATTATCATCATGTTAAAGAGGATTGTGAAGGTTGTGTAGAATATAACTTGACCTGATTTTCCCCGAAGCAGACTAAGATATTACCTTCACTGAACAGGACTTCTTTGAGGGTTTTATTATTATTATTATTATTATTATTTAGATGTGTAGTTATTTACTGTTTGTGTAATTATACAATCAAGAGTCCAGTTATGGTCTCTCAAATGTGGAGCTGAATACAGAAACAAGAAAAAAGAATGACAAGCAGCATGGACAAGTATGGTGTCAGTGGACAAGTAGATGCTACCTTCAGAAACTTATTGGTTGGAGTCTTTGTGGAGAGCATGGGTTTGCTAGACAACCTAGCAGAGATTTTTTGGAAAGTGATAAAGCAAGCTTGGAAGGTGTGCTATCTAGCAGCAAGAACTGACTGAATGCTTGACTTGATTGGGAGGCTGTGAGGTTTCCAGAAAGAACTGAAAATTACCAGCTGGCGACTAGAGAAGTTGAGTAGAAGAACGTGTAGAAAGGAGTGTCTATATGGGAATTAAAAAAAAGTAGGAAAGAGCCCAAAATAGCAGCAAAGGACTGTGCTGTGCCATCAAGATAGGTAAAAGATCGTAAAAAAAGATCATAAAAAACAGGTGAACCAACTATATGGGCTAACTGTGTGTGCATGGACTACGTTTTGCTCTGGAATTAATTTATAAGTAATGCAGAAATAGGCTTCTTAGACTTGCTAAAAAATGCTGCTACGTTCTTGAGCTGAGTGAGAAAGACAGAAGCACCAGTAGTTCAGTCACCTGTGCTGTTTAAAACTCTTCCTTGGCAAGGGACTTTGGTCTACAGCTTTAGATAGTTTGCTTGTGCATACGTATATCCATAGCATCCCCACAAAGAGCCCAGAAGTCTTGGGGGCAAGAACTTGTTGTCTCTCCTAACTCTGACGAATCATGATCTTTCACGTCAGGCAGTGTCATGTGTCAGCAAGTTGTGTCCTCACAGATTGTGCCACAGCAGCTGAAATAATTAAGTGTGATGTTGACGCGTTTGTCCTCAAAACAACAACAAAATGCCTTCAGATTGGGTCACTTCTATCAGCTGAAATTTATTGCAGTTGAAAGAAGCTGGGCAGATGTTAGAGCACTCGTGCTACCCACGAGCCAGGAGGTTCCTCTGTTTATTATTTCCCGGCTGCTTGGCACATTCTTGTGACACACAACAAACCCCCATTATGAAGGATTATATGATGAGACAACAAGCATGTGAAAGATAGCAACCAAATGGTGACTCCCAATTACATGAAAAATTACTATAATCACCCCTGCTGTAACACCCGTCTGTTGGCAAAGTGGTTGATCCCCTTGAAAAGCTTTAGAAGACCCACTGTATTAAATAAAAATCTCAGTTCTGTGTGTAATCATAAAAATTAACACTGTCACTTTAAAAAAATCAAATTGGTGTCCTAAAGGGAAACCTACTAAGCTGTGTAAAGTAGCTATTATGAAAATGTTTAGCCTTTTGAATGTATTTCAGACAGCATTTGTGTTGCCAGATTTGTCAGCCAAAAACTCACTAAGCAGATTTGTCAGTAGCTGAGGCCATAATCTGTAAAACAGACATTGGCATAGAGATTAAAGATCAAGAGAATTATATAGTTTTTGTTACCATATGCCAAGATTCTTCTTTTCTTTAAGAAAAAAAAGAAAAGAAGAAAAGTTTATTTTGTGCAGGCTGTATCTTAGGGGCTGCTGCTCTTTCTATTTTGTCTCAAACAGCAGAAATTCCTGTCAGAAAAGGGGAATGGTTTTTATTCACATACTTCGGGCTCTGTGTAGCTGTCACCCTTGTGCATTGCTGAGCTTTACGTTGTAATCAAAGTTGTGTATCACAGTTCTCCTGATCCACTGTATTGTGGCCCCACTTTTTAAATATCTATTGATGATTTGGATGAGGGAATGGAGAGCACCCTCAGTAAGTTTGCAGATGACACCAAGCTGGCAAGAAGTGTTGATCTGCCTGGGGGTGGGAAGGCCCTACAGAGCGATCTAGACAGGCTGGATGGCTGGGCTGAGGCCAGTGGGATGGAGTCCAACAAGACCAAGTGGCGGGTCCTGTACTTTGGCCACAACAAAAACTTGAAAGGAGGCTGTGTGAGGTGGGGTCGGCCTCTGCTCCCAGGGAACAGCCATAGGATGAGAGGGGATGGCCTCACGCGGCCACAATATTCACGAACAACTGCACTTAGGTTAGTCTCGAACATACACGCATGCTTCATGCATACTGTTACTTCAGTGTGACATGGCAAACCATGCTGCAATACTGTAGGCCAATGGAAAAGGAAAAACCCACCATTCTTTGCAAAAAGCTGCCTTTATTTGGGGAACAGAAGTAGACAGGAGTGTAAAACTGGGCTAGAGGGCTCGCAGGCTTCTCCAGTGGGTCTGACTATTGCTGTGCAGCATTCGGAACGTGTGCTGGAGTCCCACTGTAGGACCAGAAGTCTGTGTGGCTTTGTGGAGAGCAGGGACGTAGCCTTGCCTTTCTGTAGGATCTCTACATCCTTCCCTAGCTTACCTCCTCTTTTTAAGAGGTGGCTGGCAGTGTTTGCACATGGTGCGTTTCTTCTGGTGCTGCTGAAAAGGCTGTCTGTTGTGTGCATTCCACCTGCCAAAAAGGTATTTCTAATGTAAGCACACCCCTGTAGGCCTTTCAAAGGGCAGACACCACACTGAGCTTGGGTCCTTTGAATCCCCACAGGAAAGAGTAGGCAGAGTGCATCACAAGTATTAAAATAGTAAGATAGAGGACTTCAAAGTTAGTGTAGTGACTTGTTCTGGAGTATGAAGTGCTGAGTTCTCTTTTAAAAACCTTTAATCAGTACAGCGTTCATCACACAGATGTTAGCAGCAGTGCTCGAGCTCTCTAATTGTAATTTAAGTTATCCCTGCCTAAGGGCTTGCAATTAAATTATTAGACTGTTGCAGTGAGTCTATGGATCCTGGTTGCACCTTGCAAGGGGGTATTTTCTGGTATGATGAGAAACAGTGGTTTCTCCTGGGAAGCAAATGTACCATTATGCACTTATTAGGTCCTTGATTAGATCCACTACTGATTAGCAAACAGACTTTGCAAGAGAAAATATTACAGCAATTTTTGTTAACTTCACAAAAGCGTTGCGTGATGAAGTTGAAAACAAACCAAAGCTAACAGCAGCCACTAACTTTTGTGCTCAGCTTAAAACTCGCTCCTTACAAACTGGTCATGGTGCTAACCCGTGACTTAGAGTGGGGAAAAAAACCCCACACAAAACAGTTGGGAATTCATACAGCTGCACAGAGATTTCTGAGTGTGTGCGTGCATTAAAAATCCACATGACATGCAAAAGTGTGGCACATGCTCCTGCACGCAATCTATACATACGTGTACATGAGTACACACACTTGTGTGTATACTGATTCTAGAAACGCAGATAAATATTTATTCCAAAAGAGGCATGTTTTCATTTCACCGAACAACTTACTGTACTTGTTCGCTTCAGAAATTCATTACTCTTTATGGCGTGGGAGAGCATGGAGACTCTGTCTGTCTCTCATCACTAGGTTCGAAAATATCTGATGATGAAATCCGGAAGCATGTTTTACCAGAATGCAGACATCTATCGAATCAGTTGTTAGATTATTACTTTGCATCTTTTGCACTGAGCGCCTGCCTGCGGGATTATTGCAAGTTCACCTTAGGGTTTTCTTAAATTTTGGAAAACAAAGACAGCTGTAGATTGTTTGGTTGAACTGTAACATGAGGATGGGTGTTCAGTTTTCCATTAAAACTTCAGATCGATAAACTCTTTTTTCCTTTGGATATTATTATTTGAACTGAGCTCATTTCTCATGCATCTTGACTTCATTAGCAAGTCGAGGAACATTCAGCTGTACAGTGTTTAGCCTTTGCTTGCTGTGGAAGGTACTGAGAATATAAGGAGATGTAGTACATTGTAAATTGCCCTCCGCTGCTCAGCTCTCTCTCTCTGCTCCAAATTCATCCCTCCAGCTCAATTTCATTCAAATCACTTAAGTTAAAAGTTAAAGGTTATTTGTTGCCCTCAGACATTCGAGAGAAGAGGAACTTCATTTGGGAAATGCATCCTTGCAAGCTGTGTGTTATGTGTAACGCTGAAGACACAATGCTTTGCCAAAATCGAGGTCCAATTGCTAGCCTGCCAGAAGCACGAGAACTATTCTTTAAGGAATTGAAACTGGAGCAGATTGCAGCAACTCTCTTCTATGGCACTGGAAAAAGTCCTGCAAAAATATCAACAGTTATTACCAATTGTTCAAGCGTCGGCAGTGCGCTGTGTATGTTCAGAACGCGTGTTGCTGCAGCCTGTGCCAAGCACAAGGCCTCTAGGACCAGAAAGTAGCTTTTCTTTTTGGATCCCTTGTAGCACTCTGCCCACAGTTCAGAGTGTCATCTCCCAGCCCGTGAGAGCTGTCTGTGGGTAATGGTGTACGTTCTGCTTTGCCAAAATCCAGACCCTCTCTCTTCTACCATTGAAAGGATGCTTCTTAACTAAACTAACATTGGGCTTGTTAGTATTGGTAACTGCTCATTCAGACTTTTGTGAAGGGGCATACTCAGCCCACCAGCAATGTGGCAGTACCCAACTGCTTATTATCCTTAATTATACCTGGATTGCACTTTTTGGATGTCAGTGATTATTTGGCACTAATTATTGTTGTTGTCTATGGCATAATTGCTTTTCTCCATCTCCACTGAAAATAAAGGAGCTTTCTGTGTCTGAGATCTTATTAATTCTGAGACACCAAAAAGGGAAGGGGACTGGATAATGTACTTTGATTTGGACCCACGGTTTTAGGACACGCTGAGGTATATATCTGCACTCTGGCTTAGTCATTCTCTTTTTAAAGACCCTCAGTGTGCTACTAGGAAAAGTAAATATATCATCTGTCAATGTCCTTTACAAGCACATAATTTAAGTCCATTAGAAAATTGTTCACAGTTGTTATTTGAGCGCTATCCACATTGGTATCCTAATTAAATTGGATTATTCCAACATTTCAAACCATAGACCTTTGTAAACTGGATGAATTTTATTAAGGTAATAATAGTCTTGAAATCATGGCACTAAAATTAATACTTTAAGGACAGTTGAATAGATTTTTACTACTTGGTATGGTACAAATTTACTATTGCAGACAAAACCAGCTCTTGTGATTATTGAAAGTGGGGAGTATTTTTTGTTCCAGTTCTGCTTGCTCTCACCCACCTAACTTCCTTCATCGTTCATCTCTTCAGCGGAAATTCTCTAAGCTCTGCCAAGTTCCACAAAACCAGTATGCCTTGAACCCAGTGCTGCCCATCGATTAGAGCCATAAGCAACAACAGCTCAGTTGGGAAATGGACAATGCACTGCTACTGCTGTGAATTTTGATCTCGAGAAATTGAGTAGCTATCGCCATAATGGACAAGATGCTTAAGTGTTCTGTGATCTGCATTTGACTGTATGCTCCTTTGAACGTCTTCGGGTTCCGTTTGCATGGAACTGTGCGCGTGCATCTAGCAGATGCACACATGGATACAAAGCCTGAATCTCATCTGTTCCTTTGCTTACTCTGTGCTGCTGAATTCAGCCTCTCTCACTGTGCCGTCACTTGCCTTAGTGATGTGGTATAGCTTTTGGGGAAGGGAAGTGGAAAAGAAATTGAGATTTCTGCATTCTGTCATCGCTGTGGGTTTGGCATTAGTGGTGTGAGTTCATCAGCTGCACCCAAGCTTTGTGCAGCACAAGCACAACTTTGCTCTCATGGGTACTGGGGAAGAGAAGGGCAGTGTCTGGCTTGAGATTTGACACGTGCTTTTTCTCGTGATGTGAATGAGTTTTGTGCTTGCTGCACATTTGCAAGTAGCACTGGTGCCCAGTGAAACACGGGGTTCAGGCTGCACTTCCTTTGTTCTTACAGTGTGTATTTCTAAAGGGATATCTCATCAAGCCTTCACTGAGGAAACCTCTGAATGTCTTGGGGGAATTGGCATTTACAGGTTATATTAATAAGACCTCGTGAGAACAGTGTCCTGCAGGATGAAAATGCTTTTTAGAAAACAGACAAATTTAATGATGGTGGGAGGTGAATGTGAATATCATCATTTCAAGGGATCTGCCTGTGCCATCACACCTTTTTTTGGATGAAAAACGTATTTCATGTCAGAAAACAAGTAGAATTTGCAGTAATGTTAATCTCGGATGTCTTTCTCCATAACTTTCCACGACATAAATACATGAAATAGTTCATGAATTAAAATTATTTGTACTTCTGGAATGCAAAACCACTTTTTAACTTCAGCCATGTACTTTGAAGTAAATAATTACATATTTTTTGCCGTATGCGGAAGATAGATTATACTGCTGCTTCTCTCGATAGGACACTTAGGTATAGGTAGTATGAAGTAACCCACATTAATTTCTGTATACTGACTAAAGTAGAGGAAGGTAATTAGAAGTAAAGTCACCTTTTTGTGTTTTGGAGAGAAAAAGAAAAAAAAGTATTTCTTGACTTAAACAGAAAAATGTTATTAATGCTTTTTTTTTATTATTTAAATCTCAACATGATTTAAAATATTTGTAAGCTCTTATCTAATGTCTAAAGCAATCATACTTAAAAATTAATTTTAAGAAGTATGAGAGAGGGAAACAGGTCAATGTGCTGAACTGTCCCATGCAGGGAGCTCATGTATCTGATAAGTGGCCTTGATATGGAGTGTGTACTTCGTGAGACGAGACCAAATCTTCTCATTGGTAGGGAAACAAAATCTCTTGTTGAATGTCCTTTAAAAAGTTAGAATTAAACTCCAGTGTTAGACTTTCGGTGTGCAGTAGCATCCTGCCTGTGGCTTGCAAAAAGCTTACTAGTGTTCTGTCCATCGTAAAATATGAGTTGTGCATAATCCCAAAGTATTGCTGATGGTTATGCTGAGATACCGATGTAAGTATTATTTAAAGGTGCTTTGTTCTGTTTAGCCCATTTTGAGAAAAATTTCTATGTGTCTTTGAACCATTCACCAAGTCATAGCTGAAGAGAATTGGGCCTTTCAACATGGAGCCCAAATGAAGTGTGCCAAAGTGATTTCCATTGCCCAGACATTACACTGTCTGAGAAACGTCAAATTCTGTCATTTCTATTATCTGTTGTTCAGAATTGCACTGAAAAGGATCACTTCTCTAAAATACTTTTCCATTCTGAACTTCCTGTCTTCTGTGTTTTTGAAGTCTTGAGCACATTAACTTCCAGCCCTGGGTGTATGGAAGAACCACAAGCTTGTAATTCTTCGGAGATGGGGAGTGAACAGGTATGTTCAGTGTGCTGCTGCTTGTGTTGCCTGGTCTATAACGATAACAACATATTCTCCTAACCTTCTTTTTCCAATGAAATTGATAGCAATAATGTGCGATCAAAATCTTAATAAACCCACTAAATTTACCAGTAAATTTCATCGAGTGTCTGAAGCACCTTGCGGTATTGCTTAGACTTGCTGGTGAGTTATCAGTAGTGCTGAGGAGAGGTAATAAAGTCATCTATTCTGATAACTCCCAATCCTTGAATTCACCACTGTTTCGATCTGTCGAGACTGGTGTATAATGAAGCCCGTTGGGCAGAAGGGCAAGTGAGGTGCCCCTTCTGCCCTTCACAGTGAGAAGTGTAAGATTTTGCTGTCGTCACTCAGTATTTAATCTACCTGGGTTAACATTTCTCAAAGCATAGTAGAGGCCTCCGCCAAACCCCACGCTGCTCTGGTTAGATAGTTTATATTCTCTACACTAATATCCAACCACAGAAGCAGAGGAATATTACACCGCTGTTGTCTTGAGACAGACTCCTAAAGACAAGTAGAGAATTTCCCTCTATGCCCACTGAAAGAGGGTATAGGAGCCTACATGGGAGAGAAAAGAGAGCAGGGACAGGCATGGAGTCAAGGCTGTACCATGAAAGCAAGGCACAAAGGCCCTCAGCCAGCCACAATCTTTGTTTTCCCTTTGTCTTTTGGGAACGTTTGTCTTCGAAAGGCTAAGGACTTAGTGGAAGGACCAAGGTTTGGCAACTCATGTGCTTTAGGCTCAGAAGACTGCACTGGCTGCTCAATCAGGTCCTTGCTTGGACCATGGCATCCTGTGGAAATCCAAATCCATTACAATATACTGTGCTTCCAAACCCTCGACTGGACAGGAATTTCACAACCGAGATTATTCCTCCAAAAAATCAGTGCTTGGTCCTTGACTCTGGGGAATGACGATAGGACCACAGGCAACCTCCTCACAGGCAACCTGAGTGATTTGTTTGGTAAGGCCTCTTCAGATGAAGCTTACATTTGTGACTTCACGTCTCTAGATCGGCAAAACTCTCACTTAAGCTTCCTCGGGCTCCAAGTCTTCCACAGTGTAACCCAAAATGAAAAATATTTCAGGTAGATAAGGTGGCATCAGCCGTCAGCATTCCTCTGCTCATTGGTGAAGTAATTTGGTTGGCACACACCTACATACTAACAGATATGTGAGTTGCTTTCTGGTATCAGCAGAAAGAGTTCTGTTTCGTCACTGGTCATTATAGGGTGAAAATAAGCACATCTGCTCTTTTGGTCTTCTGATATTTCAGATCTTCCTAGCAATCTGCAGTGTTGGTTGAGGAACAGAAACTTCTCCAGGGGTATTTGTTATTCAGAGCTTCATCTGAGCTAGTGGTACAGACTTAGTGGTCTAAGATGATGTTTCTTTGGTCAGTGGGTTGTTTTAAATGCTTGAGTGCTGAACTAAGGTATTGGCCCTGAAGTTTGGTGTTCTCCTACTTGACTTTGAATTACTCGTCTCTACTTCTAGAGGTTTGGAGCCTAAAGAGTGTGTTCAGTGTTGGGAGTGTCCACGGTCCTAAAGTTTTTAGCCTGGACAAGCAGCTTGCCTTGATGTTCAGGTTCTTTCTGCTCAGCCAGAGACTGGTCTAGGTTTTTATTGGTCTTTTATTCTCTCAAAATGTGATTTTGATATCTGTTTATTTTTCCTGTTACAAGTGCATTTCTTCAGTTCTGCTTTATAGATCTCTATCACTGTGAAAAAAAATAATTTTTTTTACAGAATTTGTGATAAAAATATGGGTTTTTTTTCTTTTTTTTTAATTTATTTTTGTTTTTAACTTTTCTCAAAAGTTTCAGCTTTTGCAGCTGGTGTGTACACATACAAAATTTAAGTTTTTGTGCTCTTAGTGCTGGATCGTCTTCAGGATTCAAACTGAAACGAAAGCAACAACAAAACATGATAAGGATGCACATATTTTAGCATCCGATTCAGGCTCCTTTACTGTTAAGTTACACATTGTGAGATGCTTTGGAGTTTCCACTGGGAATAAAGTTAAAATGGAGCCATAGTTCTTGATATCAGAAAAAGAACAAGCTCTCATCGTCTCTCTCAATTATGCGTTCAGTAATTTTACTCTTGGCTTCTTGTTTTAATTTCTTCTACTTTCTTCCTACCACGGTATTTTCTACAGATTCTTCTGACCTTTAAGTAAAGCAGTTTCATTTTACTGCAATCTTGTTTTGCTTTTAAAAACCTACTTCTAACTATTTTATATATATATAGAAATATATTTTATTTCTTACAGTAATAATGTTGCATGCCAGAGTATTAATTTTCCTTTTTCCTTTTTTTTAGTGCACACCCCCCCACTCCCAAACAAAAAATCCCAACTTCCCACCCCCGGCTACGATCTTACAGCTCTTGTGATATTTCCCCAACCTTCTCCATGACTCTAAAATGACAAATTTTGTCTGCTGAACTTTAGGAACCACTGCAAAACAGGAGAAAACTTCTAATTCTTTTTCTTCTTTCAATGTATTTACTTAGAATCAGTGGACTCTATATGATGTGCACATGGCATTCTCCTGAATAATGTTATTCCAGCTGCTTACCTGATTTAATTATTCTCATAAGGAGGGAAGGCAAAGGAGAAGTTATCTTAACTTCTGTTTTAACTTGCAGAAGAAGCATTTTCCCCCGACTGCTCTTTTAAATAGCTCCTTCCTTTCCCCTGATACACAGCAGGGGAATGGCATTTGCCATCCCACAACAGAATGAATCTGTGCTCCTGTGTATGTAAAGCTGGTCCAAATGTGAATTACCTTGAGTTGTATTGTGTTTCTTATACTAATATAATATTGTTCTAGCACTTGCCCCTGATTAAAGAAATACATAAATAAATAATTTATAATTTAATTAATAAGGTATAATATGCAAAGCACAGTAATTTCAAACAGCTTGTAATGTCTCTAATGCACTTTCAATTTTTTATTTTACATAAGGGCTATATTCATTATGTGGTTATGATAAACATACTAATGAATTTTATTACGGGAACAAATTTAAACATGTAAATGAGTTCAAATAGTATTAAAATGCAAACGATGGTGAAACTTATTACAAACTAACCTTGCCAGCTTACACGGAGTGATGTCACGGAAAAGACTCTGGGAAGCTGCATACTTTATAGAAAGTCAGCACAGACATCCTACAAAGTCACCAAACATAAGAATTCACGAACCCTTCATTTTTAGTATTGAATAAAGTCTCTTGAACAAAAAAAGTTAACCAGAACCCTGGGTTTACACGTAACTGGGTGACAATTAAAATCCCTTTTCTTGTTCCAGTGAACAGTAATCTGTGCATAATTACATTCAAATGAGATATTAGCATTTTTTGTGCTTACTCTTTGTTAATTGCAGAGTTCACTCACCATGGTAATGCTTTTGATAGAATCGAGCAACCTTATTGACCTGATGCTGCAAGGCATGTTTGGAAATTCTGCTGTATTCTTCTTTTTTTTATTATTATTATTTTTTTTTATTTTGGCATTTTGAGAAGTCCTGCTGCTTTTATTACATTCCTGACACTTTTGTTAATAAATCATTGCAAAGTTAATGAAAATTGCATTCAGGCATATCCAAAATAATTGTGTCCTTTGTCATGCTAATAAATTGAAAGATGTTGATCCAATGGGTGAATGCATGCCCATTATAGTGAAGTTTGTGATATGTGTGCCTGTTGCACTTGTAGTTTCTGACTTGGCATATTGTTCCATGTAGAAATCTGCGAGGAAAACAAAAGTCAATATGTTTTATTTCAGAAGTTATGCAACCTGCCTCTCAATTATGTTGGAAAGTGGGGAAGGATTCAAATGTTTATAGTTAAGATGTACCGTCACTGCTTTATCTGCAGCAATCAGCAATTGCCTTACACCAGAATATATTCTGTGATGAAAACAATTAAATGGCTCTTTCTTTTTGCCTTTTGAACTTTCATGCTTATTAAGCCCCGATAATAAATGATAGGAAAACTAAAAAATAAACCTTGCTTTCATACAAAGCTGTGGTGCGTGCAAAGGAAAAGAATGTCATGGTTTTGCTTTTTTTTCTTTTTTTTTTTTTTGGAGAGGAGAGGAGAGGGGTGGTAATTTTCATTTTAATCTCCATTCTGGATAAAAGCTGGAACAGGAAAATGCAGACAGGATTAAATTCTACATTTGCTTTCATTGTGTTTTAAGGAGTGACTTCAGCTGCTCAATATCAATTATAAGTGTCACCACGATAAAAATTGATTTAGATTTTGGGTGCAGGTTATTTCTTTTATATCTTGTAGCCTAACTAAAAAAAAAAATAAGGTGAAGGCAAAACGTTAGGGAAATGATTAGCTGGAAAAAATCGTATTTCGTCGTACAATATTTAAGTAAAAAAGATGCTGATAGTCTAAAAACCATAGGTAATTTCAGTCAAGAGTATTTAATTTATGCACAGGCCCATCATGCTTGTTTTAGGTGGGTATTTATTCTGCTACTCAATCAAATCGCGTAGTTTCCATAACAACTGCCACATCAGATGTAACGTGCAGTGTGCTGTTTGAATTAGTGGATGTTTGAAAGATGTGTTTTTGTTGTGTTGTTTGAATATGTATTTCTCCTCTTCTGTTTAAACGAATGGTACGTTGTTAAAGGCAGCTAACATATATGTTTTTTAAAGTTACACATATACAGCTTGCTGTATCATAAAGAAGGACATGCAGTGTTTTAAAACAATGTCTGCAAAAATGAAATATTTAACATTTTCAGCTCTTTAATGTGGTACTCTTCAGGAACTTCTTTTTGCACACGAAGCTCACTGAGCTCAGTGGAGGTCCACCTCCACTGGACAAAAAATAGCTGAGAGAAGCTTTTGTGCTTTGGGGACTTAAAAGGTGATCAGAATGAGCTGGGAAAAGGGGTATGTGTTGTGGTACTGCCACTATCCTTGGGGAATGAGCTCTTGGGTAAAATCTGTGACTTCAGAAAGTGAAAAGAAAGTTTCCCCAAGAGCAACAGTCGTCAGTGGTGCCATTTTCTTCTGAATTGTTTCATGAAGCATTTGGCTGGTGATGAAGACTGGAGGTGGAATGAAGTGAGGGTGTAGTCTGATCCGGTTTCAGAGGTGTGCTTCAGACCTGTGTCCGTAGTGGTGGCATTTATTCCATCGACAGCACATTTGTAAATCTCTGAAACATGAAATGGTTAGTCAGTCAGAACAGAATGGTGAAGCAGCGCAGTTTCAAAGCAGTATGAAGGAATGTCTCAGCATTCCTTTTTATTTGTGAACATTTTCTGTATGACAGAAATGAATGGGCTCTCTCCCTTCTGAATAGCCTCTGTGAAGCGTCATGCTGGCTAGAAATAGTTATCAAGTACTGCATGTGTCTCAGGGTATTGACCAGGTCCGATCACCTGCCAAATTTAGATTGCGGGGGCCTAGATCAATGAAGGGCAATCTACAAAGCTTAACTTGTCCACTTTGAGTCTTCGCAAGGTGTTTGGAGAGAAGAGTGACTCAGCTCAGAGGGCAGAGAGGACAGGTTCATCACTTGCCACGCTGCCAGGCTCCATCCCCACTTTGTGCACGTTGGCACAGGCTGAACACACTCCTTTGACCCCTCACAGCAATTCTGTGTGATTCTGACCTGGTGATAGCACAAGGTAAAACAATATGCCAGCCCTCGCTGGTGTTAGCTTGATTCCTCGACAGAGATTCACCGTGGCGATAGTTGCTGAAAAACAGCAAATCCCTGCCATTTAAAACAATGCTAACACTTCAGCAGATAGCACTGTGATGTGTATCCTGAGAGCGTTCACTGAGTCTGAATGAAGTGACAGTAAAATCCTCTAGCCTAGTATGAAAGGTTGCTGCGATTCCCCTCGAGCTGGAGTCCAGTGGGTTAACCCGAGTTTCTTTTTGTTTCTTCCAGAGCTGCAGAGGTGTTTTTTGTGTGATCACGTGGCATATAACATTACATGTACAATGTTTATGTCACGTTTATAGAGCTTATAGTTTGTTTCACAAAGTGCTTATAAACTCCCAGTTTTCTAATGCGGAACTTGTAGCAACCTTTATTCTGGAGGCATAATTCTGGTGTTAAGTGCTTAGACAATCCAAAATGAAAAATCAAGCACATTGAGACCTTTCTTCTTTCTGGGGAGATAACCGGGGTGCAAAAAAGAAAACCAACGTGAAAAAAATGACTGACTTTGGGATTCGATGTTTGTTCCCTTTGAAAGCTGTTGCTGACAATTCCTGCTGCTCCCATTGAGGAAAAAATAAAAAGCATTTCCAGGAAATACAATTAATATTTCTTTGGTGATTGCTGTAGTTTTAGGCATGTTTACATAGGCTTACCTCTGTCAAGATAAGCTAATGCTGGGTCTCAGAAAACTCTGCTCCCTTTTCTTTATTGAGAATCTTGTGTTAAAGATAGAAAAATGAACGCGACTAATCCGGGAAAGATCTATCCTCAGAACACTTGCTAATGAGCCTTTAGGGGCTGATAATGACTTACTCCGACTTAGTTCTGAAATCCCACTTTCTCTAATGCGTTTTCCAACATGTACAGGTTTTCGTTTACTTCAAATTTAACAACCCAAGGGTTGACTCAGCCTGTCTTGGCCAAGTGAACATCTGTCTCGGCTTGGATTAAGCGATGTCAGCAGCATAAAGGGAATCCTCTCTCAGTGCTAGGAAAGGGGCCGACAAGAAGAGGCTCCTTTCCGAGGCATTTGGGGGCACTTATGGGAAAGGCACTGAAGATCTGTCCTCACTAGTCAAGGTCACCGAGTCTTGTTGATGAGCATAAACCTTGTCAGATGGTACCAGCACTTCCTGCTGAGAATGTTCACAGCAGGGGTAGAAGGTCAGGAGGAAGGAGAGCTGAAGAGCGGGGAACTTCTGAGCAGGAGGTGGCAGCATTTTTTTCTCAATGGCAGAAGAAAATGAGAAACCAGGCTGCAGTGAAAACAGAGTCTGAACCAGCAGAAGGATTTTATTTTTCGGGAACAGAACATCAACAATAACATTTAAATGGCTGCCACCTTGTATGAGTGAGTCATGTGCTCTCCGTTCTGAGCGTGAACAAAGTCAAAAATAAAACTTTCTTGGCAGACATGGAAAGCAAGGGACAATTCATCATAGCTTGGAAGAACTGTAGCATACAATGCACATTTCTTTTGTTATTCATGCCTTAATTCATCATACATACAGTGGCTTACAAAAACAAATTGTTTTCTGTTCTGGTTTCTGATTCTCTCCTTCCCCCCTTTTTATTCTAAGTGCAGGGTCTCTCATTTCTACCCCAAATCCAGGCCATGGAATCCTAACTTTTCTCTCATCAACACTGGTCACGTCAACATTGAGCTGACCTGAACTTAGTGTACTAGAGCACACTGAATGACTGAGGAAGCCTTGACAAAGTTCTTGTAACATGTGGTTTCGACCTTAGCCATGTGATAAAACTTAATAGCAAGCCTTCAGAAAAGAGCAACTGCCCAGGCCCCGAGGCAGCTGCAGATCATGCCCTCGCCATGAGTGTGAGTCCCTGCTTTTTGTGAACATGGAAAAGTCTACCCAATTAAGTGATGACACTGATGACCATTATTCAGAAAGAAAAGAAAGGCAGAAGTGAGGGCGTATGCCTTTGGTAGGGAATCGACAGAAAAGTTATGGTTTTGTAGTAGATCCAGTAATTATGTTAGATATTTAAAAGCGTCTCACAATTCCCTGCAAATCCCTCTACTAAAAAAGAAACCGTGTCACACTTGGAGGGAGTCCAAGACTATCATAAAAATAATCGAGATATGTACCAGTTATTTTAAAATTCGATCGAGAGAATTAATAAAAAAGAATGCCAAACCTTCAGCACTCTGTGTTGAGAAGAGTAAAACAATATTCCTTCTCACATGAGTATTTTTGAACCCCATGCTGGTTTGCATCCCGTGTAGTCGCAAGGTGACTACAAGGAAGTCTACTGAAAATCTTGTGCAGGAGTGCCTCCACAACAGGGATTCCTATTGATTTATTGGATGTTTTGTGAATGTCTATAGTCCAAAGTATTGTAACATTTCAGACTAAAGGTTTTTATATAGGTTCTTTGTATTTTGTATGAGGAATTCTAAAATTTAAGGGAAAAGAAAATTACTCCTTCTTCTGAAAAATAATTTTTGAAATTATTTCTTCTTCTGAAAATACAAAATTTGTATTCTTAAGTAAAACTAATTAGCATGCTGTATGTCTTAAAAAGTGAATGCTCTGTATTACCTCTCACTCTACAAACCTTTTTTCCTAAACACAGAAATTCATGTTAACGTGCTTCTACCTTTCCTAGTAAACCCCTGTCCATAAAACACAGCAGTCCAGTTCTAACCTGTATTTCTGTGTTTTCTTGGTGTGCTTCTTGTGAAGCTATGGAGCCTAGCTCATGTGACCGCAGTAAATTCTTCCTCAGGGCCACGACATCTTGCTATCTAGTTTGGTTTAGACAAAAAAGAAACCACCAACAAAAGCCACTTAAAAGCAGAAATCAAATGTGGAGTGGTAAGATCCATTAGAATCAATACTTTTGAATAAAAGTATTTTTAGATCTTGAATATGTTGATCCTTTGCTGTGTTGCCTTGTTGGAACTGTGTGTTTTTCTCTCATTTCATCTTTATTTTGTGCAATCTCATGACTGTAGGAGCGAAGAGATTTCTTATTATTTCCCTTCAGCCCTCTCCACACACTCAGCCTTCTTGTAGCATGGCCAGGACGTTCAGAGCTTGCAGTTTGATCCCGGAAGAGGCAAGTTGGTGCACCCAGAGGAGGCTCCTCACAAAGGTGATGAGCTGCCAGCTTTGCATTGAGAAGCAAGGCGCCGTGGGGTAACACCTCAGGGTGCTGCCAAGGTTTCGTTGTTTCTTAATTAACCACGGCATCAGATTCTCCTACTGGAGGGCACAGCAGAGGACACCTGATCTGCTGCAAACTGATGACAACACTAAAATGTAATTTCTGCCTAATTTCATGCTGTTACACGATAACTTTAAACCCTGCTTGATGGTGAAACTTCCGTAATTGCACAGTTGTTGCAGCGCGGTTCTAAAGCTGTTAAGGGTGTGCTGCCGTTTTATGGGTCACCTGCAATAACCCCAGTGTTATTTTACATATCATGCTATGCGCAAATACCAACAGATGCACGTTATTTTTGTTCTGATTGTCATCTACTTTGTGCCGTGTCCTATAAAGCTTTACAAGTGCACTTCAGAAGAGAAAAAAAAAATCTGTTTTTTGGAGTCGGCTTTTTTTTCTGGTTTTTCTTTCAGTTTTGATTGGTCTCTGATCAGCGTGTTAATACCTATAATTAAAGCTTGAAAGAGCTAAACCATATTCCAATGGTTAGTTACATAAATTCTAACGTTTCCATATATTCTTTTGATGTTGCTGAAGTTCATGCAGTTATATTATGCACTCTGACATCTATGTCATGTCATGTTTGCTCAGCTGTTTTACTACTAGTCAAAACTAAAAGTTTTTTTTTCCAGTTCTCTCTCTGCAGGGTCAGCCTGACTTCAAGAAAATGAAGCTGTCTACTATCGGCTTATACATCATCACAAACAATAAACATGCCAAGTTCAGAACCTGCATTTTGTTATCTTACTATTGCTGATAGCAGAGAAAAGACAGCTTGATTTTCATTAGCAGGGTTGACCCTACAGGGCTGGGAGCAAGGGGAAAAAATCTATTTTGACTTGAAGTAAACTGAGGAAACATGACATGGAAGTCAGAGAGGGACTATATATGCATCCCTAAGGTGTCATTTTTAACGAACCGTCTTCTTTCACTTGAGGAAATTCTGAATAAACCACTGGAGAGACTCCTATAGCTGTCCAGTTGGCAAGGGCTAATATTTCTGCCTTTGAATTATGCATCATCCTTTGCTCTTTTTTTTTTTTTTCCCCTTTTCTATCTGTGTCTCTTGCCCTTCTTGGGGATAAGGATGAAAAGGTACAGTTTTTGAGAAATGGAAATTCAGATTTCTTCTATTGCACATGTAACTCATTCTAAGAGAGCATTTTATAAGCCTATGTAAACTTGCCTTTTAACAATATCTTTCTACGTCCAACATATTTTCAAATAATAAGCCCTCCTTCACCCTCATTCCAAGACCAAGCACTAGGCTGGAAAGATTATTTCCTTCTCTTCCAGTTACACTCTTTTTTTCCCCTCTCTCTCCCTATCACAAAGTATATAGTTTGTTATTTCTTTCCCCAGTTCCCACGTATATTTGTTGCAGACTGGGGAGATTATAGAAACCCATGATTTGGGCAGAGTTCTGATTTAGAGCTGTGAGCAGGGGAGTGTATATACGTTTCCTTCCCCACCCTTCTGCTTCAGTGAAGCCTGCTGCTGGGCGACCGTGGAAGCTGCTGCCACAGCTCTACTTTTGGACCCTGCTGAAGTTCCTTCCTGAGAGTGTTTGGGGAAATGAGAAATACTTCTATAAGAACAAAATTTGGCCCTGAATCTATAAAGCACTGTAACCCTGTTTGGGAAGTTATACCAACTGTTCTATAAAGCAGCCAGCGATGTGCTGTCAGTGCTGGATTTTACTTTTAAAGCACGAGTCCAAAATAGAGGCAGAATTCAAAGAAGACTTCAAGGGAGCAGAAGTTTTGCCAGAGCTTCCTGATGCAGTTCAGAATGGGCTGTGCTACATCCCACCAAAAGCTTCAGCATTCATCCCCTCTGTGCTCTGCCTTTGCTTCCTTGATACATCTGCCCATCCAGTTCAGAGTGCTTCCTGCCCTGAGCAGAAAAATGGCTTTTCCTGGGCTTACAGCGTTCTGGGGTGAATGCACTTGAATTTGCTCAAGGAGTAGAGGACCACTGCCTGATTCAGCCAGCTTGCACAGCAGTAGCACACCTTGGTTGTCTTCCTGTAGGCATGGCAGAGGTTGCAAACAGCAAAGTCAGCTCACGGGCCTCCCACCCCCATCCCCACCCCCACCCCCACCCCCATCCCCATCCGCATCCCATTGTTGCAGGGCCTGCACAGCCAAGCAGAGTGTTGATTGAAATGCTGTTGCTCACTGCAAAAATAGGTGGCATCCAGTCCTTGGCAGCCCTCAGGCAGCATGGTAGCAGACTTTCTGATCCAGGGGTTTATATCAGGTAAAGCTGAGCTCTCTGGAATGCTATTCAGCAAACTTGCTATTACAATGACACTGCCAGCTGTAATCTTCTTGGTTCTCGTTTTAATTTTAGTGCCAAAAAGTTGACAAAGTCCAGATTGTAGCTTTGAAACTGCCAGGCAAGCTAATCCTGTATAATCTTGTAGAAACATGGGGGTGCTTGGTAGTTGATATATGATACTTGACATCTCTTAGCTATATTCTGCTTTATTAAAGACTTTACTTGAAGGCAAACAGAGATCTCTAATTGTCATGTAGAAGCATTTACATGATAAGATGCTGTTAGTTATTGAAGTGATAAGAAGAATTTCAGTGCAATTATGATTGAGATAGTGGTAGAGAGTGCTGAAATATTGTATTTAACTTTCTCATATGTGGAAAACACTGTCCTTGAGCATTTCTGTAGAAATCATGAAACTTCAGCCTTTTAGACTGTGAGTTTGTCATATGCTGAGGTTGTATCACGCTGTGATACCAATAAATACTAACCAGCCAGATTCAGGAAGCCAAAGTAGTGCTTTAATTTTAGTGCCAGCGTTTCTCTAAAGCACATAGGTTTGATGTTTGAGTGGCAGAGTAAAAATATGGATGCACAGTATTGCAGAAGTTTATAAATGCTTAACTCTCTGAGCATAAAATGAAGCCTTTTCAGGAGGTTGGTGAGAATATTCTTCTTTCAAATTTGTTCTTCCTGGCGATCCACAAACCTTAAAGAAATGTTCCTTTTCTATCACTCGTAACGCAAACTGTTTTACATCCATCTTTAATCACATCTTCTACCCAAATAGAAATTTTTTCCTCGTATAAAGCAAGCAAAAACAGTCGGTGTCTTCAGAAACAGTCATTTTGCTGAAAGAGACTGTCCCATTTTATCTTTGCAAGGAAAATATTCTCTATAAAAAAAAATTAAGGAACCTCTTATTATTTTTACAGTTATTAATTTCATTGGATTAGAGAGGAACTTCCACTCACATCTTATCTCTTCAGCTGAAGACCACATGAGCTTCTGCATAGATTCCTACGAGAAGCCCTCTGTAGTAATACCTGATAAACTAAGTCATGCCTATTGTTCAGACTGCAAACAAAGCAGAGACAAAGAATTTCGGTGTTAGAGGGAATGATTTCCTTTATCTCGAGTTTGTGACAAATTGCAGTGGCCCTGCAAGCTGGGCTGTTTCAAAGTTCCAGTGCCAGTTCTGAAGGCGGTGGCTGTGATCTTGCAGAAGACAAGGAGAGAAGGCAGCAAGATGTCAGGGGCTGGGAAAGTACCTCACTGTGTTTGGAGAATAGGACATGGGGCTGCGGCACGGCGTGAAGCCACGTGCCAGCTTTGTGCCTGCAGCTCCAGCTGCCTTGCGTGGCTTCAGCAGGGTGCGTTCTCTAGGAGAAATAGTAAATAATTTTAATATTAATCTTTCATCAATCTTTAGATTATTTCTTAGGCTAGAGAATATTTCTTTAAGAATTTAAAGAGTATTTAAAGACAAGCTCCATGCAGGTGAGAGGCCAGGCTGTGCCCTGTAGTGATGGAAGTGAAATTTCTTATCTTGAGATGTAGCATGAAGCAGTTAAATACCTTTACATTTTCATAGTCTTAACAGTGGAATCTGTTAATGTGAAAATAGTTGATTAAGATGCCACCTGCATTCTGGTATTACAGTATATATTTTTGATTTCTTCCTGCAGTGTGAGTGCTTTGTGTTATGGGTTACGCGCTGTTGGCTTGCCAAAGAACTAAGTTTGGCCACCTTGCCCCATGTGATCTTGTCTATCACATCAGTTCAGAAGTAAGAAATTAAAAGCAAGAAAGAATAATAATAATCACAATAAAATCAGTCCTGTATCTGTCAGAAGATTACTCTGACTGTGACTCGTTATTCTTGTCTTTTGTGCACTGTTTCCCATTAAACTCCAGCTACAAAATGGCAAAAGGCCATTGAGAAATATTTAGTGATATTTTTATTGTTGGTGCTACACCTTGTGTGAAGCACATAAATGCTGTTACTGAGGGTTTCTGTAACCATTATTTATGTACTAAACTACAACAACAAAGTTCCTTTTTAAAAATCATGAAAGGAATGTCCATTTTTTTGAGAGTTTGCAAAATACTTGAGGTTATTCCTGCACAATAAAACTTGTTCACATGGACTCATTTTAGACAACTATCTTATGTAATCCAAAACAGGATCCAGGAGGTTTACAAGTCAGAGCATCCACAGGAGATTTTACAGCGCGCTTATGGGACCCTGCATATATTCACTGATTGCAATGGAGATGTACTCCTGTGATGTGAGTGTGCATCTCTGAGAGAATTCACCGAATTAAAGGGCAGTAAAGATCTGCAGGATTTAACAAGGGCTCCAAAGTTAGCATTGCTAATTCTTGTTTCTGTGTCACTGAAGACTGGACCAAACTCCCAGGTGGGGTACTCATCATACTTGCATGCAGAGGAGCTAGAACTCTGTTGAGATCAGTCTTATTCTCTGTAATATAAGTTGATGTAAACCCTTTTGATGAAGAAGGTAAATATCATACATATATGAGAATACACGATAAACTGTTTTCTTTTAAGAGGGAAAGTCTTATTTTTTCTCTGTAGCCATGCTAACTAATAGCATATAATTAATACACATCAGAATTAGTGCTGCTAAATAATGCAAGTCATTTTAGTTAATTTTTCTTGCTGAGCATATCTTCAGCATGAGCAGCTCTTAATCAAAGATGAGCATAACATGGAGAAATCAAAGCTGTGAGTTCATTTCACAATGGAGTTTGAATAGTGATGACAGATTCAGTGCTCAAATTAATATTTAGGTTTTAAAGGTACAGTCCATTCAGAGTACTAGAATAAAGGTTTTCAGAAGTACTGTTTCATCACTGAATTTATGTCAGGGAAGTTATGTACCGATGAAATGTCTTCTGGAGTTTTGGACTTAAAATACGGAACCTTCAATATCTACAAATACAAATAAATAGCAAGGTTGTGCTTGCTGTGAATATACTACCCATGCTTCTTCCCACCCTGACCCTTTTCTCTTGAAATACATTGTGACTGTAGAAATAAACCTGGTAAAAAAATGTTGAATGTTGAATACACTTAAAGCAAATGGCAATGAAAGGTGTATCTTCTATTTTTGCTTTCACTTTGTATTTCAAGTCCTGCAGCTCTGAGTGATTGTCTGCCACAAGATTTTCTCTAATTCATTACTCCCATAGTATTTTTGGATGGTATCCCTGAACCCTAGATGATTAACATGCACGAATAGCAGATCCTAGACAAAAAGGCAGATCTGTAATCTTAACGCAGATGATATTATAAACCAGTTGTAGCTTATCGTGGCATGTTGTAAGAGTGCAAACATAGCATTTTTTCCTCTGAATGAGCATGTTTTGTTAATTTAACCAATCCTTAATGATGGGTTAAATGCTTTGAAAAACCTTCATGGAAACATGTTAAATTGGTTAGATGGAATTGGTTTAATTAAATGCTACGACATCAAGAGCAAAGAATGGTGTGGTGATGTGTGGAAGGAATCAGTAAAGGAATATGAGCTTCACAAGTTGTAGAGTTCCACCATCTTTGAGAGGACTGGCCATTTCCATGCTTAAGTTTGACATGATAACATTAGAGAGTGAACTAGGACGATGACCTCACCTGTGCACACCCTATACAACTGTGAGCAGGAAGATGTTCATCAAAGCGAGGCTGCCAACACTGCAGATAAGCAATGCTGCATCAAATAAGAAGCCTACACGTGTAGAAGTGCAAATGCTATCTCAATAAGTCCCTAAAACTATCAATTCTCTTTTTGATCTTTGATAAAACTGATTCTATTTTTTCCTTTTCCACCAGAAATAGATACTCATAGTCCAGCCTTTGTACAATCCCACTTTCTAAAGTAAACTACCAACAGTGTGGCAGAGCAGTCCTAACACTGTCATGTTGGTCTTCCTTTCAATAAATCCAGTAGATTTTTTGTCTGCTGATGTGTTGCTGGTGTGAAGTTAATTTTCACACCAGAATAAGACTTTAGTACTACATCTTCAGCACTGGCTCTGAAGAGGGAGAGAAAATGGAAATGAGAAAAAAAGAGGAGTCCACATTTTAATTCTCTGTAGTAATAAAAAAATATATATATTTTTTAACACTTATTTTTTCTTTCATGCCTAGTAAACTTATAACTTGGATTAAAAATTATATTCTATGATTCTATAGGTTAATGATTATTTTAGACAATGTACTGAAGGTGTCTTTATAACTCTGTGATTGCCTTCTGTCTCAAGAGGCGCTGGTACATCTTGAAATGGAAGCCAAGATTGGTTTGCATAGCTGGATAGAGGTTGGATAATTGTTTGATCAGTGTTATTAAAAGCATAGTATCCCAGAACTAGAGTGTTCATGATGTGATGATATTTCTCTATCAGTATGGGACTATGCAAAACTGCCCTTCTGAAATACAGGATAGAAGATAACAATGGATCTTAAAATAAACATTTAATAGAAAGCCTTTGGCTGCATGGTCATGCTCATGGGTGAAAGAGAGCCCAAAGAGAAGTGAGAGGCTTGTGGATGGGCTGGGAAGGAAGCATGGCATGTTCTTGTAAAGGGGGTTATCCCCAGAACTTGCCCAGAACACTCATGTCTGCCTCTGTGCTCAGACACCATCGATACAGCACAGAAGCTACAGGGTCAGAAGAAGGCACCCCTTCTTCCAGTGTCCTGCTGCAAAAAGGGGCAGCGTGGAGCCCAAAGATAATAATCTATGGAAACAATTTGTTCCAGCTAGGGTGAGACTTAAGTCACTGCCTCCTCGTTTTGTCTTCGTCTCTGTTATTAATCAGATACCAAAAAAGCCTTGAAACAAATACAAGGGAAAAAGAATGCATGCAGTAGCATTGCTGTATCTTCCCTGTGACTCCCAGTAGGGTTCTCACTGCAACCTGCTCTGTTCTGAAAGCCGTGTTGAATTTTACCTTCTCTTTCTCATACTTCCCTCAATAAAGGAGTTCTTTAGTATAACCTAAATCTAGGCTAACAGTAACTTTGTCAACAGAAAGCAAACAATAGGAACAACAAAACAACCCAAGACACTGAACGTTGCTTCCTCCTGTAGTGTTTAGCTCTTGAAAAACAAAAGAAATCCTTTTTCATACATTGTTGTCCCTGCAAAATCCCTCCTACTTCTAGCTTGGCAGAAACACCAGGATAATTCTTTTTCTTTTACCAGTGAAGACAGTGGGAGTTCTAGTATTGACTTTTTCAGTCAGATGTAGTCCAGTGCTCATATTTCAGAGCAAGCCTGATTCCAAGCTAAATAGCTCTCTGCAATTCACTAATGCATGTGTGACTTCTTTAGTTTCCTCGGGTTTTCCTACATCTAATGATGAAGCTTTGCAGAATAGCATGTCAATACTGGCAATGGGCAGGCATGAAATGTTGTAGTTATCAGCACAGCATGTAACATGCCCAACTGTAGCAGAGCGCTTTGCTGGTGGAAGGTAATGTATTATGTTACAGGCATTCGGTCTCCTGCTTTGTTTCCTTCTTGTTAATTAGTTTTTAACAAATAAAACTCCTCATTCTTAGAGAGGAGAAATAGTTTCCTTAAGCTTATCTTTCTATATATACGGCTATACATATGTGTATGCATTTTATTTATATAGGTGTTCACGTACGTGTGTATATGTTCATGAAACAAAGAGGCGTTGATCTTTTGTGTTTTCTTTTCTCTCTGCACTTCTTAATGTGAGCTTTTGTCTCCTGATGGAGTAGAAAGTCAAACGGATCAGCAAACAGTTTTGGTACTGAGTGATCACAGCCAACTTTTTCGGAAAGAAATCCAAACTTCATTTCCTGCGTTAACAGTAACTCGTAACTTCAGTGGGGGTGGTGTATGTCCTACACCTTGGAAATCAGGTCACTGTTTAAGGTTTTAAATATGAATAAGGTGCCCGAAGTTGAAAATTTTGGCTTTATTGAATTGCCTCGGGTCACAGAGCAAATCAATGGCAGAGTCAGCATTAGCACCCAAGTCTTTCCACAGTCAGGTGCAGTTTACCAGGTTGTAGCCAACCCATCAATAAGTCTGTATGTTCCTCAATGTACATAATTAATTCAGTCCATAGTGTCTTAATGCTCAGCTTTTCTATACTGTGTCATGACTGAAGGCAACATTGCATTTTCATTAACCCTCTGCAGCACTGCTGCTTGCTTCAGTCAGGGCACAACGTCAGAGTGGAGAGCAGATCCGATGCTCCCGACAACTTCTGCCATTTGCTGCTGCTCTTTCCCACATCTGTGAGGTATTGGGCTTTATAAGGAAACTGAGATATTTATGTTAAAGAAGAGTTTATGTATTGAGGGACAGATTCCAGTGACACCGTGTGCTTCTCAACTAAGAGAAACGATAGTGTTCGTTTTATGGGGAAGTGTTCGTTTAACTACTGGGGGTTATCCCAGTGGCGACTTCATCCTTATTTGATAATAATGAAACATAAGTTTGGTGTTTGCTTGAGTAAGATTGCCATCTGGTAAATAATATGTTTTGTGAGTGTTTATAACAATCATGGTTTAAGCCAAAATTGACTTATCATGATTGCTGCAAATAATACTGCGGCGTCCTGACTTAGCTTCATATGTTTTTCTTCGTTGAATGGAGAAAATATATTTTGAGATCTTTTTGTATTTTTTAAAGCATTTTGCGTGGTTTCAATCTTGCATTTCCGTAAGCAATGATCATAGCTGATTACTGTCTGTACTGTAGCTCTAAAGAAGAAAAAGATTGTTTATATAATTGCAAGTATTGCTCTTTAGGTTTTGCATTTAAGTTAACTGTAGATTATTCCTTCTAATTTTTGGACTAGAAAGGCTTTAGATATTTTTCTTGGATTTTCTTTTTGTTTGTTTGTTTGTTTGTTGGTGGTGGTGTTTTGTTGGTTTTTTTTTTGCTACACATTTGAGTTCCAGTGAAGGAAAAGAAGTTCAGTACTTTTCTGTCTTGGGAAAGAGCAGTTGCACAGCGCGTGCCAGATCTGCATCATTCCAAGGCTGCCCAAGAATGTCATCTTCATTTCTTAAATGAAATATAATCTGGAGGGGAAAAAAAGAGTTTATGTAATTCTCCAGCTTTATCATAGGGTCTGGTTATTTCCTTGCTTTAACATAGTACAAATGGAAGATACCAGATTGACTTTAAAAAAGTACAGAAGTCTTGTCATTTCCTAGATCAAGGAGATATACTTACTCGCAGTACCAACTTTCTCACACTGCCTTAATGGTTGGATTCAGTGCAGAAAGGGGTGGTAAAAGATTGGCTCTTTCTGTTCATTCTCTCTTTCAGACTGTTTTCCAGCTACTGCCAACTATAGCACTGTAAGATTTTGTACAGTTTTTATTTTTGCAATGTGGACATCTGTCCAGTGGGAACAGAAGTGAGAATTTCAGAGTTTAATGGAAACCTGATAACTCAGTTATGAAAATGCTAATTAAAGCATATTTAAATGAGGCCTTTACAAATGATAGTTTTTGTGACTAAAATCCCTTCCCACTTATCATCTGCTCAAATGACTGATGTAAAAATTAACTGTTAAATTTGAAAACAAGATGGTAGGACCAAGCAGTTGTGCACCGATTTCGGTGTTACAACAGTTCCTTAAATTTATATGCAGCATATTCTATGCCTCAGAAAACATTATTATTAAAACGATTTTCCAAAGTGCTGTCCTATTTCTACATTCACTAGTGTGTGTTGCCTTTCAGGCTCTTTGCACTTTCAAGCATCCAAACTTCCAGCATTTTTTTCCTACGGAGTATGTGCGGTACTGGGACTTGTATCTTTAAGTGGTGTGGATCTGTGGATCCAGAAGTGTGGGAGAGTGCCACTGCAAGAAAATAAAAAGAGCTCCTTAAGCAGAAGCTGTTGGATCCTTGAGGATGAATAAATGCATGCACTTTTATACATCTTTTCCGCAGTGTGGCTAACAACCCACAAGTGCGGTGTGATATTCTGAATTAGGCTCTGTTTCACACTCCCCTTTCTGCTTGTCAGGGAGGTGTCAGCTTCCAATTGGGGCTCACAAGTCGCTGTAGAGTTGGGAGTCCATGCACTTGGTCTTATGGAAGGAGCTGAGGCACACTCCCCAGTCTCAGGCTTTCACTAATTCCTTCTGCGGCCTGAAAGCACTGAGCCCACCTACTCTGTTTTGGCTGGAAAGAGTGCCTCTATCTGCCAGCTCTACCAGAGAAGGAGGAAGCTCTGTCTCTGTCTCTCCCTCTCCTCTTTCATCTGGTGCTTATGGAAGAAAAAAAAGGAAAAAAGAAAAAAAGAAAAAAAAAACCAAACCTGCCCTCTGCTTAGCACAATGGATTTACTAGATGTGCTTTCTAGCAAATTGTATTTTTTAAGCTGCTAACTGCATATTTGCTTCCGTATCAAGTACGTTCCCAAAGTGAGTGGGATATATCAATGTACAGAGTAGAGGCTGTGAATTTTAGAGATTTAGAATTTTAGGTACAAAAAGCTAAACCAGCCAGCCAGCCGAAGTCTGCACGGGATATCCATTCCATACAGAGCACACTAAAATGAAGGTGAGTCCCAGGGCTCGAGGAGTATTTCCATTTCTAAACAAACTTGTTAACACTTGCAGAACTTTTTTTTTTCCTTAACCTCTTGCTGAGACCAAAGTATGTCAGTGTGTTCCAGCATGATCTACATGTGATAATTTTGATGACATTCTGATACACAGTCATTATATTGAATTTCAGTGCTTTAATTAGCAGGATGAATCCATATTGGCAGGCCAGCTGCCATATAGAAGACAAAACTGTAGTGAGAATCAAAGGACAGGAAGCTGAAACGAGGTAAAGTCAAAGCAGAAAGAAGTAGTGAGTTTTAAAAAGGATTCTTGAAGCGCTTTAGCATTGCATGAATTGTTTTCACTCACTGGGATGAATTAAGACAAGATGCCTTTCTAAGATGTCTGCCATGCCTCAAGTAAAGGCAGTGGGCTCGAACATGAGGTTTTTTGGGCAGTGACGTACAGATGCTGCAGATGAGCTGTTGCTGCTCCTGCTTTTAAAACTTCCTGCATGCTCAGCGGTGTGCAGTTCATATACATGCAAAGCTTTCGTTTCAGAGAGGTATGCCCAAGACCAAAACCAGCTTTGAAGTCTTTAAGGAACATTTTCAGATGTTTTCACAGGGTTCCTCTTTAACAAGAAGGAGAAGGGCGCATTGTGTGAATACATTTGCAGAGGATGTACAACCCTTGCATTTGTTTGTTTGACACTTCAGTGCAGTAGCAGTATTAAACCGTGATCGTTGTTAGTAATTAATGGGATTAGACATTTAAGTCATTGTTGTCACTGGTTTGGAAAACCCATACTTTATATTTTAATCTCTTTTTAATGTCAGAAGTGGGATTTTTATATTACACTAAAACAAAATGTATGAGTAGATTAAAGAAGTAAAAGGCATTAGCAAACAGCAATTAATTCATGTATTGTTGTTAGTAACAGCAGGGCAGTCTGGGATGTGCGTGTGTGTATACTGTACCTATTAACAGCCATGGAAACCCAAGCATGCACAAGTCCTTAAACTGTTATACAGAACTGTTAATGTTCTCAGACTAGAACAGTGTGGAGTAAATGTTTGTACTCCAGCGAACTTGTTCTATTTTAAGCCAAAATTCATCCACTTTTCAGTTCATCTCAAGACCATGCATTTTGATGTGGATTTAGAGCAGAACCTGCCACGACTCCGCATGAAGCCTCTGTTGCTGTCGCTACCCTGCACCATGAGAAGAAGGCTAATGCTCCAACAGACCGAAGATGAAAGTGTAACCACAGAGATCTGGAGAGAAGTTCTCAGAAGGGTGGAAAATTGTGTCTAGTAATCAAGAGAATTTTGATTTAGAAAGCACATCTTCCATACACGGATAAATGTTAAGCTGTACAAGCTCTCCAGGAATGGATCCCCTCTAATAATATTTGTTCATTTTTACCTTATAGAGCGAACCTCGATTATGCATCTGCCAAAGGAAAGAAGACCACTTAGTCCAGTTATTAGTAGCTTTAGGATTTGATTAAAGACTTTAAATGGAACTTGAAAGCTAGGTTGCTCTTGACATCTTGGTTTTCTCTGGACTTAGATATATGTGTGCTCTTGGAAAGGCTTGACAATGGGAAACACTTTTCTCGATCTTCTGATATCTGTTGGGAATCTTAGGGTGTTTTGAAGAGCCTTCAAGCAACGATCAGCAGCTGCAGCGTGCATCTATGGCTATTTAGCATGCTAAACAAGAGTTTGTTTTACCAGACAAAGCCTTTGAAGATCAGAGAATCTTTAGAAAACAATTGCCTCTGTTTTATAGTTTGCCTTCCATCAACAAGCATGAAAACAACTCATATCACACCTGGGTCTGTGAAATCACACGGGAAAGGGTGCTGCCATCCTGTATGTTCACCTAAGTGATAGGTGTAAGCCAGTCAGAGGAATGATGTGATTCTAGGCTCTGTCTTTTCAGCTCGGTCCTGAGGCCACCTACCTGTTACATAGCTCTCAAGTGTCATTTAGTCCCTTAGGGCAGAGAGGAATGCCATTTGCCAGGTTGGACCTCATGGTGTGAGTGTGACCAAGCTGCGGGCACTGTGCTGGGTCTGGGCTCTGACTACCTTGCTAGTTAATGCTCAGTGTGTCCGATGAGTTTTAAACGCACATCTGGTTTACAGTATGCCTGAGACAAAAGCTCTTTGCTAACTACAACTTCTACTGATGAGACTTGTTGAGTGGTAAAGCAGTGCAGCTCAAGGCAACGTGGATGAGAAGTCTGGTAGCATCTTGGGTTTGCAACTCACTTGTCCACTGGGCCTAGGGTACCTGGTCTACCTAAGAAGCCCTTTGTTCAAGAGAAGGCTGACTCTGGGGAATATTAAGTTGTCTAGAAGTCAGGGGAGATGAGAAAGAGCCAAATGTTTGACTTTACATATTTTTTTTTCTCCCAGTGAGAATCTGTCAATCTTTGCTTGCTTGCTTGCTCACTTGCTTGCTTGCTTATCTATCTACCTATCTATTTATTTATTTTCAGTGGGTTTTTGTTCTTAATGATAGAGCCAGGTGCCAACAGCGACTAATAATTTGCATAGCTTGTTATGGAGCTTGCTCAGTGCCCCAGCTGTTATTGCAATTCTGGATCACTCCAGCTCATGCCACAATTGCTGGTTTGAAATCAGCGCAGCGCAGGGATTGTATTGCTGATCTCACTGTGGAGCCTGAGACCCTGAGGAAATGGCTAAGGACCTTCTTGTTCTGGTGATGTGCCTGCTGCTTGCATTGCATCAGGAATCTTCTCCAGCAGAGAATGGTCTGTGTTCTAGTGCAAGTACAGCCTCGGTTGTATGTACCTGGCTCAGCAGCCCAAGTCGGATTTCCTGCGTACCCCAGGGATGCAGGCCTGTTGTAATCAGCCCAGGAGGAGTCAGGCTGCACACTCAATTCTCATGCAGATTAAAAAACTCAACTGATCGCCCTGAGATTAGCACAGGAGTTCACGTACAGCTGAGACCTGCGTGATTGTTCTGCTACCTAGAGATGCCGCGCTGTGTTTCGTGCTACCCATTCACAAACTGCAGTGGAGAAGCAGCCGTAGTTACGGTTTCCTGTCTCTCTGAATAAATCTTGCCTGCTTAGTAAACTTGATGGGTTCTCATGCTTTTACAGAAGGAAGGAGTAAAAGTTGTGTCAACACTGTGTAAAGAGAAATGTTATGCTGTAACCTTTTGAACAGTGAGAAATTTCATGCAAAGCAAGAACATCTTGACAGGGCATAACTGCACATTTATTTAAAAATGAAACGATCGTTTATTAAGAAAACAATGTCTGCTGGTGGTAACCTCGTTCTGATTTTCTAAATTAACTCTTCTCCAAAACAGGCTCATTATCTGGGAAATGACTGCTTCTAGCAGAGCAGAGGAAGAGGCACAAGCAGTGGTACGAGTGTTACTGTTTCAGCAGCTCCCAGCAGAGCTGCTGCTACTGAGGCTCTGTCAGCACTGGCGTGGGAAGTCTCCTCGTTTGTGATTTTTGTTTTATTTTTAGATTATCATAAAATCGGAGCCACTCAGGAAACTTGTGTACCAGGTCTGTGGCTAGTAGTGTGTCTGCCTGGAGCAGCTCTTGAACGACTCGAATAAGTGATGCCACAAAGCAGACGTTCCTTCCTGTGTGCTTGCGTCAAGGCATGGATTTTGGACTACCTATTTTTCCTCTAATGAAACAGAAGGCGCTTATAGCATACTAACTCTACCCATTTTCTAATTTTCATCTTGGCCTGATGTCTGGCTGCCGTTCTCATCTTCCCCTGGCACTCTGGGATCCTGTTAGTGAACACACTGGAGCTGTGATGTAGGCAGGTCAGTGCAACGACGTCACCCTGCTGCTGTCTGCTGCCAGCAACGGGCATCAGGATTCAGGCTGGATATTAGGAACTCCAGCATCAGGATTCAGGCTGGATATTAGGAACAGTTCCTTCTCCAGAAGAGCAGCGAGGCAGTGGCACAGCTGCCCGGGGAGGTGGTGGGGTCACCATCCCTGGGGGTGCTCAGGAGCTGTGGGGATGTGGCACTGAAGGACACGTTAGTGGCGTGGTGGGGGTGGGTTGATGGTTGAACTCGGTGATCTCAGAGGTCTTCTCCAACCTTAACGATTCTATGACGCATCTCTGTTGGGGAAGATCATTGCTGGTTTGTACTTTTGTCTGTGGCTGAATGAGTGAAGTTTTCAAACCCACGAGCAGGTCATATGCTTAGAAACCGCAGGACACCTCTTGGAGGGCAGAGCTGCAGCACCGAGAGATCAGCCAAGCAAGCAGCTGTGGGCCTGCTGCACGGGCTGCAGTGATGTTGGTCAAGTGGTGGCTGCTCGCTGGCTCCTTGCTGGCCAGCATGAAATCCCCTGGAGGCCACCGTGCAGCACCCACTTGTCTGCTTTGTCTGCGGAAGAAAAGTCTTTGAAGTTGATATTCTAATAAGAGGTTTTGTAAAAAGGACCAGGGACTGATGTCTGAAGGCTGGCCTGCCCTCACAGCCCGCTGTGGAAGGGGTGAAGTGCATCCCTACTGGCTGGTGGCAGGGTGAGGAGCAGCAGCCTCCAGGGCTGGGATTTCTGAGTCCGTGCTCATGCTGTTTCTCATGTAAAACAGGAATTTCATAGCTGGATTCTTTCTAAGCAGAGGATCACGTCGTACAGAGCTCTGGTTGTCCAGGTGGCATCTGGTTTGCTCTCATTTTGCAACACTATGAAGCCATGCAAGTACCAGCAAAACGCAAGTTCGTATTTTGACTAATTATGACCTCCTTAGGTTAATTTTTATGCATCAAAGCTACTTGACATTTGTCAAAACAAACTCAAGTCCCTCAGAGAGATTTTACGATGAAACCCACCACTGCTCTGACAGCTTGCTCTCTGGGGAAGAGAGAACTGTGGCTGGCATTAAAGACTTAATGCTTCCAAGGTTCTTCCTTCCTGCTGGTCCCAAGGCACTCACCTGGGTTGGGCAGAGCGGCACACCATGGCAGCTGGCAGTGTGGCAGCGTTCTGGAGCGCTGTGGCTGCTGCTTGGGACGTTGGTACGCTGCTGGGTGGCAGCCTTGCAAACTAGATCTGAAATTAACGGATGGGACGCAGAACAGTCCCGCTGCTCCTCTGGAGGGCTGGGCAGGGCCGTGCTGGCTGCTCTGCTGCCCCCATGAAGGATGTATTGCCCCCGCTGCCTCTGAGAGATGAGGAGTTAGAAGGCTGGTATTTCCCTTCTGATCTCCACCCGTTATTTTGCAAAATGAAATATTTTCTCCCGTAGCAGCCATCTCTAGCCTTTGTCAGATGTTATTCAGCACAGAGCACTTCCCAATGCTCACTATTATTTCACCGACGTGTGCTGCATGCCATATGCTTAAAACCTGAGGTATCATTCACTGCTTCGTAGTAGCCATTAATATCTGCTTTTCCCATGGTTTGTGTACTTATTCTAAGCATGTGCCTTTTACAATGCAGAACACAAGAGACTTGTTTTGTAAGATTAATGAAGGTCACCAAAATTCTCAAAAGTATTCTGATAATTAAGGCTTTGTTTATCAAAAACAAGTTATATTAAGAGCAAAAAGATTCATGGTAATTATTCATAATCTTAACAATTCAAGTGTAGCCACCTCATTTGTGCATTTAATTCTTCTTGTTAATGTTTTGCATAAATCTGCATAATTACTTGAGTTGCCTGTTGTAATTTTGACAGCTACTCAGTTCATGTGCACTAAAGTATATCAAAAGCTTGATGTGCTGAATATTTATAATTTTACGTATGTTCTTGGGATAATATTTTTTCAACAACATTTTTAGTTTTTGTGAAATTGACATGGTTTACTCGGAAAGATTGCCAAACACAGATCTCCATATCAGCACACGGTGGGACTTGAGGAATGCTTAAAGGTGTAGCACCGGGTTTTGGAAGGGTTGTGCAAAAACACACCCTGATCATACACGTTTTGATGATTTATTATTTTTTCTGGGTTTGTTGCTTTTCCATTCGTGCGAGCGAACGCGCGATTCTGAAAATAAAAAACAGAAAATAAAAGTTTTTTGCTCCGTCCTCTGCGCGTGTAAGCATAACTGGCTGCCCCGAATTTTATTCCTAGTCACATCTGAAAGAATAATAGAGGAAACGGCGAGCCCGGCGTTTGTGTTGAACAGCATTAGCATGAGGAGCTGGCTGTGACACGAGGCAGTGCTGGGATGCTCCCAGAGGGCTCAGGCAGCCCTGGGAGCTGTCTGCCTACGATTTAGCGAAACACAACTGAGCCAACAGCGAGCAAACCCAACTTCTGCCTTCCGAGCGCTCCCGCACGTTAACGCTCCGTGTGGGGCTGACGGAACGTAAGGCACATCGCAAGGATAACAGCATCGATCAATCAAGCTGTGCCATCCTTCAGCCGCATTTCTGGGGAGGGAAGGAATAAGGAATTTGCAGTGAATAGGTGCTAATGACCTCTTCCAGCGCAGAGAAGAAATAACGCGGACTTTAGGAGGGCTGCAAACACAGAGGTTATTTATAAATAGCAGTGTGCTCGTGAATTACAAAAGCAGTCACTAACTAATTGCAGCAGTAAGTTTTCAGTGCATCTGATGACTGTCTGGCACAGCGTGGTGTGAATCTTCAGCCGGCTGAAATCACACAAATTATTCAGGCTTCTTGCAAATGTTGACAAAATCCTGGTTTCAAATTCTAGTCAGTCTCCTTCCAATACACTTGCCCGAGACAGTTTGTTTCTGAAAGCCTGTGTTGTGCGTACTGAAATCGTCAACAGTTTTGTACTTAAGATTAACGTTCGAGTGCATGTGCTGTGGTGCAGAAGAGCGTACTTGCTGTTCAACTCTGTGTTGGCCTCACTGAAACAGTTGTGCAAGTGCACATTTGTGTGTACTAGCTCTTTAATGCGGCATTTCACTTTTTTTTTATATGAAAAAAAGCTTTCTTTAAGTCTAGCGAGGGGATGGGAATCCTATTTTATCATTCCTTTGGGGGGGGGGGGGGAAGAAATAAAAAAATATTGTGGTCCATGGCATGCTGTTGTCCAGCAGAAGAAAATGAACAGTGCTCAAATGGTATCAAAGCAGAAGCAAAAATTCTCTTTCCGATTCTAGTTCTCCAGTTGCACGGATCCTGGTGCTGTCATGGAGATGCTGCAGATTAATTGTGAAAACTTAAAACATCAGATGAATGGTACTGCTTGCTGCCAAAGAGCAGCTTCCACACCATGGGAGGAGGGGGGAAGGCTGAAAGCATCCCTTTTTTTTTTGCTCAAAAGTTATTGGGGGTTGATTTAAGAGTAAAAGGACGAAAAGTGCAGTTGTCACGCACTGCTATCTTTCACTTTAATGAGCACTCAAATGTAAGTGAAAAATTAAAAGGTTGTTATATTTAGAAAGAGCTGAAGCCATGGACTGAATGTGTGCTGCACACAGTGGGGGATGAGCGTAAAAAATGAAGGGGGAAAGCCCATCTACTTTGCTGCCACATTCATTAATTAAAAGAAGTTTGGGAAACAGAAACTGAAGGAAAAAAACAAAGCCACGCCAAAACAAAACAAACAAACAAACAAAAAACAACCTTCTTTAATTGTGTTTACCCAAAAGCCTTTTCTTCCTAATTTAAATAGCATAAACATCTGGACTAAAGCAATATTAGAATCATGGCAGTAGTCAAGCAAATCTTGTGGAAAATAATGAAATTAGATCCCTGGTGTTGTGACAGAGTAAGGGCAGGATACATCAGTTCGATGTTAATAAAATTTCCATGAATGACTGAATACAATTAAGAAATTGTCAGTTGCGGCAATGAACTTTTGTAGCTCATAGATGTTTGCATCATTTGATTATGCTGGCAATTTAAAATTGTTTGTTAGTGTCTGTGTTGGGATATTAATTATGACCTTTATTACAGCCCACAATTAAACTAGTCATATAGCAAGAAGCAGCCTGTGTTGTAATAGGAGAGGATCTGAACTGTTCAGAATAGGGGCTTGCGATGTTCCGACCATTCACTGATGATCCAAATTGGAAATTATTTGAAATGATCCAGGACTCTAAAAAAAAAACCCCAACAGTTCTTCTGGGTTGAGTAACCCCTGCAATAAAGAAATTTTGGTTTGTTTTCTAACAGTTTCAATTGCCAACGACATCGGGAAACCTGTTTTTAAAATAGAGAGAGAGAAAGCATTTTTAACTGTGACTCCGAGATAAGCTTTCTCCCATTTCAGGAAGAGAAAACAATTATTCATTGGTTAATTAGCTGTAAACAACTTTTTAAAGACACATCCATTATATATGTAATTATTTGAAAAAAGCTTGAATGCTATTTGCGCTAATGCATAATTATTAGTGCTTGCTAAAAGGATTAGCAGTATTTAGATGACCAGTGTTGTTGGGAAATATCACAGTGCAGAGAGGAGATTAGCATCAGGAAGGCATGTGCAGTGATGAATCAAGAGCTGCCTGCACCCCTTCCGTGGTGACAATGAGCAAGTTGCACGTGCAGAAACAAAGCGTTTCGTGCTGATGCACACTTCCCTGTCTTCAATATTTCCTTCATGCTTTGCAGGAATATATCACCGCCGAAGTCTTTCTACGCCCAGTTCCTGTGATTTTTTTTTTCTCTTAAACTCCCGTGGTGTATTTGTTGTTTTTTTTTTTACAACTGCGTGGTACCTTTATTACTGCGGAGATGAGTGGCAACTTTACAATGCCCTCAGCACATCCATTTAGTAACTATTATACATAATTTACCAGGAAAATGTTAAGTCATAGTGAAATCTATTTCGGCTGCTGGAATGTGTTGACTGGAGCACTATTTACAGCCACTAGCATGTGAGTGAAAGGAAGAGCATTTTAAACATCGAAATATTTTTAACGCAGGTCAAGGGAAAGCGTAACGTTTGTCCTAACACATTGCAGATTGGGAAGGAGGCATCACAGAAACGAGCCTGAAATGCCTGTGAGTTATGCACGTGTTTATCCAAAAAAGGCTTTGACTTGCAAGTGCAACAATTGCTCCAGAAGAGGCACTTCAGGGCCACATCAGTGAGAACCTAGGCATGCGAGCGACCCAGTTCCAACAGCAGTTGTGTTTGAATGGTTACCTTGGACATATCTATCCAAATCATTGATGATAAGGGATTTAACGTGCCAAGTCCCTGGATTTTTTTATTTTGCAGAGCTTTTCCAAGCCATGTGCACAAGTGGCTGGCCACAGAAGCGTGATAAATGGCATCGCAGGAGCATGACAGGTCCCCCTGCCATGTCCACACACGTGCTGTAGCCCTGACCTGTAGGCTCGAGCTGAGCAGTGGGGGAATTGGTTGCTCTCCGTGAATTTGGCTGCCTTTCAGATGCTGCCTGTAGTGATGCTAATTGCTAGCATTTGTGGTGCTTGGGTATGCGATGCTGCCACCTGTACCATGTCAGGATTCCTGATCTTTGGGGCAAGAAAACACCTCTCAGTTTTCTTCTATGAAGCTGAGGGATTGGTATTTGACAGCTGTGAAGGGATGATTTTAGCATTTCAGGTCACTGAATACTCTTAATGCTCTGGAGTATATTAAGGAGAAATTGCACACTTTCATTTGTCCGATTTCTTTAGAGTGCCTGTTATGTAGAAGCATGTGGGAAACGGATTTACTTTTTGCTGTTACAGTTTTAGTTGGCAAAGAAACGATTATAATTCAGGGGATTTCTGCGTTTAAGCGTCGATGATTATTCAGAAGATTTGATTGCTGCAAATCGGAAGCCTTGCAGTTCAGTTTACTAATTTATTTTGTGATCTGTGACTAACAGACTAAAAATGCAAATAAGCAAGCCCTTTACGGCTTTATCACTGGATCAGTTTACTGACGGGCGGATCACTCACTAGACATTTCAACACTTGTGATTTCTAAGTAGTCAGAGGCTGAAGGAATGAGTGTGAAGTGGGGGCTACAGGGAAGCCTGTGTGAACAGAGGCTTCAATGCGATTCAGGATTTATCTGTTTCAGACTTGGAAAACAGAAGGCAGACTTTACTGTCCATTATTGAGATGACATTTTTTCTCTCATCACATGTGGAAATCGTCTCATGTTGCAGCATGCTTGTGTGCTAGAAGGAGACAACTGGTACAGCTAAAAGAAGGCTGAAGTGGGCAGTGTCCCTTCCTTTTGATTACATCTCTTTGCAGTTTCCATTGCATGTCATACTTCGAGAGCACTGAAAAACTCTAATCTCTCATTTTTACATTTGGTTGACATCCCCCCATGTTTTGAAGGCTTAATTTATTTAAGCATATCGTGGCTGTTTGTTTGCTACTAGTCTGCAAGCCAATCTTGCCATCGATGTCAGCACCATTTTGGAGTTGGTAGTAGGACAGGATCCTTCTCCAAGTGAAAGCAGATGAATTTTTGCTCTGGTCTCCCGAAGGTCTGGTATTACCTATTTTTGCAGATCCAGCAGAGGGAGCAGAAGTCCACCAATGGGGTTTCTTTGGACTAAACATTTGGGGTGGCAGATGGATTGGCAAAAATCGCTTGTGGAGGTGGGGAACTGCATGAATCATTCCCCCCCATATTCTAAGTAAATTGTTCAATTAGAACAGTAAAAACCACTCTGTAATTCAGTAATTTCTCATGTCCTGGAATTTCTTTTTTTTTTTCTCTTTAAGTTCTGCATGAGTTGGTACCTTATTATAACAATTGATAAAACTATTTTCAGTGCTAACACAAGTGTAGTGATTCCAATTAGCCAGCAGATGATTATTTAATAAGGAATAACATCCAACCATGTCTTTGCACATCAGCTCCCCTGTCATTTCGCTATATTTGTGAATGTACATCAGAAGAGTTGGCTACAGCTGGTCTTGAGTGTTTCTGGGACTTTGTGACACAAACATCAGTTTGTTCAACTGGATTTGTAGTCATGCAGTGATTCTGCCGCAGAGCAGAATTTAAGGGGGACAAATTTTGATCAAGAGTCTAAGATACTGTTGCCACTTTAAAGAAAGCATTATCTGTAGTCGTGTTGTCTTAAGATGCATGCATGCAATTGATATAATCTGCTATTAGTGATGTTACTCCTGCAATAACAGGTAATATCACACCAGAAACGGGTGATGGGGGACTTGCTGCTAAGGGTGGCAGGTGTGAATTTTGAACTAGCTAAAAGAGAGCTGGGAGCCACAGCATTTTGAAGATAAATAAGTTGATTCTGAAATTGCTGGGTCCAAGAAGACCATCACCAATAGTTTTACCTCCTTCAGAGAGAGCGTTTCCTGCTACTCCTAGAACTGTATTGTCAAGTTATTGTTTAGTTTGGAAAGTTAGAATAAGTCCTGGGCATTGATGGCTTCTGCCACTACCTCCTTGCAGTGCTTCTTGAACCATTCCTGCCTGGTCTTGTGCTTTAGGCAGGTGTAGAGGCGAAAAACCCATGCCCAAATCTGGAAGAAACTATCTGGGTTTGGGGTACGCTGGATATTTACCGTTAGTAAAGTTTGCAGAATGCCTGGGTAGTGGCAAACGTTTTTTTTTTTTTTTTGAAGTGCTGATGAACTGGAGTTAGGTCTCAATTGGGACTTCATAAGCATATAAACTCTGAAGAATGGAGGGAGGTGACTGCTGGAAGGTAAATGTGAGTCTTAACATCTTTGGAGTGTGATTTAGTTTATTACGTAGCTGAAGGAGGAGCTTGAGACAATGGCTGTACATGCTGTTGGAAAGGTGGATTAATAGCTGTACAAAGTGAGGTTTCTTAACATGTCCTTCTGTTACTACATGTTGATGTTTTGCTGATTAAAAGAATAAAGGTGGTCCCATCATAATACAAACTAAAACAGAACAGAAATCTCCAATTAACGGAAAGAATTGGATAATGGAAAATGAAACAAAAGCTAGCATGTTCAGAATGCAGTTTTACATCATTGCTGGCATAAGATGCTGTGACTTTTATAACTGTTCTCTAAAGTAAGGATGAAGTTGTCAGCCTTAACTTTGAGTATTCTTGCTTTCAGCAGTTTGTGTTAAACATTAACGTTATTGAAAATGACTTTTTATCCGTGTGCATTCATGACTTGTTTGCCAGTTTCCACTCCCAAATGCATGAATTTCAGCAGCTAGCAAGCATCAAAGTAATACTTTTCGACTCAAAAAGTTATATTTATAATTGAATATTAGCCTTTTTCTATTTGCTTTTCGTTTGTTTTTGGTGTGCAATTACTAGAACATACAATAAACTCTAAGTAGTTCTTCTTTGCTCTGTCTGTTACATCGGAGTATACATGCCCTGATTATATCACTTTAATTAACTCTTTTTGTGCTTCAGTAAAGTTTGAAGCATTAAGCATTGTCGATGCAAGCACCGTGACATTCAGGTTGCCCCAAAACAGGAAAATAAAATGTAGGTCAAACTGTATTGATGTGTTTTGCCAGCCATTATTACATCAGATTTTGAATAGCATTTATTCTGTAACTGGCAGTTGAGAGCCTGCAATTTCCATCGTTATGTTCTGAACATTTTAAGTTTTTCCTAATTTTTGTTGTGTTTGCACCATATATAGCCCAAGGGGAAAGTAAACTGGGGAAAAAGAGTCACCAGTTGTACTTTGGACAGCTTAGCATGTCTTTCTTCAGGGGAATCACTCCAGTTATTTGCCAAGTTCATGTATCTATAATATTCTTTTAGATTCAATTTTCCACCCTTTACTTTTCTCCATTTCATATTTACTTTCTTCTTCATGGTCATCCCATCTAATCTGTCTGCCCGTGTCTACCTAATCTGCCTAATATATCCATGTATCATTTCTTTAATGATTTTATTATTGAAGTGACATTTAGCATTTGAGACTTAAGCACACATTACAAAAGCTTAATTCTCCTATTAGTGGATCAAACTTCCATGCTTCTCCCACAGTCAGCCTGTTCCATGAGTTAAACAAGCCTTGTTGAATGTTGTCCAAGAACTGTAATGCAGATCTGTTTTTTAATCTTTATTAGTGAGAGGAAGCCACTGTAAAGATCTGGGTCACTCGTACTGCAGTACTGACTGGAGCTCTTGTGAAGATGCAGGACTTGCTTTCACTGCACAACTTGAATTTTGTCTTTAAGGCCTTCCTTCCACCACAGAAGCTCGAGAATTAAATTTTTTCTGCTTCTCCCATCCATAATGAACTGCAGATGCTTTAGAAACTTCTGTGATTCTTCTCGGTCCCCCTTCTGTGTGTGTGTGTGTGTGTGTGTGTGTGTGTGTGTCCAGCTTTACCAGATCAACTTCTCTTTGTTTCAGCTTCCTTCAACGAATCAAATTGACTTCTCAGAAGTGCATAGCTAGCAGGAACGTCTCACAAATTACATCCATTATTACTCTCTCCTTCTTGAGGTTTTCGAGTTGTTTGATATCCCTGTAACAGTGTGCCTACTCTGTGACTATGAGCACTTCTTCCCATACACAGCCTCTGTTACAGCATTTTCCAGAACCTGGCTGCTTCCCACCATTTCTCCAGGCTCCCTCGTTTTAGTAGGATCTAGTAAAGCTTTCCAACCTTGTTGCCAAAAACCTCTATTAAAATTCCTGTAAGATAACATGGATTTGCTCAATTTCTTGTCCTGTTGCTCCTATTCATCTTTGTGTCACTCTGTAGTCACGTGTCTGATGTGGTGTGACTGTTAGTGTCATGCTTGCAGTTCATGTCAAGACAAGTCATGATGTGTTGCAATGCCTGTATCAGGCTACCTCAACATTTCCTTGCCTGATTTCATATATTTCTCCTTCACGCTTTTCTGTGGCTTTATTCCTTATGTACTTTCAAGTTCTGTGAATTAACTTTCTTTTCTTTTCTTTTTTGCAATAAGCTCTCAGAGTCTGGGATGAGACTGACAAATGTGCAATTACAAACTCAAAATCTGGATAAAAAGTCTGGTTACATGACATTAAATGGCTTGTATGTAGAAATGGTTTTTTCTGTTGGGTTTTTTTTTTTTCAGATCAAGCTTGTGGTTTGCCTAAAAGATTTTGCTAAAGATGTTTCCATTGTGTTTCTCTAGTGAAGCATAGCTAGACAGTTAAACATGTTGTATGGGCACTGAATAGAATACCATTTAAGGTATGTCGAGTTTCATTTCAGGCATCTTTCTGTATTTCTTTATCATGGCACAGACTCTAAGGTGATAGGGACGTAAAGAACAGAAGCGTACATTTGCACGGTATGTTTAGCAGTGGGGTGGCCTGCAGTAAAGTTCCTTGGCAGTAGACTCCACTGTTCTTTGGTTCAGGAGATGCTAGCCTGCAGTTGAAGTTCAGTGACTTGTTTTTGTGGACAGGATTCGACCAAATTAAAAAATAACATTGTTGTGTCTCTACTTTGATAGTGCATTCCTCTTTGATGGAATTCAAGTGCCCATTTGCATGCTTTCAATTGACAAAAACAAGAAGCAAAGCAAAAGAGACAATTCTTACCAGTTCATAAATAAATTGCTGCTGAATACCAAACCTCATTATTCCTGTTAAATAAATGAAAGTAGGTGAGCCTTCCTCTTTTTTTTTTTTAATCCTTTTCCTCTCTTGTTTAAGAAAATAGCATGATCTCAGGATAACATCTTTAACTAAGAGAGCGTAAGTACACGGAATAATTACAAATACTTTTATACAACAGACAGACAAATTGTGATGATTGTCTGTACTAAAAGAAATAAATAAATCCTGGCCTGAAAGACTACAGTAAATCACAAAAGTGATCTCAAGTGAACAGAGATAGATTTCTGGAATACGGTGTGCAATGAAACCACTGACCTCTCATACAAGGGTTCATGTCTTTTTCTACAGAAACAGATGGGTAATAGCATAATGCTGAAATCATGCTCTACATAATATGGACCTAGTGATTGCAGACCTGATTGCTTGCCATATGGTTGCTGAAGGGTTGAAGAGAAAATGGGATGATATGCAAACCCTTAAAAGCAACATTTTTATTGAATGGCCATTACATTAAAACCCAAACTCTGCAAATGAAGAAAAGATGAAAGAAACCGTGGTGAACAATGATGAAATAACAAAACAATAAAAGAAGAAACACAATAGCATGTATTTGTTTTCAATATGCAAAATAATACTCCTCATTTTTTTGTTGTCATTTTGCCTTGTGTTATGAGCATTTGGTGGAAAGTTGGTGGGACATCGTTGCCTGCAGGGCACAAATATAGCATATTGGAGAACTGCAGTATTCACTAGGTCAGACAGGGAAAGAAAATAATCACTTGTCTCAAAGGAAAAGCTTCTGTGTTAAATGTTAACTGGAATATGCAACTTGGATTCATAAAGCACATACTGAGAGGCCGACGGAAAGCCTTCACTAGACTTTCTTATCAAGACAGGCTTCTACAGCTGACATGCTCTCCCTCATGAACAAAAGTTGGTTTTGCCTCTAGTAGAACCCTTTTATTGTTAAATGGTGATTTATGTATCTCTTTATTTATTGACTTATTCCAGTAGACTTGCCACTATAGTAAGAGAACAATGCAAAGAGCTGTTATGCATCTGCCCTTTCTGATGTGTAATTGTCTAGAAGAGCTTCTCCGTGGGGAGGAGGTTATAGATAGGTCTCAGCAATACGACCGCAGCTTCGTGGCCATGCCAGTGTGCGTGCTGAAGGTAACTTATGAGATCGTGGCACGATGAAAATCATGTCGTGCTTTTGAAATGGACTAGGGATGGAAACAGTGTCTGAAATCCAGATCTGCTGGGATTTTCTTACACATCACTTGAAGGGCAGGCTTGGGATGGTCTCTTCTGAGCCACTAGTGGATTGTTCTGCTTTGTCCCCATGGGCTGATATGGGAAGAATACTCAGAGGATGGAAGCTATAAATTCAACTCAGTCTAGCTATCGTAAAGGTTTGGAATTTGATAACATGAGTCATTGGCATCTTGCTGTCCTTCACCTCTTCTGGAAGCTCAGTCGTGCAGAAGCATACAGATCACAGAAGGACTTGCTTTGCGTGGAGGAGACCACGCTGACTTTGAGTCAGGAAATCCCAGAAAGATTCGTAACATGACATTATAACTCCCCAACCACGACAGACCCTTTCAGTGGTGGGAGGTGCTCCTCATTCTGCAAGGCACGTTCAGTCTCTGCTTTCTGGTGCACAGGAGCATGCAGAGAGAGGTAGGTAAGCAGTGTCCTGTTCCTGTCAGAACACAGCATTCTTTTGGTCAAGGTGGATGTACTGTACTATGCCTCCCACAGCAGTACCACAGCAGTTGAGTCTTTCCATGTTTGTCCTCTCTACATTGTGCTACTTAGGAGTTTCTGAGACCAAGCCAGCAGTAATGCAGCTATCTCACTAATCGCTGCTAAATACAGACTGCTTTCGCTTGCCAGACTTGTGTGAGGCCTCCCACAAATCACAACTTGTTTGACTGCAAGAATTTTATTTGAAAACTCGTATTTAAAGAGAAGGCTTGTATGTATGAGAATGTCAGTATCATCTTCGGGATTGTCAGACTTTTCTTTGGCTGCCCACCTCACTTTTATTTCATTTGGAGGCCTAAAGACATATGGCAAGTAGCACATTCTGTGATTTAAGGCATGTTAACTATGGCACTGCAGGTTTTCATACGACAAGAAGAGATTTCCTTCAGCCTACCAAACTGATTCTCATAATTCTTGACTAGTGACATGTTGGCTGTGCGGCAGCAATAAGTTTTGCATAACTTTTAAGAGCCTGTGCTGACCTACTTAACAGGCATCCACTGCTACATAATGTATTTAGGTCAAGTATTGTGTTTGAGCTTATCATCAATCTTGTCATAGTCCACCTCACTGTGAGAGCCACAGGTGTCTGACTGATGCAAACATTCTATAGGGTAGAAGATACTCTTGTCCTGTTCAGAAGGGGAGGGTGGTTGTCGTGGTGCTGTAGTTTGTTTCTTCTGGAGAAGCACATCCTGCCCCGTGCCCGCCCATGCTGTGGTACCACTGCTTTGTTTCCCTGTGCTACATGATTCAAATGATGTCCAAAACTGTCTGTAAAACGTTTTTGTTTTTTTTTTAATGGCTCATTTGACTAGACAGTACATATTCCAGTTTAAAATCTCCTTTTACTGTGGCAGGGTACTGTTTCTCACTTGCAAAACAATAGTGTTGGCTTTTCTGCACCCTTGTGTGCTGACTGTAAATACAGGAGAGGCCCCTTTCAAATAGACAATAGCTGGGAGTCATCCTTTTGTTAGCATTTAAAATAACTGTTTTGCAGCAGTTGCAGTGCGTGAATTTAAGAGCTTCGGCAGGGTCCCAGCACGGGAAGGTGGAAGCCACCTCACTGGAGATGCTCGGGTGCACCTGATTTCTGTCCCTCAGCTCGGGGATGCGCAGACCCATCACGGTGTCAGACTGAAGAGACTGAACTAAGCAGTCCTTTTTGAAAAGCAATATTCTTCATTTCTTTTGTTCCTGTGCTGGTTGCAGCCGGCGTTTTATCCCACACTTTGGGCAGACTGTTAAAGCATGTATTTTAATAAAGCAATGCCAGCGTACTTAGTCATCCATATAATATTAGCATAGTGCACATTAGTTCGTGCAGTAAATTGTTGCAAAGTTATATGACATCTTAATGCTCTGACAGGATGTGAAAGACAATAACACCGCTGAAAAGACCAGAAAAGCCCATTTATAGCTACTGAATAATATATTAGCTTTTAACACTGTATATATGAGTAAAATAAGATGAAGTATGAAACGGACAAAATAATTATTTATGCCATATATTATATTTTATCGAAATCAAAACTGCATCACCTCACAACCTGGTGTGAACTGTTTTTGGTACGGCATCCATTGCCTCTAAAAGCTGTAAATGCCTGCACTCTGAGATCGACTGCCCTTCACTTGGAAAAAAGTTGCACTGGAAGAAAGTCACTGATCTGTTGTGGGCATGCAGGGATCAGTCCCAGAGCCTCAGATGTCCTGATGCAGGCATCTATGATCAGCTTCAAAAATATGCAGGGGGCACTCTCATGTAAATGATTCGCACAGACAAACTGTTGCAGAACTGGAAATCTGCATTGCACTTTTTAGCAGTATATTATGATGTATGAACTGCAAAGGAAGAGTTGCATAGCAATGAAACTTGCACGATAAGAAGTCCAATTTATACACAGGTCCCAAGAGTTTGGCAACTTCTGTCCTGTGCTTTCTTTCTAAATGCTGCACAAACACTGTGGGCACATATGATAAATTAGTTTGCACTGTCTTCTTCCACATTCCAAACAGAACTTCCATGACATTATTTGCTTCTTTATTTAAGTACTCTTTTTTGGAAAGAAGGAAAAAAAAACAAGAAAAAAAAACCCCAACTCAGAGAAGATAGTTGCAATATATAACATTTTCACTTCGCTCTGAGCTCTCTCATTTTGTGGAACTAACATTACACTTAATTTGGCTGTAGCATGGTTTAATTTGCGTTGCACCTGGATATTTTCTATAGGCCTTACCTGGCTTACAGTACTGAAAAACTGCTTTGAAATGTTAGACTCTACTTCTGGCTAAATTTAACAAACAAAACCCTCCAAAACCAAAACCAACCCCAATCTTAAGCATTACTAATATTAGATCTTGATGACACTCAGAAACATATTTTTCATTTTTTCTGCAATGAATCCTAAAGTCTTTAAAATTCAGCAATAATTTCTGTACTGTCATTTCATTTTGCTTCTAAGTTCTTTGCCTTCAGTTTACGAATACTGAAAGGAGAATGAGTGGGTAGAGGTGAAATTCCCTCTGTCAAACAAAAAGTTGATGGGAGAAAAGTGAGAGGCGGTTGTATGCAAAATAGTGACACTTTAATGTCTGTTTGCACACTCATTTATGTGCACATGTGGTAAGAGGAGTACTTCTTTCTCAGGGTAATATAAATAAAGTTTTAGAGAACTTGCTTGAAATCACACCGTTGTCTTAAGGAAATTAGGAGTTATGCAAGATGTACAGCGATTCTTTTCAGTACTCTGAAGTAAAACAAACCATTTGTTTTAGGGCGATAGTTGAGTTTCCAAAGCTGTTCCTGCTGCCACGTGTTAGCTACACTCATTTTCTCACAAAGGTATCTGTGCAGCTGAGAGGAAGGGATGGAAGAAGACAGCAACGGAGATACAACCTTCAGATGTTATATCTGAACTCAGCAGTCTTCATGGGATAATGTTTTGAGCGGCTAAGCATGCTGCTAGCAAATTTGCAAGAGTTTGTATTTTGCAGAATTTGATATTTGCTAGGGGCAGGTCCACTGGTCCAGCTGATGCAGAATGAAAAGCATTCTGATGGGAGCAGTTTCAGAACACAGTCCTGAATTTTTAAACTCCTCTTGCAGGGATGTCCGATTCCAGAATATAGGGGGAAAACATTGGTGAGAACACTTTGTGTTATAGACTGAGGTGGTTGGGTTTGTTTACTCTTAGATTTTAATGACAGACTCTTCCTTTACATTTCTTAGAAAATAAGGGAGTTCCTTCTAATCTTTTAGTTATCTTTTTTCCTTTTGTATTTAACGAGTCATCAGAATATTGACTGATCTTTCTCCAAACATTTTGAATCACTTGAAAACATTTCTCGCCGTGATGTTATTTATAGCGATTCACTAAATTAAAAATTGGTACTTTTCCCTTGCAGGTACATGCATCATTTATAGTCTAGCTTCATTATATTCTGTACTGTATAAACTCCTGTAGGAAACTGGTTATGTAACGCTCTTGTGTCATTACATTTACATGCATTAAATTCCTTGCAGAATCATATTCGCTGTAACAAAAGGTTCATTAGCAGGACAAAAATGCTTAACTTGGGAAACTGCTGGAAGAAGTGAGACACATTTTCAGGCTGATATTGTTGATATGCAATTATATATTATGTACAGAGTTGATCTGGGATTAGTTAATCCCAAATGACAAGTATAAATGTGATTCAAGTTGTTCATTCAAATCTCTTTCTGTAGTTATAACTTTGAATAGAAGTTATCATCATTAAATCTGCAGTGTATATAAAGGCGACTCACTGAAGTTAATAGAGCAATGCCATTTACACCACATGGGAGCTTTACATATACACTAGCACTTTACAAACTGCAGATATAGAAAAAAAGTTACTCAGTTCACCTTATTTACATGTGCAACTAGTGCAAAATGAATTTATAGCCTCAGTTCGGTTATGCATTTAAATATGTTCTTTATTCTTCCGCTTCCCATCCGCTGCAGTTGAAGCATAATCGTGGGTGCTTTCAGAGAGAACAACTGGGCACATTCTTCTGCACAATGTCATAGATCTGCCTGAACCAACTTTGGAAATTGATCATTTTATTTTTGTTGAAATGGCAGTTAAATAGGAGGAATATATCAAGAGTTAAAACTTCATTACTGGAGAGCAATAAAAATGCATCAAGCCTGGAATATTGTCTAGAAGATCAAATTTCTTGGTTATGTTGACACTTTAAAGAAATATGTTTATTTAACGAATAGGGATTCTATAAGCTGGTATACTACAGTGATAAATTGCATTCTAGTTGGGCTATCTTTGATGTTCTAATTTTATTGCCCGACATTGGGCTGTTGCTACACATATGAAAGTCAACAGGAGAATGAAAAAAAAAGAAAGGTAAGGAAAATCTGCCTTATCCTTTCTTTGGTTCTTGATTAGAACCACACAGACAACCTTTTGAAGTTTGACAGTGTTAAATTGTATTTGTAAGCAGTTTTGCACTGCATTCTAGCAGTCAATGATCATGGACAGACGTGCTAGAAATAGCTCAGAGAAACTTATCTGCTGGTACTTTCGGAGCCAGTGGGAAACAGGACACTTTGAGTTTCATGAAAAGCTGGGAAGAGTGACACTCCAGGCTTACATGTCCAAGGACTTACCTGAATGCAGATACTATGACTGATTCCATAACCTGCATATCTTCTGCACAAATGTAGATCCTTAACATGGGCTACCTGGGAAACAATATGACAAATGTCTAATTACTCTCAAAGTGGAAAGGTAGTGAACTTCGACATATTTCACACTGATCGCTACTTGGGTTTTTTTGTAGGTGGTTTCCCAGGTTGACTTGGTATAATGATAAGGAAGGACAAAACCACTCTTGGTGGAATAGAAACTCTGTCATTACTCAAGTTGAGAGCATCTATGTCTGCTCTTGCTCTTCTGCTTCTGTGTGTGAGTGCTGAGTGGTCTGTGGCTAGTTTCCTCTGGTTTCAGCAAAAGGGGGCATTCTTGTGACACGATGGTGCCTCTGCAGCATGACTTCTCAGTGCTGTATACTACATACCTGCTGCCCACCCTTGCAATTGCTTCAAGACGAGTAGAAAAGAGTAGAAATCTTAAAGGATGAAGTGTTAGGCCCCTGTTTAATTCCCAGCCTGGACACTACGACAGTTGTCTTCCATGAAGAAAGTGACAGCAGGAAGCCTGTGTTTGTGGAAAAAAAAAACTTGCAGTTCTCTTGTTCCTCTGGTGGGGTTTCAGTATTGCTGGGTTAAGTGGTATATTTCCATTGGGGAAGCAGAGGTGGTACAATGGATTTTGCAAAAGTGCATCTTCAAGAAATACTTAAAAAAGAAAAAGAATTACAGTTGGTGAGGAGATGCATTTTTCAAAGATATTCAAATTCTGTGTTTCTGCTCAAACACACATTTCTATCTTTTGGTTTCAGCACCTGCTCGATTTTCTAGATTCAGTATTTGTGCACATTACTAAGGTTCAAAATTATGACTTCCATTTTGAGGAAAAATGGTCTGTTGCATTGTGGGAAAGCAGAGAGCTCTCTTCAAAGGTATATAAATTAATTCTTTTCATTAGAGGAACAGAGGGAGAAAATGTGAAAATCAAATAAATTCAAATACGTTTAAAAAGACTGATAAAAGGCTAAAGGAGTTACATAAAAGAGGCAGGAGAAATTTCAGAAGTACATAAGACACTATTAGCTTTTTACTCCCAGCTTTCAATCTGTGTATTGATGTTGCAGCCTCAGTTGCAGCGGTGTATTCAATCTACAGGAGCCAAAGGGGCTGCAAGCGTAACAAAAGCAAGTGGCTCTGCATCCAGCTGCAGAACAAACCAGCAGCTTTGTCTTAGGGAAAGAGGCACAAAGCATCCAATCTGTATGCTTGTGGTCTGTGGTGGCACTGGTGTGGCAAGTTACCCTGTGACTCCAAGTGGGCCAAGCCGTGTGCATCAAGGAGCGATTTCAGATTCAGTCCCAGCATGGGCAGAGATGGGGTGTATCTCTAGGTTTGCTCTGCAGACACCAGGAATAAGTTCTGATTTTGAGTTCATCCATGTTTAGCCTTAAACTGGGAGAAGCTTAATGTGCAAGAAAGCTGAAATTCAGAGTAGTAAGCACATTCAATGAAAAAAAATTCTGTGTCGTCAAATTTGTTGCTGAATACCACCTTAGTAGTTTGCTGTTCCCTTCTGCCCCTCCTTTGCCTATCGAGAGTAAAAGCAGCAATCGGAAGGGACGAACGTATTAATTAAAATGGCAAAGTAAACCCCGAGCCATAAAAGTTTAAGAAAAACAGGTGTCCATCTTAAATCTTGGACTAAACGGTTTCTAAAAAATAAGTAAGACTTTGCATTAAAATGATCCTTTTTAAGAACAGGTATTTTCCATTCTAAACTCTGGGTAAAAAGTCTGGCTTGTTTCACACAGGGCATGTAGATGGCATTTTGACACGAGTGTAAGGTGTTTTACGTTGCTTTTTATAAGAACAAAGTAAGGATTTGGGGGGGTTTCTTTCTTTGCAGGTTGGCAAGATGTTTTGCTCGTGTCTACAGACTTCTGATCACTCAAAGAAACTGCAAGCAAAAATTGTTGTACTTCATTCTTTTGATGCAGCTCCCTTAAGTATTGCTGGAGTGGAATAGATAAAATTATTCAGGATAACTTTACCAAGCTGTGGGTCTAAGTGGAGACCGACACTATGGGGACAGACTTGGGCTGTTGGAAGTGCTGCTGGGCAGAGATGACCATGGACTGCAACCTTCCCTGGTCTGCAGGCTCCTTCTGGGCTCTGTTGGGCGTCCTTCTGCCAGAGCTCTAACCCTGGGAGCCATGACACATGGTAATTTGGCACCCATAAATCTGGGCCTGGCAGAATGCGTGCCCACCGCTGCTGCAAGGGAAAGACGTGCTCTGCGACTGGTGGTCAGGTTCTCGAGGTGCATTGCATCTTTGTAAGGCAAGTTATCGTTGTCAGTTATTGACATTCACATTAGTAAAGCTGAGAGGGTTTTGTACTAAACCTCCTACTTTCTCATCTTATAGAATTAGTGTTTTTTTGAGTGCATATCTGCATGTTAACAGCGTAATGTTTTTTCACGGCAGGAGAGTAATTTCCTAATTCATTTGTACTGCCGAACATTCTTCACTCTAGTTATAAAAGAAATACAATGGGTTTTAGGTTTTGTTTTTAAATGCCCTGTAAACCTCGAATTAGAAAAGTAAAGCTGTGAATTTATAGAGTTATCCCCTTCTGAATATCTCTGTAAACCCTGATCACAAAAGCTATAGTGAATATTTTCTGTAGAATTGAAACTTAGCAGAAAAAGAGAGTGCATCATTAAAAACAAATCCTGGTATTGGTGTAGAGTCTGGCTTTATGTATACAATATACGTGTATTAGTGATTCTAAATTTATGTTTAAACAGCTTACTTCTTTCACATAAATTACGGTCTGCCCTTCCAAGCGAGCACTGTGTGGGATTTGCTCTGTATATGATGCAATGACCTAATGAGTCGGGTGTAGGACCTCATGATGATGATCTCTGCAAGTAGCAGCATATCTTGAGTTATGGTTTTCCATGTGCGTATTTCAGGAGGATAAGAACCTCAGGACTCTGAAAGTAAGCTAGGAAAAGGGGAGCGTGGAATAAAAGATTATGAGCTGTAGTCAACAAGGATTCACCAAGGGGAAATTGTGCTTGACTAGTCTGGTAGCTTTCTAGAATATCGTGATTGGCTGGGTAGATGAGGGGACAGCAGTGGATGTTATGTACTTTGACTTCAGCAAAGTTTCTGTCACTGTCTCCCATAAAATCCTTGTAGGTAAGGCGAGGAAGTGTGGGATAGATGAGTGGACAGTGAGGTGGACTGAGAACTGGCTGACTTGCAGAACTCAGAGGGTTTGAATCAGTGGCATAGAGTCTAGTTGGAGGACTGTAGCTAGTGGAGTTCACCAGTAGTTGGTGGTGGGTCTAGTCCTCTTCAACACTGTCATCAACAACCTGGATGCTGGGATAGAGTCCACCCTCAGCAAGTTTGCTGGTGATACAAAGCTTGGACAAGTGGCTGACACACCAGACAAACAGGAGAACTGGGCAGAAGGGAACCTTATTAGGTTCAACAAGGACAAGCGTGGGGTCCTACACGCGGGGAGGAATGCCTACGTGCATCAGTACAGGTTAGGGGCTGACCTGCTGGGCAGGAGCACTGCAGAGAAGGACCTGGATGCCCAGCAGGACAATAGGTTGGCCATGAGACAGCAGTGTAACCTGATGGCCAAGAAGGCCAATGGTATCCTGGGGTACATTACAAAAAGAGGCCAGCAGGGTGAAGGAGGTTCTTCTCCCATCTACTTTGCTCTGGGAAGGCCACTTCTGGAACAAGTGTGTCCAGTTCTGGGCTCCCCAGTTGAAGAAAGAGAGAGAACTGCTAGAGAGAGTCCAGAAGAGGGCTGCAAAGATGTCTGGGTGCCTGGAGCATCTCCCATGTGAGGAAAGCCTGAGAGACATGGCAGTGTTCAGCCTGGAGAAAACTGAGGGGGGATCTTATCAGTGCGTATCAAGATCTAAAGGGTGCATGTTAAGAGGATGTGGCTGGGCTCTCTTCGGTTGTGCCCAGCGACAGAATGAGAGGGAGCAACAGGAACACGGGTTGCCAGCTGAACAAGAGCCAAAACTACTTTGTGGGTGACAGAGCCCTGGAACAGGCTGCCCAGAGAGGCTGTGGTGTCTCCTGCCGTGGAGACATTCAAAACCTTCCTGGATGCCTTCCTGTATAACTGTACTGTAGGGCACGTGCTTCTGGCAAGGGTTTGGATTCGACAATCTCCAGAAGTCCTTTCCAACTCCAACATTTCTGTGATTCCTTGAGAGCCTCCGGAGATGCAGGTTGAAAAACCCCCCGAAGGGTGGGAGTTTTTAACTGACTGCAGTGGGTTTAGCATTTCACTGTGAGCATTTTTAGATGATTTTTTGAACTAAGAACCTGAACTCCTTGATATTAACCCAAATCATTCACTGCATTCCTTTTGTCCTTCCCAAATTCAGATTCATAAACCAAGAGGGAACGGTAGGGAAGTAAAACCGTGCATTTGGAATAATAAAGTATCTTGAGATCTCTCCCTGTCATGTTCTTTGCTGTTGTTTTCAGTAACAAAAGCAAGTGAGCTGGAGCTGTTGTGACCCACAGCACTTTGCAAGGAGCAGGAAAGAGAAGGGAGAAACCAGTGCAAAAGTGTCTTGGGAAGGGCTGTGACAACTGGCTGAGGCTTTTCTGCTATCAGCACCCTTGTCTGGGCTGCAGGCTGGGAAGGAGAGCTGCTGGCTGGATGGAAAGCACAAGTTCTCTAGTTCTCACCTGGGAGAAAGTGAAGCCCAGCTTGCAGCAAATCCCCACCAGTCACACCCCCAGTGAATGACACCCAGCATCTGATTTTATTTTACACTTCTCGATTCTGAAACAAAAAAAAGATAAAGAAAAAAGAAGCAATAAAGAAGTGCATCAAGATCCAGAACTGCAGAACAGGGAAATGAAATCAGTTTGTCACAGTAGATTTTTTTATTGACATCTTTAGTTTGTTTTGATGTCTGTAATTAAATGGCTAATTATGTGTTTCTGTTGCAGTGGTCATGCTTTTATTACATGATTGCTGCAAGTTTTTCTCTCACCACTAACAATATTTGCTTAACCTTAGTACATGCTAGTTACATACTTCAAAATGTAAAAACCTGGAGTTACTGACTGTTGTGATTAACTAAATCAGAGGGGTTTGGATCCTTTGCCATAAATTAATTATGTTTTGTGGCAAAAGACCAGGAGGAATTAAAGGATGAAAGAATTGTGGTCAGTAAACAAAAAAAAAAAACATTATTTCAACATTATTTGAAGAAAATGAAAAAAATCAATTCCAGGAGATAGGATTACTAATTTTTATTTTTATTTTTGAAGGGAGAGAGGAAAATTAAGTTTTGCCTCGGGTGATAAGATAATTTTTTAAAATAATTTCTGCCCTGATCCTTTTAGCTTGCTGCTGTGTTTTCTCAGAAAGTGTTTGATTTGGTGAGCTGCAATTCTGTCACCTTCCCTTTTGTTCCATTTTTTTTTCTTTCTTTTCTTTCCCTTTTGAGTTTAGGCATAATTTTTGTCAGTGTGTTTCAATGTATTCATTAATTTTTATCATTTGTTTATTTTATGCAAACCATAAGAGACATTTTTTCCTCAGTGAAGATTGCCTCTTTATTTTATTTTGAAATATTTGTATATTTATTTCATTAAATGAGATAATGCTTTTTCTTATTAACATAATTTCCAGTACATTAAACATATTTCTCCACAGACAGAATAGAGGAATCAGATTAAATGACAGTTAAATCACTTGCAGCAATTTCAACTGTTAAAAGAAATAAGTGTCTCTGTTTTCTTTGTGATCACGAGATGTGCTGTAAAGGGAAATGAAATACTAAAGAAAGGAGGGAAAACATAAAGAAATAATGACTAACTTATTGCAGTAATACCACTGAGAGAAGAAAAACTCACTACAAATAAACGGAAAAATAATATAGTGGTTTTGAAAGTTACCAAAATTCATTTTTTATTGATGAGTGCAGCACAAGCCCAGTACTAAGTAAACTGCAGGGAAAAAAAAAATAGAGCAAACCTAAAATCAACACCAACCCAAACAATGCCATAAACTTTCGATGATGAAAGAAGAAATAAATCCTTTGCATTTAGAGGACTATTACTCTAAATGCCTTTAATTTTTAAATAATATATTTTTTTGCCATCTTTAGGGAAGGGGTAAGGAGGGGAAGCAATTATTCCTTGGTAAACTAACCGTGCAGCTCTGCTTGTGTGTTTGCCAGGCTGGGTAGGGCTTTCCAAAGGCCCCGTGCCTCTGCTGCAGGGCTGTGCTGTCCTGAGCAGGTGTGGGGCTACATTAAGGGGGAGCTCATTTTTTTTTGTTGTTAATTCTTATTTCGAGATGTTCCAGAATTATAATGACATATGTATTTGTTTTAATTATATTTTTTATTATTACTTTAATTTCCAGAGTCTGAAACAGCTGCTTTGAAGAGATCTTTCACATGAATGACTAGGCTGTGAATTGCTAAGGTAACGCTCACGTTATTGCTTTGCCTCCAGACAAGTTTCCTCTGTTTATACTTCTAGCTGTAAATCAGTTATTTTTCACCAGTTTTATGTACCTGAGCTTGTGGTCCCCACTAACGACCAGCCCCAGGTTTGCTGTTTCCCTTGCCTGTCTGAGTGTGTGTGCTCCACAACTTGAAGCGTTTATTCACCAGATTCTGTGACCTTCAGCTCTAAGTCAGAGAAGGGGCTCTCAGGATGGGGCTGCAATAGGAACCAGAGGTGGATGAGAGGGGATGCACGTTTAGCTCCATGCCATAATATCTCTGAGTTAATTGGGAAAAAAGAAAAAGCAAAAATCAAACAAACAAAAATAAAACCCACAAGATTTTAAAGATACTCATTTTGCTGCTAAACGTGTTAAGAGGAAAGTGATTTCACTCCCTGTCGTGATGATGTGGTGCAGGATGAGTGATGTGGAAAAGGGCAAAGTTGTAAGGCTTTCACTGCTGTGTTTTCTGGGGCCAGAGGGCAGGCTTGTCCTGGTGCGAGGTGCCCCTGCCTGCTGCAGCTGGATTGCATCCCATGCTACTGCAAAAGTGCAGCAGCTTAGCCAGTCTCAAAAACAGCTCCAGAGTTTGTGGTGGGCATGGGCCGAGGGTCCCCCTAAGTTCTGCCCTAAGATGTGTAGTACATGTGTAGGGAAGCTCTGAGACATGGGAAGTGCTCCTAAGTGAAAGTAGGTGCACAGAAATGTTTCTTATGATGATGCTTACACTTTCATTACCATATTTTCAGAGGGTATAATAATCATTAATGTGTTTACTGGGGCTTTGTGAGTTAGGGCAGTTACGTTATCCTTCTGTTAACCACGCGGGGAACTGAAACACAGGCCAAGCACTTTACTCCACCTCTCGTGGGAAGGCTGACAAAGACCTGTTCCTATTTACTGGATTCTCCTCCAACACCTCGACTTCTTTCCTTGTCTTTAGGTGTTTGGTCAAACTGTCTTAAGCTGGGAGATGCTCTGGGGCCAGTAAATAACGGCAGGGATTTCCAGAGGAAAATGGTGATCTTTGGGCATTTCTCAGTGGCTGTTGGAGAGAGTTTAATAAAAGCCATGCTCCTCTCAGCACTGTATGCTAAGAGAGACTTACATCTCTCTGCTCTGGATCCTCACCGGTTACACCGTGGTGTTCAGTGCGACCAAGAAACAGAACAAGCATGCCTCTGATGATGAACCAAGTGCAGTTCTAATACAGTTAATTTCTAAAGATTAGTCATCGTGCTTGTGAAACAATGTGTGACTGTAATTTTGAACAATGGGTACCTGACAGTTGTGGCAGAAAGGAGGAAGTGAAGAAGTCTGTCCATGGGGTGTGAGGTTAAGTGAGCAGGTGTTCTCCCCTGGGTTTTGCTGGCACTGAGTCACACTCTACAGGGCCCATGAAGCTCTTCTCGCTATGAGTAATTATCCTGCTTGGTCTCAGAGGTGTACTAGCAGCACAACCCAGTTCCTGTGTTCTTATCTCTTGAACTTCTTTAACGTAGCGTGCATCTCTGCAAAGTAATTGGGCTTGTGTAACTTAACATATACAGATGCTCCCTCTGAAACGAAAAGAATGAGTACGTAACATACGTAACATGCTAAAAGTGACAGCAGGTTTTGAGACCAGATTATAGAAGTGTGTACCTTCAAAGAAACTACTTTTTAAATAAAACAGCAGTGAGAAAAAACGGTTTCAGAACCTAGCAAGTTCACACTTTGCATACTCCATGCTGAGGCTGTTTTTCTTCTTGTGACATAGAAAGAAACAAAATCACTGCTTGACCAAAAGTGCACGATGCTAAAGGTATCTTCAGAATAACATGATTTAGTTTTGGGAAAATACTAAACCATGACTACATCAGGCTTTTGGTGTTATATAACAGCACTTTACCCATTCCACATTAAACATCATTTTCAGATTTCTCATCTTGCATGATATTGCCTATTTCATGCCTCTGTCAAACTGGCTGAAACAAGCTCTTTTCCCTGAACTCAAGATATTTGTGGATAAAGGATTATTACCTGTGGTATTTTAAAGGACAAATAAATTAAAGCATTGCTTAAGCAGACTTGCAGAGGCAGACAAGCTGTTCTGTTTCTTGTCCAGTGCTGCAGCAAAGGTTTGTGTCGATATGCAGAAGGGGATTTAAGGGCACTGGCTTCACATTTTTCTGCTTAGATCAGTACGTTTAAGCTCTCGAGCACTCTGCACACTGGAATATTTTCTTGTTCCTTTTTTCTTTTTTGTCTGTGCGACCTATTCTATGTGTTATGGACGACCTCTTAGAATTAGCTAGCATGTTTGCTTATTGATAGAGGTATGAAAATTCAGATATACTTGATGATGTTACTAAGCTCAGATGGGGAAGTGTGTGGTAGAGGTGTCATAGTTCTCCACATCTCTGGAGATGGGCTGCCACTGAGGTCACAGGAGCACTTGAGGTCAGAAGGATGTCTTGGGAATTGGAGGTTTTCTTGGCAGTATTTGAGGAGAATGAGTAAGACTTCATTCTTGATTTGGCAGCTGGTTTTTGTTTGACACAATAAGAATGGCTAAACAAATTGAGAGACAAAAGCTGAACTTGATTCCTCTGCTCTTTATAAAAGATCTCTAACAACAGAATCTCTCCTCACTCTGTCCAGAGTGGTATAATGTGTCTGACTTGATTATTCCTCTCCTGCTGAAATATGATGGGACTGGACAGCATCTTCACTGAAGTACTAGAGAAGTATGGAAATGCGAACTAAAATTTGTGAAAAGCTGCATCTATATTCACCTTATTGATCTATCTATCTACATCTACAGATTTTGATTCCTGTAACTGAGATGCAATTACTTAGCTCTGAAAGCGATTCTGTGTTCATTCGCGGTGCAGGGTTGGGACTGTGCCCTTCCCTAAGTGATGAGTAGAGCTGTTGATTTATCTCAGACTTCAGTCATATGAGGGACAGGATCTTTAACTCTTTCCTTCTCTCCTTTCCTTTCTCTTCCCTGTAATTCTCATCTCAGTGCAATTTTTGTCTAGTTCCCGAAAAAATATTCAGGAGGAATGGCCCACCTCCTCTGAAGGCATTCAGCCACCTCCTTCCCAATGACAGTTGAAGCTAGTTTTCTAAGGAGATGAGGCTCGTCGTGTGGGCCCGCATGTCTTCCCCCTTTTGTGACTCCAGCATTTGTAAACCTGTTCATAAAGCAGTTTCAAAGTAACTATGTTTGTGAATTGTACAACTGCTGGTGTGTGAGTACAGAACAGACACCTCTCAAGTACCTCACTGGAGGGAAGATGGACAGGACTCATTTCTCTCTTCTTTCCCATGGTAACAGCTTGCTGATCAGCCAGCATATACATATCCTGGGACAAACGACAGCCTTCGTTGCTGTTCTTTCTGTGATAAAGGTAATGGTTGGTGTGGGAGGACAAAAAATGATTGTAAAAAATAGGCTTCAATACTTCTGCTGCTTTGCGGAACAGATCATAGTTACTTCACATGGAAACTCAAGAAGACACAGTGGCACAGATGGAAAAAAAATAGCCTAATGTTTGATTACCTAATCATGGTATTTCCAGGAAGTAAATGTGAATGTAATAAAATACATATGTTTCTTGAAAAATGTTATGTTAAATTTAGCTGTTTTCTGCTTAAAAAGGCAGGAGGAGAATGATAATAAATGCCATTGGAAAATGGAAGCATCCTCAGCTTCCTGTTTTAAGGAGGCTTCAGACAGTTCATTTGTTCTACTTGTAGTTTCCCTATTGATGCCTCATCCCTTCCAGAACAGTCTGTGGGCCATTCTTAGCCAAAGTTTCCGGCAGTTATTTTTGCACTATTGTTAAACAATACCATACAAACTACTTTTGTTTTTGTTTTTTTTTTTCAATTTACCATGTGGGATCAGAGCATAGTTTTCTATTGTGGCATACTTGGATGTTTGTCACTTCCATGGCTTAGCAGCTAGAAACACAAACTTATTTCTCTTGGTCTTCCTCTTCTATACTGTTCAGCTCATACCATCTTTACATCAATCATTTGTAGAAATGAGATCAAATTCTTGCATTATCATCAGTTTGCTTTAAAAAAAAATGTTTGAAGGATATGATTCACATGTATTAGTGAGTGCTGTGTTGATGGCTTTATTTTAACATGCAGGTCTATTTGAAAGAAAGTGTGAAAAAAACCCAAATTCCTATTTTTATTTCAACTTCTCAGCTAGCTCAGCATGCTTCTGCACAGTGACTGGTGCCTCCATTAGGGCTTTTTCGAAGCTAGCAGAGCTCATGCACAGGCAAAAATCATGCATGGATATCATTGCATGACAGGGGCCATCTGCTTGTGTTTGCTGTGCATGTAACCCCAAACCAGGCAGTACCAGGACCACATGTTATGCAACCACTACTTTGCTGCAATTGATCTAAAACTGACAGAAGTTTCTTGAGTAGCACTGACAGTATCCTTATTATTCTGTTTAGTTTTGAGTTTGTGGCAAAGACATGTTTTCTTTTTAATTTCTCTGTGATATCAGTTCTTGCATGACACTGACAAAGAAACTGTTTTATCTGTTAAAACAATTGCAGTGGAATTGCCAGGGCTGAAGCATGGATCCACCCCTCCTCACCCTCATTTAAAGGTTAGCAGCCAAGGGAGTAACATCGTGAGTCATCACAGGTTTTTGGGAGGGGGCGGTCCCGTTTTCATTTATTTATTTATTTATTTATTACCTGCATTGTGGTCTTCTGGATTTTCCCACTTGCTGGATTGTTGAACACCTTGTGACCCATGGTGCAAAGCCTGCTGGAAGCAAATAGGACTTTCCTTCAGTTTCTTTGGTTAGTTAAGTACTTTCAATAAAACCAGCTGTGATTTGAGGTGAGGAATCCTTGAAGCAATTAGGATTCATTTACTACTGGAGCATTATATTAATTACACATTTCTAACCACATGGATAGGCACAAAACCGATTGCATGTGTCTGTATTTAGAGATTCGTAGACAGAAGATTTAACGTAAACATAGAAATGTTAAACTACTCATCTGTAGCCTACAAAGAAGATAACAAGAAGGATTCTGTTCTCTGTGTGATTTGTGAACAATGCTAAGTAAATATTCATCATTAATATATAATAACTGTTGCTTTTGGCAGTTCACTTTTCATTTAATTTGATAATGTGTCCAGTAAATGAAGTGGTACAGGCTGCAGTGTTTTACCATCACAATTGCATATTTTCAATCATTGTTAAATGAAGGCAGCTCAAGGCAAAGCTTTAACCCCCACTAGTTCTGTATGTGATGTAGAAAGAGACGGTGCTATCAATCTTTATTGTCTATCTCGGTTACTGTAATTGCATTCAATAGTCCACTGATTCTGTTGTTTGTGCTAATGTCAGGAGCAGCGAAGAGCCAGATGCTCAGACTAGATCATATGCATCCAGTGGCCACTTTGATAAGTTGGTAGCAAGTCTCTGGGTTTGATGATGAATTGTTAACGCTATAGATCATGAGCAGCTGAACACTGGGAGTGTATATGGAGAAACTTCTTACCTTGTTTTAAATCTGGCACTGTGATGCTAGCTAAAGGGCATGTCATGTATTATTCAAATGCATCTTGTGCTGGAAAGACGCCAATGAGACATTGCATCCCCTGAACAATAAAACAACAACAACAACAAAACAGAACAAAAAAACCTCAGAGCGATTTGAACGTGACGTTAGTAGCCCTGAAACACTAAAAAGTATTTGCGTTTCAAAATAACCTCTAATAGTTGCGATTATCCAATTCAACAGGAGAGCTTGTGAGTTATGATATTCCATCCTTGAATCTATCTTAAAATGTGATTTTTCCTCACAGTTTTTTTTTTTTCTTGAATCTGAACGAGTAGCTGGAAGGTTTTATGAAGAAACAAACAATGCTTTAGTGGAGTATGGACAGTAATATGCCTCTATGGAAGACAGTTCAAATAGGGGGATTGTGGCATAAGTTATTTACTTCCTCCATGCTTCTTGTAGCTCTACCGTACGTCCCACACCTGTGATTCATCATGAATTAACTTTTAAGCTGTTTGGTGAGTGTCATCCCTTGGACAAGTATCTGCCAGAGGGCACCCAAAAAGTCTTGAGAGCCTCTTCTTCATCCAGTTTACATGATTCGGTCAGAAAATGATCTTAGGTTTTTGTCAGCGTTGTCTTCAGTGGCGAGATCCTAATTCTCTGTGTGTATTTTATTGGGTTGTTAACTTGGTTACCAGAGTGCTGTGTGACAGCTCATCTTAGAAGCATACAATCACCACAGTTGGAAAAGACCTACAAGATCCTCTAGTCCAACCATCCATTTTATTTCTCACTAAACCATGTCCCTCAACACAGTGTCTAAATATTCCTTGAACACCTCCAGGGTCAGTGACTCCACCACCTCCCTGGGCAGTAATATCACAGAAATCATCTGTGTGCTTACACTGGTAGGCATTTTGGTTTCTGTATTTATTATGTCCTTTCAAAGTTACTTTAACAAGAATATTCAAGGGAAGCAGTTTGTATCATTCTCTGTTTTATTTATTTATTTATTTTCCCCAGTCACAGTATGTATATATTTAGAAAAATTTAGCTTTATAACATCGCAATAGATTCCGACAGGTATGCAGCTGAGTTTTCGAAGATGGAGATGTCTGTGAAATGTAAATCTGAAGTGTTATAAGTATGGAAGTAATTGATTTTTCTTCTTTACTTAAGATTCTGAAATTGGGTCACTAGTTTAGGGAGCTGCTGATATATTTACCCACTAATAAAAAGTGGCCTTAATTTATCAGAAACTGGGTTTGCATCATCTGCCAGTTTCTTTGGGAATGCCAGGAGCTTAGTGTCTTGAAATTTGTGAGGTTTTCTGATTTTATTTTCTGCCTCTCAGTTCTGAGTATTCAGTCTATGGAAGGAATTCAGTGCTTAAGTAGTAGCCTGTGAACTTCTCTCTAAGTTTTTGGTTTCTTAGAGGTAATAGCCACCTTGAACACAGAAATGTCAGTGAATAAAATTCTGTACAATTAGAACTTTTTTCCTCATGGTGATGGAAAGCAGAATTATTTACTCACTCTACAGTCCGAGAGGTGGGGACTTCCAAAGCCACCATTCACAGCTGCCTGAATAAGCTTACCGATTCTTAGAAACGACATCTTGAACAAAAGCTGTCAACGAGTACCTAATGAAAAATGTCAGACACAGTAATGTCTGAAGGACAGAATGATGCCTGGGCACATATTGTGTACCTGCTGGCTTGTTCCTCTGTGTCGGGAGTCCCCTTCTAGTACAGCAGTCACTGTATTCTCTTCTTAGACTTCGGAAGAGTGATTCACACTCAGCTTTCAAGAGGCTGGCTGCGATCCTGTGCCTAGGAAATGCTTTCTATGTAACTCCTGGTCTGGAGGCCTTCCTTGAACTGGAACTCGGGGCTGCCTCCCCATAGGCATAGGTGGCAAGCCAGTCCTGTCTTCATCACTTCCCATGGCTACTTCAGGCAGCTAGTTCGGCTTGCAGGCCTTATCGTGGTGCCTCAGCCTTCCTATGCACAGTGTTTTCAGGAATGTAGCTCAGGACATAGCATGCTCAACTGGTTTCACTAGCCAAGCCTTAAGTCTTTCTGCAGTCCTCTTCTTTCTGCCATCTGTAATTTGGTTATTGTGCCCTGTGACTTTTTGGGACTGTGCCCCAGTGATACACCCAGCCACGTGCCCACTGGTGTTTCCCAGACTTGCTGTGCATGCGATCTCGGGTCAGAAAGTTGATTACAGCTAGAGCACGAGTAGCTTCCTGACCTGCCTACGCAGCAGGGTGAAGAGGGAGATAAAGCTCTTCTGTCCTAACACCTGTCTGGGAAAGCAGCTCTTGGGAGAGAGGAACAAAGCGCTGCAGATCACGTGTACGCTGTACACGAGTGCGTGTGCAAATGTTTTCTCATATGTTCTTTCTGTTTTGTGAAATGAAATGGTGTAGTGTTTGGGAATTCGGGGTGAACTATGCTGCTGCTTAACGCTGCTGTTTTTGCAATCCGATGTGCATACAGTTGTTATTTAAGGGAGTTCAGGAAACGAAAATGAGTTTGTTATATTCATGATATCTACCTTTGCTTTTATTTTTTCCTTTGCATTTGCTTCAAATTAATCAATTAAAGTGCACAGATGTTCAATTAAAGCTTAAAAAAATCCATAGCTACAGCTGGTTTGAAGCCACATTGTTGAAATTTAACATATCTAATAACGCTTCTCTCTCAGACATTCAATTAATGACTGATAGATTATTTTGCATTGATAAATTAGAAGAAATGAGAAGCAAACTATAAGGACATGTAGGCTGTCTGCTCCATCCATTGGTTAGAATAACAGAGTAGCCCGTAAGATATCAAAATAGAGGATCTGCTTTTCATTTTCTCATGTTGACGTGTGGAAAAACTGCTTCCTAGCCAAAATATATTGGTTTAGCTGGAAATTATTGATATTTCTCCTGCAATTCAAGGACATGAAATAGCTACCACAGAAAAGTCGTGTGCTAACTCAAACCATACTGAGAACTTGAATACCTCCAGTGCTGTTGAGGGAATAGTGGTACGATGCCACAGAAGCTGTTAATAGCATCAGGGATTTTAATCGTGATGGTTATGTTCTAATATTATTTGTAAAGTAAGAGAGCTTAAGATAAGCTGGAGGAGAGGCAATGATGACAGCTCCAGCAGACCAAGGTTTTTCTGCAGTGGTGGCTGTGCTGCTCGGGGAAGCTCAGATGCACAACAGGCAAGGTAAGCGTGCATGTTAACACTAAGGATGCTTTCTGCTGCATAGACAGAAAGTGTTTGTTTTTGTGGGACACTTACCAGTTTCTACACAGACTTTACCACACCACATTAGTTTATCTAGTGCAAAGAGAAAAGTACAGCGAAGGTGGAACTCGCGAAGGTGGGCCAATGTGCCTCCATCTGTTGGGGTTAACCAACCTGTGTCACCTTGGGCTCCAGACACTTAGAGAATTTCTTAACGCACGCACTGTGAGCCTACGTTCTTCAATCTAAGACGAAATGTTCTATTTAATATGTGCAGCTATGGTCAAGCTCCAAGATACATGCAGCAAGGCCATGATATTCACATTTTCTCGCAGACGTTGCATATTTGGGTTGGATGTTTTGAAGACTGTTTTTGTTTGGAGGCAAACGTGGGGGATCAAAGAGGTGGTCAGCACACTCTCGGTGCTCCCCACCCCATGCCCACCACTGCTTTTCTGCCTGTGCCCTGTCAACCCCTAACCCTGTATCCCTGGTGCTCAGGATGCAGAGGGAGAGGTCGGCCCCATCCAGGAAGGATTACTGGGTTTGGAAGATGGGATCTTGCAATCAAAATGTTGCACTTGGCGCAAAGGGCTTGAAAACAGCGCTTTGTATACAGAGTAATGCTTTGGCATGAATAACAGACAAAAACAAGCCAGACAGCAAACAAAGTTTGAGCTACAGCAGATTACTTTGGGGCCATTGTTTTTTATTCTTAACTACTTGCCATTCAATCGAGCCTAGTAATTCTTAAAGACTAGTTAATTGGCTGAATACCCTTAAAAAAGATCATGTAGGTTTTACACCAGTTAGCCATTGTTTTCCACTTGTGGTAAGCTGTCGTATTGGAAGTACTCTGAAATAAGCATCCGGTACTTATGCGTGTGAGCAGCTCCCCTTTGTTTTCAGTTGTCAAATAGCGTTAGAAGTGGCGATCAGACCTAAAGAGATGCGGCTGCACCGAGCAGTTTTTGAAGTGATTTTCTCTGTGGATGATCTGCTGCAGGTCAGTTCAGTTAAGAAGGTGCCTGCTGCAGCCTGAGGTTTGGAAAGCTCCCCCAGCTCAGCAGGTAAAACATAGGAGGTGCTTTTTGTCAGGGGTCAAAAATGGAACTGCGTGTGCAAAAAAATATGTTTTTGCAGCAGTAAATAATTGGTGGTAAATGTAATGGCTAGACCTGTTGCTTCGTTTGTATTTGCAGATGATTACATTCTCATCTTGCTGCTTTAAATTGATAATTCAGCTCTTGAGTGAAGTGGTTCTTTGCTTATAGCCAGGATCTGTATGCCGCTCTGCACTGATCTCTCAGTTGGGACACAGAAAAAAACTGTGAGCATGAATTGTTTTCACAAAGCTGCAGCCATCTATTTAGGATATGTATGAGAAACAATGCAATATTTTTCTGCTTTTTGAAATCACAGGCAAATAAAATTTAAAGTATTTATCCAGTGGCTTGTTTAGGGAGTTGTGGGAGAGTTGGGCTTAGAAATATTCTGATGTTTTACTACAGAATCATGATTCTCAGAATTACTTTGCCTACCTCTGAAAACACTGGTTGTAAAGGAGAAAAATCTTTGGGGTAGACTTGTAAGCATATAGCTTCAAGTTAAGAAACCAAACCAGTTTTCTTGAAAGCCCTTTGGCTTAGAAACAGATGAGTATGTGTGATAAAAATCTCGAGTGAAGCTGAGGAAAACTTCTGAAATATTTTAGGAGTATTAAATATGAATTTCTTCCTGAATAAAAGTTTTGGCAGAAAATTTCTCTTGGTTTGCAGCTGTACAATGACTGTGAATGTGGGGCAGGAGTCTGGGGCTGTTCTGATGTCAACGGCAGCTTGCTATTAGCATTGGTAGCCCTAAGCTCATAGAGTCACTGAAGCAGTTGAGTTGGAAGGGACCCTGAAAGGTCATCCACTCCAACTCCCTTGCAATGAACAGAGACAGGTACAACTTGATCATGTTGCTCAGAGCCTGCTTCAGCCTGACCTTGCATGTCTCCAGGGATGGAGTATCCACTGCCTTTCTTGGCAGCCTGTTCCTGTGCCTCACCACCCTTATCAGAAAACAAAACAAAACAAAACTTCTTCCTTTTGTCCTGTCTAAATCTCCCCTAGTTTAGTTAGAAACCATTTCCCCTTGTCCTGTCACAACAGACCCTGCTGAAGGGTCTGCCCCTTTCCTCCTTTTAGCCCCACTTCAGATACTGACAGGCTGCTGTCAGGTCACTTTGCAGCCTTCCCTTCTCCAGGCTGAACAGTTCCAGATCTCAGTCGGTCCTCATAGAAGAGGTATTCCATCCCTTGGATCATTTTTTTGGCCCTCCTCTGGACATGCTCCAGCAGATCCACATCTCTTCTGTACTGAGGACTCCACATCTGGACACAGTTCTCCAGGTGAGGTCTCACAGCCCAGAGCAGAGGGACAGGATCCCCTCCCTTGCCCTGCTGGCCATACTTCTTTTGACACAGCCCAGGGCACGGTTGGCTCTTTGGGCTGCAAGGGCACGTTGTTGGCTCATGTCCAGCTTGACATATCTAATGAAATGATGGTATTAATGTATATATATATATTTACAATTTTTCTCCCCCCCCCCCCTTTTTTATTTTTATTTTAATGAGTTATAACTGGTGGGAGATGCTGCCATGGGAACTCAGCCTTCCAATTTCTCACTTGTGTTGTAATTTCCTCTTGTGTTAAGTTGAACGTCATTGGTAGATGTTATGCTTTTCTGCTCAGATGAATAACTTCACCTTTGGAAGGAGACAACTGTGCAAAATGAAAGTCATTATAGACTTCGAACTTTCCCCTTTTATTTCTCGTATGGGTTATCTTAGTACTGAGATGAGTAGAGTTAACAACAACAAAAAAAAAGCCTGCTAATGCCTTTTATGCTTTTTTTTGGCATTTCTAGAATTGGTTTGAGTTATGCATCTAAACTATGGAGTGTAAAGTTCCTTGGGTTTAGAGAATTTCTGTGTTGTATTTTAAGATCTCTGCGTGCTGAGAAGCTGGTCACACTACTCCAGTAATATACTCTTGCAATAGGTGTTTTGGGAGAAAGCTCAGCCTTTTTTAACATGTGGTGTAAATTCTTAATTTCAGTTGCCACAGAATTTGAAAGGAGTATCATTATGTTCCTGTACGCTTTGTCAGCACAACGTTTAGCAGAGGGATTTGGTATGTACGTAGTGTCTGTGATGAGGTTTAGGAGCAGCAGCAGCTCCTTCCGTGAGCATTTGTGGGGTGAAGCCTAATATCATTGCTGGGTATCTGCACAGATGCTAAATAGCTGTCATCAAAAAAAAACCCAAAACAACCAGAAACATTCAGGTGTAGAAAATTATTCAAATTGTGTAAATATTCAGATGTTTTATATAAAAAATAAGAAGATGCCACCTTGTGGTAAGAAGGATGTTTTAGTGTAGCCAGAAAACCTTTGGGTGAACAGGGTGCCCCTCTGAAAGTTGGCAATGATTTAAAACTTTATTTTTCTAATAATGTGTCTTGTCAGCAAAATGACATTTCTGAGAGCGGCGTGCTCTAACTTCCCCCTCCCTGTTCATGAGCTCCTGTGCTCAGGACATCGAGGCAGCAGCTGAGTGTCTGTACTCGTGGTGTGTGTGTGCAGAGCCCCTTGCCACCATCCCCAGGCTGGGCATGTGGCTCAGAGGGCAGAACCCAGAACTGTGCCACTTAAACTGGACCTGTAGCCAAGGCTGGCTGGTGGAAACATTTCCTTTTCAAAAGGTTGCTGCCATCCCTCAGTTTATTAGGCTAGCATGTCTAACACCTGTTGCATTATCGTTATCAATTAGATTATAAAAAGCTCACTTGCTGTTGTACCTGTTCAAACCAAATGTGCGATGACACGGCGCATCCTAACAACACTTTTCCTGTTAGTGTGCTGTTCTTCAATCAGTGGCTAAAAATGCAATAGGATATGTGGTGGATTCTGTGTTGATTTCTTTCTTTTTTTTTTTCTTAAGGAAAAAATACATGCTTTCTGTTTTTCTGTGTTGATTTCCTGTGATATAAACACTTTCTGTGTCTTAGCGTGACCCCCTCTGAGCACTGCCATGCACATGGTAGCAAACTACTCTTGTCATGTTGTTTGGGTTTCTGTTTCACACAAGGACAGTCAGAGAAAAAAAATCTATCAAAAGCAATAAGTGAGGATTCTTAAATCCTGAACTACAGGCACAGTCCCAATCAGCAGGGGAAGTCTGCCCTATACAGGCACTTCTGTGCACGCTGTTGCTACATTTATGTCATGATAATTATAAAGGGTTAGCATTTTTTTCCCCCGTTTGAAGAAGTATTCTGCTTGTAATTAAAACATACTTTCTCTTAACATAATCTATTTTCTCACGTGATATAATTTGACAGAGTATTATAAACGTATATCTCTATGCTTCATGACCCTATTATGAGGACAATTTTCTATAGTAATTCGTTTGTGTTCTGTTTCTTCTTTCTTCCTGATTACACAATCAGTATTGAATTGCACATCCAACATCCTGATTAAAATGAGACAAAAGCCCTGTGTGCAGCCTAGCTCGCTTAAAATCTCTTTCTGTCCCCAGAAAGACAATGGCAAATTTCTTATTTCTTGAGAATTTGATGGCAGTAAAATCCAGTGCCAGTGGAAGAGTTACAGGTGGAGCTCTGGCTTGGATGTGTCAGCCACAGAGCTGGTTTGCACTGCAGGGAAATAGGAGAACTGGTAGATTTGGGAGAATGACTCTCTTTTTAGGATTAGCATTAAATAGAAATTCTGGTGAGTGAAGGGTTAGGGTCGTCGTGTAGTTTTTTTCTTTTTGTGTCGCTGTTTCTTCTGTTTCTTTTTCTTTGCACTTGTCTGTTGGTTGGCTATTAGTTAGAAAAGCAAAATTCCAAGTCATTTTTTGAGAATAAGAGTGAAACGAGCACTGAATGTATAAACATGCACATTTGGGATTCTGAGAGGTACTTGTTAATACCCAGCTAAAAAACGAAAATACCAAGTTTGGTCCTTGAAGATATCCAGAGAAATTAAGCAACCTCACTGCAGCTCTGCTCTCTGCGTGCTGCCATCCTTGTTTCACTGATTCATTTTTGTTTTAATTTGAGAACATGTTCGGAAGGTTCATGGGCTGCTTAGAAGCGACAGCACTTGTTTTATCAAACGTATTAGAAAATGGTGTGCCGCAGATCTGAGCAGTGGGCCCAGGTCAATAAAATAGAAATTAATATCATAAAAGTTCCCGAGAGCAGGCCTCGTGCTCCCTGCTAAGATTTGGGAGCTATGGGTTCCTCGTTTTAATACCCTGGCTTTAATTTATTTATTTTGTTGTTGTTGTTGTCTTTTCCTTCGTAGCTCACGTACTTTTATTATCCCCTCTCACTTTCTGTGGAAATAATCCTAGTTACTGCAGGGGATTACTTGGGGCACTGAAATGCCACGTGGTTATTGCTGGAACTGGTAGGAAATGGGAAACACCTCGTGCATCGTTTCTGACCAGTTCTAATTATTACCATTAATTTATCATTGAAAAATTTTAAACAGAATTCCTCTGGCAGGTGTGACCTGCTCTTTGAAAGTGGTGGAAAATACTTATTTTTAATCACCTTCATCTCAAGAGCTGTAATTGAGGTTATGAAGTTGTAGTGGATTAACAGGTTAGTGATTTTTTTTTTTTCTAGTGTGGAGAAAATAATTCAGCGAGTTCCTTAAAGAAACTTTACCAAGTGCTCAACCTTTGAACACAAATGCAAAATCAAGCGTTTTAAGTTAGGGACATAAGCTTCGCATTAGAAATTAATCGTGAGATGTTTTGGTGATAAAATCTCTCTCATTTGAAAATGTAATTTATTAACCGGCTCGATATCTATTTCAGGGCATTATTCAAGCTCCAATAAAGATTTTTGTAATATTATAGTCATGCACCTCTACTAAACCTCGTGTGAAAGGAAAGCGTGGTTTTCCCTCGGCTCGCAAATCTCCCTCATTCTGTCCATTTCGATTGCAAAAGCAGAAAACCCAGGGGCAAGACCTGTCCCCTTGCTGGCCACAGCCAGCTCTGCTGGCCTTGTGGCTGCGAGGGCAGCGGGGACGGGGATGGCCTGTGGCTCCCCAAGGTCCGGGGTGGTCCCTCCTGGGTGCAGTGTGGCTCTGGGACCTGTCAGGACCCCATTGCGGACATCTCCATGCCGTTCTGCCTCCAGCCCTCCCTGTCCTGGTGCATCGGAGCGGCTGCTGGCTCGCACTCACACATATGGCGGTGCAAACGAACACACATCGTGTGTTTGATCAAAAAGGACTGAAACAGATGGAAGTCTTGGGATTGTACTGTGTTTTTTTTTTTGTGCTTAGATAGAGGGATAGTCAGTAAAATGCTAGCAAAGTATTAGTTCTGGGGTAAAAGACTTGCCATGCCTCTTGCATTTGCGTTGTTTTCTTTATGTAATAAAAAGACTTCAGTACAACTCTTGACATGCTGGTTCTGGGAAGCCTTGTACAGAGCAAGTCTGCTGCAGAACTGGAATGGTGCTATTTTGCCTGAGCTGCAATTATTTTCATTTATGAAATTCCAAATTCTAAATTCTGTTTTAAATATTGAATATTTCTGGTGAAATGACAGCTTGTGCTAGCTTTAGGATATGCCTGCTTGGTAATTATTCATGAGGAGAACAGCTGAAAACAAACTAGTTATACACCTTGGCAAGTCGCTCTGATTTTAATTCTGTGAAATTTCCCTATGGCCATGTGACTTTATTTAAAGTACTCTAACAGTGCAGATGTCCAGAATGCCAGAGTTGCTACAAATGCTATTCCTGTAAGTTTTGAATCATCCTTGCTTCGGGAAAAGAAAAAGAGAAAGAAAAAAGAAAGGGGGGGGGGGAGAGGGAAGAGAGGAGAGGAAAGAAAAAAGACTGATGATACCGTGTGTGTTTTGAGTGTGTGTCACATATTTGATTATGTGCTGCTATCGTACATTACTGGAGCACAGATATATCATAAGTAATATATCTCAGTGCATGTTCGGGGCATAGAATGGAATTTGCAATACCTGGAAGAATGCATTACTGAAATACACTAAATATTTTAAAATATCTTGTTTAAGCTGTGACACAGTAGACAGCTTCAGCACTGACATTTTTGGAAGTTTAAAAGTCTGATAATTTCTGTGTAACCTTGGATGAAGAATTGAAATACTTGCAGTGATAAAAGTAAAACATTTCTCTGCATTCCCCTTTTCTTCTCCTTCTCCATATGGCTCCTGAAACATTCCTTCATTTAAATAGGTTTTAAAGCTCTCTCCTTATAGTTCCTAAAGCATTCAGTGCTTTTGAGACAAAAAAACAAAAACCAAAACCAAAACCAAAACCCCAACAACAACGACGACGACGAGAAAAAACCATTTTAACATGTGCTATTTTTGTTATTCTAATTAGAATAAAACAGCTGGTCCTGTGTAGCTCTGAGTATAGTCTTTTTCAACACATTGTTTGGATTTTTTCCTCTTTTTCTGTCAGGCTGCAGACTACCACCTCTTCTCATCCCGCACAAGCCAGCCCCCCAAACACCTGCATACGCAGCCCTAAATAGCACATCTGCCAGGGAACAAAAAGAAAATACTTTATTGGTCACGAGACACATGCATCACATTATTCTTATTAGGAATATATATATGCACAGGTAAGTGGAAGTGACATCAGACTGATGGCCAGCAGCTCCTCTTTCCTTTCAGAGGTATTCTTTAGTGTCTGTAGCACGCATTCTTTCTTATACAGATAAACCAACCTTACTGCTTTCATTTTTAAAGAAAGATAATCAGCCTTCACTTAGGGTTTTGATATCTGTAAACGTGTGTGCCTACAAATAATCATTGAAGCTGATCAAAGTCACACTCTCTGTTGCTATGGTAATGAATCCCCATTTTGTTTACGGATGGGTATGCGCCACATGACAAGAAATGATGTCAGGTGGAAAGCTGAGATAAATTAAATTTGTGGTCTGAAGTTATTAACATATGTTTTGTGTGAGAGTGTGCATGTGTATTAACTAAGGAAGGGAAGATCCAGAAAATTCTGTTCTTTGAAAATGACACGGAAACACAGTGCTGACAACATAAATCACGGTGGGGTGGATTCCAGTCAGAGGAAGGAGGTGTGGAGCCATGGGGCAGTGATGTTTCTGTGGCATGTCCGAATCGACGGAGCTGCTCTTCAATAGCCCTCCTTGTGATTTCATTTCCCATAGTTTCCTCCAGTCTGCAATTCCATTCGATGATTAGGTCACTTCTAAAGCCATCCCTACCTTTATACTTGTATTGGTTTTTTTTATGAGTGGAAAGTTGGAATTTATTTCTGCCTTCTAGTAAAATTCATTACATTTATTTACAAGTAATTACACAAACTCTATCAGTTGGGGAAGCAGAAAAAATCATACAGTGAATATTAAATGCATTTCAAAACAAATACTACAAACACGCTTTGAAGTCCTAACCACACAGCTACGGATGAAAATACATGTATCTATTAAGCTACCCATTTGTGCAATATTTTCCCTGCCACCAGTGTACTCTCTCAGTTTCTGCACGACATTGGTCTTTATGGATGGCAGAATCAAATGTTGGGGAGTGCTGGGGACAGTCAAAAACATGTAGTCAAAGCAGTCGTTAAAGAAAATTTGTTTCTGTCTGAAATTTGGATATGGCAGCCTTTTCCTTTTTAGATTTTTTTTATATATGCGTATATGCATCTACATATGCTTTTAGAGAAAGTGATTGAATGCATTTTCCTAAAAGAAAATGTACTAGCTATTTCACCAAGTGCGGACGAGAAGCTGTTTTTATCAACAGTAGTTTTTTCTCCTTGGTCATGTATTTACATAGAAAGGATAAGAGAAATGCCTCGAGCCAGCTGAGATTTCAATTTCTCTGGCTTTCAATTCCACTCCTTCTAGTATCTGCCATGGTACCTGAATGAAATCCACACTAGTGCCAGTGGAGAAACTCCACGAGTTCAGCAAGTTTGGGATTACGGGTTGGCATGTATGTAACAAAATGCAGAAGCCAGCAATTGAAATCCGTAGTGTTTCTGAACCCTTAGGGTCAGGGGAGTTCATACCAAATTAAGTAACTAGGGTGTCTAATAAATTTTCCTGAGGAATATGTTATAATAATCCTTTTTGAGAAGGCGTAGGCGGTAAAGAGGCAACAGAGACCTGGAATTCACAGAATCGTGGGATTGTAGGGGCTTGGAAGGGACCTCTAGAGAGCATCTAGTCCAACCCCCCTGCAAAGCAGGCTGCACAGGTAGGCATCCGGGCAGGTCTTGAACTCCTCCTCTCCAAAGAAGGAGACTCCACCACCTCCCTGGGCAGCCTGTGCCAGTGCTCCTTCACCTGCAGTGTGAAGAAGTTCTTTTGCATATTGGTGTGGGACTTCCTGTGCTCCAGTTTACAGCCATTTCCCCTTGTCCTATCCCCCAAGAGCACTGAAAAGAGGTTGGCCATGTCCCTTTGTCTCCCACTCGTTCTGTTGGTAGCATCTGAAGGGTAGAGTGTTTGGTGCAGTGGGGATGGGGAGCTTCCTAGTTAGCCCAGCCTACACTTTGATGCTCTGGGGGATTGTAGCAGTGCCCATTTTCAGAGTTTCAGTTTTTCCTCATTGGGTTATATTCCTACACTGAATACGAGACCAGAAACACCGGTCTGGTGATATGTGACAATTCTGTAACTCCAAGTATCTTAAAAAAAAAGAAAAAGAAAAACAACAACAACAAGCACGGAAGATATATTGATATTTTTGTACATTTAGATGTTATTTAATTTAGGATCAACACTGAATTTATTACTTTGAAGGCCGCAGAACATTTTTCTGTTTCTTCAGATATATAATAATCTCTCTAATTCACTGTGCCATGTGGTGGTGTACCACCTAGCAAGAGGTGTGTAATTGAGGGCAGAATTTGACCCTTTGATTCTGTAAATCACATATGATCATTACAGAAGAGCTCAGATCTTTAGACGTCGTGTGATTGCCAGCTCGCCAGCCACCCTTCCTTTGTCACATTATTTTTTTTTTAAAGAGTCTGACACTCTAATGAAAGCAATACAAAAGGCTGCCAGAGCCCAGCTCAGAATGCCCAATTTGCTTTGACTGCCATTTTAGAGAGCAAAAGTGTGTTCCATTATTTGTATCGATATTAGGATGAACTTAGATCAGCAGATCTTCTGGACAGGGCTGTGCCTTTGCTTTTGTCTGAAGGATTGTGCATGTTCATGGGGTCATGTAAATAACAAGTCCGCATTAGGAAAATTAATGATGACTGAAGGTGGACGGATAGACTTGATGGCTCTGTGAAGCACTTAGTTTTAAGCACTGCTAGATTTTCAGTCCATACACCTAAGCAATAAGATTTCAGAAGATTTTGTGCATGTCTTTGCATTTTGCTCAGCTGTTACTTAAAAAAAAATTAATTAATTAATTTTGGCTCAAGTTTCTAGAATAATCCACAGTACACCCAGTTGTTCTCATTACCTGACGTCTGCAGTAAGGAGAGAAAGTGTCCTTTTGGGCATGCTGTTTTGAAAATCTCGAATTTCTTTTCCTTCTGTCTTTCTCTGCCACAAACTTTTTCCTGTCCTCCTCATCTGCGGTACTTGGGGAGAATGAGAGCATTAAAGCCAGCTTGTCAAACGTTAACCTGATAAAGAAAAGCCTTGGAAATTCATTTTGTTCCCTGGAGAGCGGCTCTATTATTCTGAGATGCCCTCTGCTATGTCGAGAGCTAAAGATGCTTCATGAACCACACCCAGCAAAGATCCTCCCTTCGAAAGGCTTAGACCTGTTGAGCATCCTTTTCATCATTACAACACAGAGTGCATTGGAGCATCTCAGATTAATCATCTCTTCCCATAAGTAGGATTTCCTTTTGTTAAGACCTTAGGGAAGCTAAATTTTTCAAAATACACGCTGGATGGGACTGAAGGTTTTTTTATTTCCGTTGGAGCCCCATTCACAGAAGCAAACCTCCAAGTTTAAACTTAAAAAAGCAGAGGCAGCAAGGGCTTCAATTCAGAGAAAGAAAGATGCATTGGTCCTGAGATTCTGTGAAGATCCTCCATTCTTCTGAGTGCTGGAGAGATTTGTGAAACTCGTTATCTTCTGGCCCAGCAACTTAAAGAAGCCTCTCTCAGATTTAGCTTTGGCATACATCTATGTAACTAATACAAGATCTCTAAAAATGATCTTGTTATAAAACAATGCCTAGATAATCTTAGAGGTCTTGGAGGTTGTTGTTCCCTTTCTTTCTTCTTTCTTTCTTTCTTTCTTTCTTTCTTTCTTTCTTTCTTTCTTTCTTTCTTTCTTTCTTTCTTTCTTTCTTTCTTTCTTTCTTTCTTTCTTTCTTTCTTTCTTTCTTTCTTTCTTTCTTTCTTTCTTTCTTTCTTTCTTTCTTTCTTTCTTTCTTTCTTTCTTTCTTTCTTTCTTTCTTTCTTTCTTTCTTTCTTTCTTTCTTTCTTTCTTTCTTTCTTTCTTTTTTCTTTCTCTCTTTCTCTCTCTCTCTCTCTTTCTCTCTCTTTCTCTTCATCTCTTCCTCTCTTCCTCTCTTCTTTTTGTGGCTTAATTTTTTGTGCAGGTATTACCAATGGGAGGCACAGATCTTGAGCCCGAAGAGAATTCTTCTGTGACATTACGATGAGAATATTAGTTCTGCATGTGAAGAATACTTCTACTGTTGTTATTCAATATAGAAAGAATTTTCTGAATTCAGAGCACATTTTCAAAACAAAAGCAAACAAGTCCTCCCCCTCAAATTACTGCATTTAATTCCAAGGATTAGGAAGTAGCATTAAGAATCATATATTGAGGTTTTGGAAATGAACTGAGTTGTAGAAAACTGGATACACGGAGCTTATAAAGAAGTTGGATGCACAAAGTAAATTCATATATGCAGTACAAAGTTAGGCTTCCATATGATTTATTGGGTTCATTTGCTTCCCTTTTCTACTTTTATTCTGGATCTTTCTATTGTTTTTTCTTTCAAAAGGAATACAGTACAGCAGATTCATCAGAGGCCATTATTTACTGATTCTGTATATTGTTTTCATAATGGTTGAACTCAGCCATTCATGAACTGATTATTGAGTTTTAGCAAGTGGCTAATGAATCATTGATGCTGGCTCAGTGAGAAAGAGAGTCCTTATGTTCCTGCAATTCTGCAGACTTCCTCCAGATTTCACAGCTAGTTTCATTCATTTCAATTATTTCTTCCCTGTCTTCCTCTCTTGGAATATTACCTTTAAAAAATACAAACCTGGTGACCACTTAAATCATGTTGTGCATTTTTCATCAGTTAGTCAGTGGCCATATGTGGGCAAAAGTAGATTTAAGAAAGAACGAACAGGGTTTTTAAATTTCACGAGGTCTTGGGCAAATGAGAAGCTTATCAGGAAACTCTTGAGTCACTGTCAATCAGCTACACTAAAAAAAAAGTGGAATTTCAAGTGAATTGTTTTAAAAAGCTAGCAAAACAGAATCATTTATTAATTTAGCATAACATATTCTTTATTTAATATGGAATAGTAAGGAATTGTCATTAGAGGTACTACTTTACAGCTGTGATGTAGCGGTATGGAAACTTTGATAGCGGCCTGCAAAAGAAAAGTTCTTTTCATTCTCATTTTTATCTCTTTCAGCTTTTCAAAATGCCTGTCCCTACAGAATTGTTGAGATAATAGAACTGAAAGATTTATTTCTGATAAAAGGTTTAAATTGGAATAGCAAAAAATAATAGCCCAATAACAAGAGTGAATAGACATTAAAATAAAGAGGAGAGAAAGAGAAAGACACAGACTGATTGCTTACCTGTCTACTCTCAAAAATGGAGCCATCATACTACAGCTTGATAGCAGCTCTCTGTAGCCTATATGTTGGGATTCAGAAGGGGGATTGACTCACAGGGTTTATTCTCTGTATTGCATGTGTGTGTTTGAGCTCTGCAGGAGCAGATTTTCCTGAAAGTCGTTTTTATGTGGATTAAGCCACACTAGTCATCTTCACCTTTCCTGTAGAAGAAAATTACATTCTTCATAGTCTGCCAAATCTGGTTTGTTTTGGTTTCTCCTAAACTGTTATTAAGAATGATAGTTTATTTATTTATTTTTCTTAATTCCTATGGTGAAGTTGTACAACATTTGTGAAATAAGAAATTCCAGAGGTATATCTCAAAGATCACTGACTGGTTTTGAGGGCTTGTTTGTAGTTATTTCTTATTTGAAATGAGATGCCTATGCTCATTGGGACCATTCTTACAGCAATGGAGCAATGCTTTTTATATTTAATTGAGGCAGTAGCCTATCCTTTACCTATCTATGAGTAGATTTAGTCAGAAGATAGAGGCCAGATTTTTCTTTTAGTGGATTGCTTACACATATTTTTTTTTTCTTTGAGAAACAGAAAATCAAAATTTTTAGGAGAAAATGAATATAGTTTAGTTAGTATAATTCATCATATTGCCATGAGGGCTGCATATAGCTGTAGATCATACACTGAAGACCTCAAATTGTCTTCCTTTCCTCGTGTGATTTCCTTAAATATTTGGATGTGTGGGCTCTGTTCTCTTTTTTCTGGTTTTGGTTTTTTTTCCTATTTTTTTTCTTATTTCTTCTCTATCTTTCTCTCTCTCTTTTCCTTTCTCTCTATTCCTTTTCTTTCTTTTCTGTTTTTTTTTTTTAATTATTATTTTTTTGCCTTCCTAAGTAGAGAAGGCCAGTTTCATCATCAGAGGCAGCACTCTTAAGAAAAGATGATGATGAATGAGAACTACTATTTATATGTAACAACGACAAGCCCTCCCTCCTCCCCCCCCAGGAAAAATTAGCATCAAAGGCAGACTGAAATGCTTGTTTTCTATAATGCTTTCCTTCCAGTCTTCCTGTATTCATCACAAAAAGTCCTTTAACTGAGCTAAAATCCCTATTTTCTATCTGGAGAATATTTTTCTGTTGAAACTTTCCAAGCAGCTCATACATATCTTTAGTAAACATGTGGTTTGTAGCTCTGCTCATGGCTTAACATCAGGACCCTTCTGGTCTCTGTGAGAAGCAAAGGTTGCCAGGGGCTGGAGTGAGGAAGTGTTCTTCCCCTTTGCAGCTCTGTTGTCTAAAAGTAGAGAGCAGCTGTACCATTGTAAACCCCATATAGAACAAGGAGGAAGGAAAAAAATATTTTCAGGAATTTGAAAGGATCCTATTCTGAAGTATTAGAATGTCACAGGACCCCACAAGTAGGCTGAACTTTTTATTCTCCAGATCCTTTACTCTTCATATTTCTGCACTCAGAAACAGTGTGCCATGGGCAGGATGTAAGAGCAGTCAATAAGATCTGATTGGAATTTTCACAAGGAGTATCTTTGTCAGAATTGTTCCAAAACAACAAGAAAAGACAGAACCACAGAATCAAAAAAGACAGAATCACAATTCTTTGTGTTCAAATAAATGAAGAGAACTCCGTTTTAAAAATTAGGAAGTGAATACGTATTTTGAAGTGTTAAAAACCATTCTGTAACAGAGTGATAGAATAAGCGAGATTTGTGATGCACATATATTCTCCAGGACAGACTTAGAAAACTTCTGGGTACTTTACTGCCAGAGATGGTGCAGTTGCAGAATACCCGGATGCTTTTTCAGGTGTTTAATGCTGCTGAGGAGTTAAGTCGAAGAGTTCGAACCATTATGTTTAAGATGAGGTTTTCAGTTTTTATTTTAGAATAATGAGACTGAAAAAAGAAAAAAGAAGAAAGGAAAAAGTGAAATACTGTCCCAGAGTACTGTGCCACAGACCGTTGTGATCCCACCCCTCGCAGACCACAGGAGCAGAGCTCATATCAAGCGCAGAACGAAACAGAACACAAATCCCCTCAAGTCCAGTGGTGGTGGTTGGGTTGAAGTGGAGTAGGGGCAGAGGTGCTAAGCCTGTGGGGCAGCTTTGTGGGCAGCACACAGCTCACCAAGCAGTGCTTCAGTGGGGCTGCTGGCAGAATGGAACAATACAAAATACTCTGCAGTGTTTTGTGCCAATATTCATTCCTTTCTACCTCTGTCCAGACGGGTCTGTGTACCCAGAGAGGTGAGCTATTAATATTGCCTTTTTACAGCTAAATTATCTGACTCCAGAATTGTTCACAGATTCTATTAGAGACCCCTATGGAGGATTGCTTCTACAAATAGGCATTTTAATTCATCCGGGTACACTAAGGTGTTACCTTCCTTTCATTAATAAAACGGAAACTCATAAAGAAAACCAGATTATCCTGAATTTATGATCAAGTAATTCTGTTTCTCTTAGCTCCGGTAATAATTGTGGGACATTATTTCCCTGTTTCTTTTCCTTTCTCCTCCGTACACACAGACAATCTTAATTTCTTATGTTTATTTATCCTTTTTTTTTTTTTTTCTTTCCATTTTAATTTGACAGGGAAAGCTATCTAGGACCCCAGGAGGCAAACACTGTGACTTAAGAATTGGTTCTCCCACCTCCACTTTAATAAAATAAGTAATTGGTTCATATTTACCAACGCTTTAAAATTTCTAGGTTATTCTTTTTATGTTTTTATCTTAAAATTTCTTAGAATGGCAGGTTTAACACCTTTGTATTTTTATGGCAATTTTTTATCCACACTGTAAAGTGATTAATCGCTCTTTCATCTTGATTTTAAGGACTGAACTTTTTACCAGCATTTTACTACTTTTCCCATAAAATTAAGCTTTTGTTTCTCTCTTTAAACCATTGTTTTAATTCTTCCTGCACAATTAGCTCAGCGTTCACTCTGTTAACAGACTGACTGAAAATTCATTACACGTGAGGTCTTCAGTAGGGATAAATCATCACAAATTTACAGATTCTGTCCACTTAATGCCACTTGCCATCAGTGTCAGTCCTTCTTCTTTATTGACAGGTGCCATTTTTGGGGGGAAAAATCCCCAAATTCAGAAGGTAGTTCATGCTATGGATCATTTCTTGTCTGCAGAGCGCTTCTGGAGCAGCTCTGCAGAGACCACTTCAGTTGAACAACTACTTCATGGACTTCAAATGAAGTGTGCACAGCTAAATTATCTCTGTAGATGGCTTGGCTAAACTTCTGCTAGGAGGGTACACCTCTGAGATCACTTAAGAGGCATTTACAGAAATCATCCAGTGCACTTTCTGCCCAGCAAGGTATTTGTGATCCAAGTGAGTTCAGCACTGTAATGTAACACAACAGGAAAATTTGGAAGCATCCAAAACACCAGAAACATTTTAAATATCTTTATTCCATATGCCTTTTCATTCAGAAGATACTGCTCTCTCTTAAAGTAATGGGAATGAGATTTTGAGTAACTTGTAAGCCAGATTTTTGGCGACCAGTTTAGTGTTCCTTCCAAATCTGAAATGGTCATATTGTGCACAGGAGTGAGACCTAACAGCCATCTGCTGTAAGGCATATATGCTGGTCAACGCATATTTCAGTAGAAGTGTTGAGAACTCTTACTTGTTATCATACATTTTTATATCTATAAGCCATTACTGAGTTAAAAAATGGATTTTCTTTATTTCAAAAATCATTTCCTCTAATGAGCGGGGTTGATTATTTTTGATAATCTGGTAGCTGAAAAGTAGTTTACAAAGATGGCCTAATCTCTCTTAATGTCTCTGTTGGTATCATGGACATTTTACTTCTCTTGCTAAATGAAATCTTTCTTGCTTACACAGTCTTAACCTGCTCAAGCATTGAAAGCCAATAAACTACAGAATCTGTTAATTTAGAGTTGCTGAAGTTGCTGAACAGAAATATTTTCAGTTTGATATTACTTTCACCATAAAGGAAGCAGTAGTATGAAGATCCAAACAAAGCATTACTGGAAGAATTGATATTTTTATTTTTATTTTTATGTATTTTTTGTTCTTTAATAAAAGAGCATAGAAAAGAAGACTTGAGATATGGTACTCCAGCGTGCCAAGTTCTGGATGAAAATTAAGACTGCATTTCAATTATATTTTCTCCAGAACAAACATAGAAAGCATTTAGGAAAAAATCCCTCTGCCTGTGAAGAACCACACACCTGACTCTTTCCAAACAGAATCTCACTTACTGGGGAATTAGAGGAGAAACAGTAGCACCTAAATGTAATCTATCTCTCACGTATCTGAAATATGAAATATGAAATGTGTGTTTGTTTATCTTTATTTATGTTTTATATATATATGTCAAATATATATTATCAGTGTCCTTTGAAGTCTTTTGCAAGGCAAGTCAATATATTTACTCTGTTTTATAGTTGGAATAGTTAAAGTACAGAGATGGTAAACTGAGTGAGACAGAATCGTCCATAGAAACACCTGACATAGCATCAGTATTTTCAATCTCATCTCAGTGCAAAAGGATTTTTTATTTACGGAAAGAAAATGAAATAATACAAATCTAGATTTGATTCGCTTTAATCCAGCGGGCTTGGTTTATGCTAGCTGTCTTTTAAAATTAATTATTTTACTGTAAGCGTATGATATATGATGATAAACTAAATCTTTGGATTGGTATGCCTAACAAAAATTAGGAGCCTGCTTTGGCAGGGGGTTGGATGATCTCTAGCAATCCCTTCCAACCCTTACAATTCTGTGATCACAAGACACTTTTTAGAAATTTCTTTCTAAAAAATATTGCTTTTGGATTGCATTAAATTCTGGGAAGAAAAAAAAAAGAAAAAAGAAGTCTGAACAGAATTAATTGTACCAAACGCAAGGTAAGTATTCTATTAAATTTCCTGTTGTGATCTTCATTTTAAAGATTCATGTAGAGCACATTTTCCACCCCCAGTATGTGTATTGCATAAAGTGCAACGTCCTGCAAAATGACTTAATGTACACAGAGCACAGAATTGTTGCTGCATATACAATGAACTTCATGGCAGAGAAGCAAAAGTAATTTCCCTAATGACTGGTTGGAAATCTTGAGATCTGCAGAGCATCCACTTTTTATCTCTAGCAAAGCATACATGATCTCTGTCTGCCTATTTATGACACTGCAGTATCTGACAAAGACTACTGCATCATGCAGTGCTGAAACAAAAAGCACTTGTCAGAACTCAAGTTGGAATCTGTGAACGATCTCCCGAGGAAGAATTATTCTGTTTTGTAACACAGCCCAGCCCTGAAAATGTCTCTGTGACATGTGTCCAAAGGACTTAGGACTTCTTGTGTCGTCTAAATGCCCTCTCATTTATTCACAAATTTAAGTACACGGAGGCGCTTTGGAATGCAGGTCTGATTACGTGCAGCTGCTAAAATCTTGCATGTTAGAGTACATTACAGCACAGCTTAAGCACTGCAGCTGTGTCACTGTTGTATTTTCCACCAGGCTTTACCTGTCTTTCTTTCCCTCCTCCCTGTGCCATGATTTGGTCCCCGTGTATGTTTACAGAGTGCACAGATAGTACCTGGCGTTAAAGTAGCATCGATATTTGTCTATGGTTCCTGTAGTCACCGTAACCATCAGACAACTGGTGTCACAAATATTCTCCTTTCTTTGTTGGTAGAAGACCAAGATTAAGAGGTGCATCAACACTGGTACACTGGCTCCACGAGACCTTTCTTGTTCTCTCTGATTTTATATCTGCATACAACTTGAAACCAAAAACTGTTATTTCTAGGCGGTGTACGAGACAATAAATAGTTGTGTATCCCCTCACTATAGCAAGTCATGCTTCTGTGAATCACAAACTCATTACTGCAAATTTTAAAGTCTTCTCTTCCAGAAACTGTTGTTCTTTTACTCCTGGAAAAGTACTATCAAGACATAGTTTACCAACAGCATTGTCACAAATACCAGGGATGTGAAGACCTACCTGTTCTTATTTAGATATTGATGTCCTCCTAAAAGCACGTGGGTCTGTGTGTGTGTACATCACAGATACCCACAGGCAGGCTCACTATGAGCGGTAAGTTTAAATCAGTTGGCAGCACTCGGGACGATAAGGCACTCAAGTTCCTATGACCAGCTGGTGCTATGTAAATAGTCCTAAGATTTCACATGGGACTTCAGACTGATGTCTTTGCTATTTATCTCTGATTTTGTCAGCTGGAGAGCCAGAACTGATATTTTGAAGGAACACACTTAGCTTCTACGCTTTGTCCAGTGTTCCTCCCATGATAACACTGCAGGTGATGTCCATGTCTGTGTGTGCAGTGACTGAGAGCATGGCTGCCTGCAAAGTTTTACTGTCTCATCAGTACCTAACCTCATTACAGAGTGATGCAGAGTAGCTTGTCTATGGAAGGAACTGAGCAGCACAGATTTAATTCTGTGTACTGCCTATGTACATACACACAAGTCATCAGTCCCATTTTGTACTTCTCTAAAATATTTGTACACGTTAGTTTAAATAAACATTTAGCTGGTTCATTATTAATCTTCCTAAAAATTTCCTCTTATATAAGATGTTCAAGATCTTCAGAATTCATCAGCGTGTCTTAATACTCGTGCTTGACTAATGTTTTACATTATAGGAGTTTTAAAAGGCAGGTGCAGTGTGACATATCACAAGAAGCAAATTAAACTCTTGTAAAGCACAGCTGGAATGCTAAAAATGTGTATTTGTAATTTAAATATGTGACACCATCACACTGTAAAATCAGTTCATAATTAGAAAACATCTGGTTTTTTTTTTTTGGAATTTTTTTTTTCCCAATAAGATGTTTAATAGTATATTTAAATAATTTAGACTGCGATATGGGAAAAAAAAAACAGTCAAGCTCCAGTAAGTGGATCAGGACATTTCTTTCTTTTTGTTTGAGTGTCCTCCTCCAGATCTTTAAGTAACCCATCATTTTGAAACTAATTCTTGGTTCACATTATAATCGCCGTTGATGAAATACATATGCCAAACATATGTGCTGTTATGACCTTATTGTCAGTCAAGAAACAGGTTTTTGTAGATGCTGTTGTTAAGAAGGATTTACACGCTGTCATGTTGCTGTATTTTTTTTTTCTTTCTTTTGATTATCGAAGTACTGTGAGTCAAGTAAAAGTTGATTATTTTAACAGTGAAATTTACATGAATACATATAAATATAGTAAACACAACGATGTCTTAGGGGTTTATGATTTCTGGAAATGTACTTAAGCTAGATTAAATGCCAACTACAAATGTACTGGGATCAATTCAAGTTTAACTAATAAAGTTTGAACAAAACCACAACTTCTCAAATGAAGTTAACATGGTAGATTAGCCACACATCTGTCATCAGTGTTCACATAGGTGAGTATTTATATTTGTGTGATGAAAATCCTGATGGATTTTTTTATCCTCCCTGAAGTGTGCAAGCAGAGCATTCCCCTACTTTATTGGCAGTAAACTGTATAACCTTTCTCCTGACATTGCCTAAGTATCTATTTAAGATAAATAGGGGCCAGAACAGTGTTTGTGGTCCTTTTTTTTTTTGTCCACAGACATATGTATATAAATGCTTGGAAGTCTTCACACATACTTGATAATGCCTAAAAAGCACACTAAGTACAGCAGTACTGTTCAGAGTTATTTTTCAGCTCAGTAGCTGGGCAATGGTGTTAGTAAATACTGTGAAGCACATCTATCAACTCTTCCCAGGGATGTGAATGTTCTGGAGAAAAAAAAATATCATCAGTTTATATCCTTCCCTTTTTAACAATACTTATTTTTGCCCTAAAATTGAGGAAAAAAATCTAAAACTAACTTTTTGAGGGCCAGAGTACATAAAGTTAATGTGCTGCCGTTTGCGTGCATCTCCATCTCCATCATCTTTCAGCAACCTTTGCTGCTGCAGCCCACCACAAGCTTTTCATCAGTTTATGCATTGTATGCCAGGGCAAATAATGACAGAATATCTAGCTAAAGAAGGGGTACTTAATCAGCAATCAAGATTCAATTTGTTTTAATTTTAGCAGGTGTTTGTGAGGTACATTGATGGGAGAGATAATATGTACTGCTTTCATTAGCTCTCTTGTTTTTGTGCTTGAACATTTAAGAGCCAGATGTTCGGAGGTGAGCTGATCAGAATATTAAGTCTCCAGAGGTTGGTTTCCATAGTGTTTTACATTCCTTTCTTTATCTCCCTCAGTTCACCCTGAGCTATGAGGTGCAACTGCTCACAATGACAGACCATATCTCTGCTTCCTATTCGACTAAAGCTTTAAATTAGTTTAATTCTCCTAACTGAACCTGCCCCCCTCCATCCCCCCCAAATAATAGTAATAATAAAAAAGCAACAACAAAAACCACACAAAACCACAGAACTCATACAAACCCCCCCCCCCCCCCCCACACACACACACACACAACCCTTGATTCTCACAATCTGCAATTAATTCTTGGTCTTTGGGTCAGACTCATTTCCCATTTAGATCCAGTTCAGTTGATAAAAGGATAAGGAATTATTTGTTTAGCAAATAATATTTTGTCTTTTCCTCAGTAAAATCAAACAAGCACTGGCAGCCTGTAAACTACTGATTCCATCACCTTGCTAGTTTTAATGAGTAATCTAGAGCACTTCTCTGTTCTGGGACAAAACACAGCAGCTCCACTGTCCTGGTGCTGTGCATGGATTGGGACTGCAGGCTGGCCTTTGCAAGCAACCTCCGTCAATCAGTGCACTCTGAAAGCAAACATACAGGCTATATTTGAGTATTGTACTGGTTTTGTGGCACAGGGTCACGGAAAGAATGTACCAGAGTAGACAATGGGATTGCACAAGAAGACAGGCAAACTTAATCTTTTGTTTTATGTTCTCAGTCCAATAGGTAACATTTTAGCTCTCACTTCGTAGCTGCCGTGGTAATGTCTGCGTTCTCCTGCATGATATACTCTCCCAGGGCTGAGACTGGAATTTCTTTCGGTAGAGACACATACCCAGAAGCGAAGAGTTAAATAGAAATGCCATTGGCAAATGCTATAATGTTTTCCCTCACTATTAATTGTTCTCTGTTTACTTTGATGCTCCAAGATTGCCCTGTTTTACAAGCATATTTTCTTAATTGTGTCACCTTGTACTGTAAGTATGTCAGAGGGGAAACATTTGCAAGTGATTAGATATGGACCTCTGTGTCACCAAATGTATGAGGTACATACCCTTATAGGATATAATTTTGATCTTTTAATATGCGGCCATTGACCCAGACTTGTTATTATCTATTATAGTTTATAATAATGTATCTCTTTATGATTAAATGATGATGCCCGGCAGAACACTATGATTAGCATTTCAGTTATTTATAGATTATGTCAGAGCAGTAATAAACATAAAATGCTGTTAATGTGTGGCTAATGAAATCTGGACATGAACAAGTTTATGAATTGATATAATTCATTTGAGTGTTCTAACTGAGCTGCTGGTTCTCGTCATAATTCAAAAGCTTAGCAGGGTTCACCGATTAGGTGGTAGACTAATTTGCTACAAAAAGTCAATGGGTTTTCATCGTCTTGGGCTATCATACACAGCATGGCTGATTGCATAAGGACTATACAAAGTAATTCTCATAAATATATTTATTAAGCTTAATATGTTTTGTGAGGTTAGGATGGAATCAGCTAGTGCACAACATATGTGGAACAAAATCACAGCGTGTTAGATACTAAAAAGATATGTTCAGTAAAATCATTCAAGACCAGATCGATGATGGAGTTATTTGAATTTTAAAAAGAGAGCAATTCAATATCAAATATAAATGAGAGCCGTAAAGAATGATGCAGATGATTGACTGAGTATGCTCGACATTTATTTTACTTTGGCATCATAATTTCATTTCATGCCACAAATACAGTTTTAAACTTAGGTTACATAGTGCTGAAATAGCTGAGTGTGTTTGCAGAGCTAATAGCAGTTCTGCTTTCCTGTGGCTAGGAAAAACTGAGGCACGTCTCACACACTCGGGCACGTTCTGCCTTCTTCCAGTAGTGGAGGTTCTTCAACGCTACCTGTCCTCTTATAGCCCTGTCTCTTGATCAGGCAACAAACCCTGAGTCTCGATCTTCAAAAAATGTATTTGTAGACTGTTACGTGTGGTTGGTTTAATTTGGTTTGGTTGAGTTTGACTTGGTTTGGTTTGGTTTAGTTTGGTCAATGGGCAAGTCGTGCATTAAATGTCATTTCCTCTTTGGGATCTTGCTTTTTCATCAAGTTCTGCTGGTGGGTTTTTTCCCACCCTTTCTCTGCGACAGCATCCACTGACGGTTTAATCAGAGTTGAACTCATGAGCAGAGCCCTTTTTGACACCCAGAAATGCTCTTAAAGTTCCTGGCTAGCTAATAATCACTGTATAGTTCTGTTTTCCCCTGTACATTTATGTTCTCCATACTGCACCATTTTAGAAGGCTTTGTGTGAAGATGTGTGCATAAGATGACTAGCCTCCTTTGTGAAGAAAGAGAATCAACTCTGAGACTACATCAGCATTAGGAAAGCTCTTGGGTTTGGTAAACAGCTGAACTTTATTCATTATTACTACTAACATATGTAATTAACAAACAGCATTAATACATCTAAAAGTAGTGTAAAGAAGCAAAACCGAACAGTCAGAAATGATTTTGTTCCGCTTCTTAAACAAGAATATAACAGGATTATGAATGGAAAGCTGTCTTGTTAACAATTTTAGTCACAAAATCGCCTTTTTTTATTTTCTTTTTAAAAAATCGATGTCATAATTAAAGGAAGAAGGAAGCACCACTTGAAGAAATGGGCATACAGTTCTACAATCATCTCTTATTCTAACAAGAGTCCAGAAAAACCCTTTTATATTCCCCTCTAGCATTTGTATCTTGACCCAACATTTGATCCATATGAGGCCCTGCACTCTAATCTTCACTATCAGATTTTTCTCTGTTGCTTCCCAATATCGTTCACATTACATGCATTCCTCTCCTGCATTACATAAATCTTTGTCTTGTCTGCACAAAAAGAGACCTGTGTAGCTATAACCCACACACCCCAATCGCTCTTCTCCCTCTCCCCAGGTGGTTGCTGCAGAGCTCCTTGGAAGATTTGAAGAAATTAGGAAATGCATTCATAGTCTTTTCTGCTTTGCAGAGGTAGTGAGCTGAAAACCATCATAGAGATTCATAGGTGAAAAAAGTCCTTCCCCTTAGCAATGCCTCCTTCATGTAAGATCTGAAAAGAGAACCTCTTTCACATCTGTTCGCTATATGCAATATCATATTCCACGATCCCCCCCCCCCACATACACACACACACTGTTTGCAGTTTGTTTTAAATTCATTTGTAGTTAATTAAAAATACAGTGGATATTTTTTTCCAGCGTCACAAACGAGAATGCTAACATTTCATTTATAAAGTGATATGTGGTTCAACTTCTGCTCTTGATATTTTCAAGAGGCCAGTGATTAAAAAACCTACGTGGAATATGCTCTATTATTGCCCTCTCTAGGCTTGTTGCATAAAATCTTAAAGGTTCTGGTGCTAAATCCCCAAGGCAGCGTTTTGATACAGGCCAGATGTTTACTCTTGGGAGAGATAAATGTTTAATAATTTTTGCTATTGTTACTGTTTTTACAACGTGTTATACTGCTATGGCTTTCTAAGGGTAGCACTCTGTTTTGCTGGAGGAATGGGCATTTAATAAGTAAGATGCTTGCATTGCCATCATCTTGTTTTAGCTAACAACATGGGAGATTTCAACCCGAAGCACAAGTAGCCTGAGTCTCTCAGAACTGACAAAGGGCTTTAAAGGGGCAACTTGAAATCTGATTGCAGGGAAGAAACCGTGCTAAACCCTCCGTTTGGTTTTGAAACTCAGAAACTTCACTTGACAGGGAACAACTTGGAAGCTATTCACACAGCTTTCTGTGGAAAGCAACGAGAAGAAAGGGCTGGGCCTGCTATGTTTCTCTGTCCAAGAGGAGTAGCACGAATCCCATTTGCCTGTGGTATTTGCATTTGTATCTCCACTGTAATAAACGAATGCTCATCTTCCTGAATCAGAGATGTGCCATATATTTTTAAAAATAATATTATATACTTCAGTGAAATAGATGAAGTTGATCCCTGTTGAAATACTGATAATGTCAACAGAATTACTCTGGCTTTTGGAGCCAGTGGGAGCTGACAAGAAAAGGAAAATGGAAATCGTCTGGATAGAGACTATAATGATAAGAGAATGTTGTGCATTCCAAGCACAAAGCATAAGGCATCCAGGAAGAGACTTGAAGGTTGGGTTTGTGTGTGTGTTTTTCATTCTGTCTTTCCAGATAAGCAAGAGGGCTGTAGTTTGTTTTGTTTATTTTTCTTATCATACATAGGAAACCATAATTTCATACTGCCTTTCTTCTTATTATCTTTTTCTCGGTTTCTTTTGTGTTGTGTATCATTGGGGAGAGAGTTTGACAATGCAGATATTCTAATCAGAATGCATCTTAAGGCTTTCTCACTGGTGAGAACTGCCTTATGTGGGATATATATATGCATATACATGTATACATATACATACACACGTCTTTAAAGAGTTCTACCTTTGTAGAAACCCTGATGTGCCTTATAGATAGGTAAACATACAGTCCTTTATTGAGAGCAAAAATGTGCACTCTTTGGTATTCAGAGGCTGTACTCAGTTTTGCTGTTGTTCATCACAGGAGTGTATGATAGGATGTACCTTCCCCATCTCAGTTCTGCTCTGGTCCTCTTAAGGAGGAGGAGCACTTGGCTGCTGCTCATCTTTGCCATGTGAATGACATTTTCTTTCATGCATGTTCAGGGTGGCAGTTTAATCATGGTCTATGTCAAGGGCCATATGCCATCATCTGTCCAGCAGTCTGGGCTATCTTACCTGGGCAACAGAAAATTTGGGCGTCTCAACTGAATGAGTATGTCCTATTTAGTCAGTGTGATCAGTGCTCATTTCAAAGGACACCTACTGAAAAGTGACCTTCATTTAGTAGCCACGAGCATCCTCGGAAAAATAACTTTCTTAAAGAAAATAATAATTCAAAAAAAGGTAGAATTTATCTCCCTTGTCTCTCTACTTGTCCTGAAGGGCAAGCAAGGTAACATGGAACTGAGGATCCATCTAATTTAAGAAGGATGTTTGCTGAGCTCTTTCTCTCATGCACATGCACTCTTTCACTTATTCACCTTTCCCACTGCATTATCTTAATGAAATGAAGTAATATTCCACCCATGCCCCCCTGCTCTGTCTTTCCAGTTCACTCTTGTCTAGAACTTGTAATTGCTTACCGCAGCATTTTTTAGGCTCTAGGTCTTCATTGTTTGGACACCGAGGACCTAATTCTGATGTCCTGAATAAGGATTGCAAAGCCGGATCCACATCGAAATCAGGAAAGAGTTCGTGATTATAAAACTGTGTCACGTATTTTTCTTAGCCAAGTCTTATTCTGTGAAATGACATCATTCTCAAAGGAGGAGGAAAAATTAGGAATATAGGTCAGATTGCTTTCAGAATTAGTCTGATTTTTAGCCTGAAGGAAGAGAGGTAATCTGCAAATTTGTAAGTTTAGCATCCTGTGGAGTACACAAAGTATTGTCTGAGAATGCTAAGAAAGAAGAAGGTTTGGAGTTTTAACTAAACAGCAGGGCCATTTTTAACAAGCAGTGGTGATGCAGTGTGATAGGATCCATTTGAAAAGGTATCCAAACCCAAAGTTTGAGCTAGCTGGTTAAATCTAGTTTTCCATTTTGAGTACATCATGAATGAGTAGATCAACTGTTAATAAACAGAAAAATAAGAAATGGTGCTGTCACTTGCAAGCTGATAAAATTCTGCTGAAATGCACATTGAAGTAGTTTATCAGTATTTACCTGTCTTCAGAAAATAAAATATCCAACTTTGTTTCTATGCCATTAAAGAGCCCTAGGCGCATTTCTAATTCATCAGTCTAACAAATTCTTTGCATGCATACTGTATGAAAGAAGTGCTGCACTTCTGAAATTCCCATTTAAATAGGTTAGCCCAATAATTTTCTGGCATGTTTTGGTGTTTTTTTGTTGTTATTGTTGTTTTGTTCGTGCTACATTTTAGTATTGCTCCTGGCAACATCTTTACCCTGTTTAATAACTTCTAGAACTTGGCTAGCTGTTTTTGTCCAAAATGCTAATCTTAAATATAGTCAGAAAAATTCACTTAAAAAAAAAAAAAAAGGCTTACTACTTTTACAAATGTATTTTATTTCTCTCCATACAAATTACTATTGGTCCCCAATGCAGATAACAGTAACGTTTAGACTCTGGGTAAGAAGATATGATCTTTTCTGTAGATCGTTGTAATGTTGTTGGAGTTAGGGACATTTAGATGGTATCCGTATGTCCCTACTAAAGAGACAATTGTGTGATTCTGTGATTTTTCAGAACACAGATTATGCCAGAACAAAAGATAGTTAACATACTCAAAAAATTGTCAGTGTTCTTCCCAATTCCTGATGTGTAAGCAGGATCATCTTGGTAAACATCTTTCCAATGTTATCCTTCCAGTCATTGATGCCTGAGTTACAGAATGAAAGTAGAGGTAGTCATGAATACAGTAGTAGTAATTAGATTTAATCATGGCTCTTGTTGAGTTTTAACATTATATATGGCAAATAATGCAAAGAAAATCCAGGGATTCTTAAAGTTAGAGACAGACTGAGCTATTGAGAGGGCTCTATTGTATATGCATTGTTATTTCTTTTCAGTGCTTAATGTGCAAAAGATGAACTATTATTACTACTCTTTTTTTTTTTTTTTAACCTACAAAATGTTTGAGATAAAATGACAAAAAACAATGCCCAGCTATGTATTTCTGAAGAGACAAGTTGAATGCCTACAGAAAACAGCAGAACTGATTTCTGAATTTCCACATTCTGCTGCAGGGAACAGAGGAATGTCCTGACCTTGATGAAATGTAATTATGAATTTCTTACCTTTTCTGAGCAACTAGCTGGTCTTGAGATTCCAGCCAGGCTCCTCCCATAGTGCTGGACAATCAGCCTGTTAGCTCATGGAGGAGCTTTCTGGAAGAGGCTCTCACAAAGAGAGGGACAGCAAGGTTGCCCAACAGGAGGGAAGAGAGGCCAGCATCTGGGGAAGCTGTTTGTCTTTGGATGGTTATCTCCAGAGGTCAATTTAAATGTAACACTTCCAAACCCGTTGTTTAAGGTTATAATTTTTCTTTTCTGTCTGATCTCTGCAGTCATTATGGATTCAAATATAAAAACCAAGTGGCTGCTTAGAACCCCCAGATCATGAGAAGTAATGGTGAGTTCAGTGATCTGGTAGCTCCATCTTCAGACTGATGATTGTCTCTGAATATTATATATATTTGGCACCTCACCTTCTTATTTATTCAAGTTCCTGAAATCATTTATCTTTCCACTTACATATTGGCTAGGAGGTTGAGTCCCTCGCAGTAGCAAAGAATGATGTAATGGACATCCAAAAAAGAGCACTTGGAGAAAAAGAAACAGGAACTTTTGTGGTTCAGGGTTTTTAATTACTTTCAGTGTTTGGATACAGGGAAAGCAGGGAAAATACAGGGAAAATCTCTGTTTCAGCCAAGCCTGAGTTGTTAAGTGCATTGTAATGCATTGTAGCATACAGAGTTCAGAACTAGCATTTCCTTCCTATGTTGAGATCTTTGTAATTATGTTAATTAATAAATAATAACTTCAGATAGAAAGAGAGAATAACAGCAGGAATGAAGTTGGTAGGTACCATGGGGCTATTTCAGTTGGGAGAGCCTATATTTGGAACACTAAATTTATTTTAGCCTAACATTTTTTTGTGCTTTTTTACAACTTAAATATTTCTTCTATGTGTATACAAATCATGTGCATATAATAAAAAACTGCACTATCTTTATACACAGAATTAGACAGAGAAGGGAGAGGAGCTACAATAGATGGTGTGCTACAGAGGAACATAAATGGGTTGTGGTCTTAACATAGCTTATCCTGATTACTGGTAAAAACTAATTAGGTTTTGTCATTTATTCACTTGGAGTTTTGTCTCGTTGAAACCTTGCTACTCTATTTAACCTAGTTCTAGTCTGCAAATATCTTCTGCCATGTTACGTTATGCTTTTTTGCTTAAATTAACTCCTGAATAATACAGCATAGTACATACAGGAGAATGAAAAGTTTTCACATTTTTAATACAAGACTGATTTTATTATATTACTAGAGAAATAAGTTAGATTGCTCTTGCAGTCTCAATAAATCACACATGAAGTCTTCTTTTTTTCTAAATTAAATTTTTATTTAAATAAAAGTGTTATGTTTGTATTTGAACTGACAGCTAAATCTGATAATTAGAGTGCATGAAGTTGGCTTTGATTGGCATTGTAATTGGATTGTCATTGGGCTGAAAACCTATTATCTTTGGATCATGCCCCATGAAATCTGTTGAAGAAACTTTGCTGCCAGTCATTAAAGCCACCATCTTGGCTTACAAATTAGGTTTGAAAGGCTTTTTACCACTGGGAATGTAATTTAAACCACTGCAATTGCACTCCCATTAATTAAAATTATATTAAAATTATGGTTCATTTTCTAAATATTTTTTCATATTTTATTAGACATACTTATTACTAAATGCTTAACAAATTACATAGCAGAGCTAGTAAAATTATATTTTAAGATAATGCATCATTTCAGCACATGCTACTCAGCATTAGTGGAATTAGTGTGTTCCTCATTAAAGGATACACTATTTATGTTTTTCATTAATGTTTTTCATTAAAAATAAAACGTAAAACATTAAAAAATCACATTTTCACTGAAAACTATAATTAATGATAATAACAAAGACAGATGAAATCCATTTTGAAGTTAGCCTAGTTTATTAGACTGTTTTTCGCAGGTGTATTTTCTGCGTACATCACAGATGAGTGCACTGCACTGCAGAGGCATTAGTAGAACAATATTATTTTTTTCCAAGTAGCATGAATTGACAGTTAAGCTGTGATCAAAGTTGGTCGTCTTCACCATATAGAGTATGTGAGATCAATGTCAACATTCAAACACTACACTCATAATAATGCCCCCTTCACAAAGACCCTGCCACTCTCTGGTGCTGAGGGAATAAGCAGAGGACTTAAGGAGGAATTTATCCCCAGGAGCCTTTAGATCAGTCCAGCGTTCAGCCTTAGGCTCACCACTGAAACTCTTTGCTCATCGTGAGCATGCAGCAGGTCTTCAGCATCATGCCTTCCTGTTTCCTCCTCCACAAACTCCACAGACTTAGCCTACTGAAGAACTCTAAGGAAAGGGAGGAAAACAGGAAAGACCTTAATGAGAAAACTTTTTGGTTTTTTTCAGCAGGTCGATGATCTTTGAGGTCCTTTTCAACTCGTGCCATTCTATGATTCTGTGATTCTATGATACCCTGAAATGGTGGTAGATGTTACGTAGGAAATGAACACATAGCGGTGTGAAAAGAGTCACCGTTGGCCAAAACACGGAGACCTTAAAAGGGTGTGACAACATAAAAACAATCCCTCACATTTTTGGGAACTGAGAACAAGGTTTTAGGGAACCAACAGAAGTTTCTCCGCTTTTCTGCGAAGTGACATGATTTTCATATCCCTGCTTGTATCTTAGTTCTTGTACCTTGTAACGACAGGGGTGAAGGAGCACACTTGTTCCCCCCTTCCCACTCAGTGCTTATCATGGCAAACTGCATGTAAAAAAGGTATCAAATCTGGATGCTGGAGGACAGCTTTTGGAGCTCCCCTCAGCTGGCCTGAGATCACTGCAGCATGTATGACCCACCCCCATTCCCCCCATCAGACTCCAGCTCATAATTGACATGTTGATGAGACAGGACACGTCATCTTACCTACCCTAATTTAACTTCCCCAGAATTTGGATAACCTTACCCAACCTAATTTACCTACCCAAATTTACATCTCCTCCAGTATGCTGATTAGTCGTGGGCTAAGACATTGTTTGCAATGTCAGAATGTCTTTAATAAATTGTTTTAGTGCACCTGAGCTGTGTAAGTGAAGTGTGCTGTAGTCACTGTCTGCTCGCTAGGAGAAACATATTAGAAACCATGCAGAAAGTCAGATAAGAACATACATTCCAGAAGAAAAGTAATAAAATATCAGACATTTGCTGCATTCGTTTTAGAATGAGTGAAATATCTGAAATCTGTTTCCAAAGGTTTTCTTATGGATTACTATACTTTACTGTACGTACTACTACGTGTACTACTATCCTTCACTATACATTACTTCTAATATGGTAGCATTAGCAATATATGAAGCATCAATTTATAGCCTCCTTTGGGACACCTCATTCTTACATTCTGAGGTGCTATCAGAAATCGTGCATCTCGCATCTAGCTGCAGCCCTGCCTTGGCTTTGCAGTAATCTTGCAGCACTACTTGGAGTTCTCTCTGTGGATTTTTTTTCTTCCCCCACGAAGTACTTCATCCAAAGAGCTACCTCATTGCTCAGCAAGTCAAGGCCTAGAAATTCTTTTCTCTCAAGGTTATGATTCCCCGCTTGATAAACCACAGTGGGATTCCATCTGAGATCCCTGGAGCCTCTTACACTCCCCATGATACCCCTTCAGTCTGTGAAACCACTGAACTCCTTTAAAAGCAGTATTTTCAAATGAAGCATATATATTTAGATTTCAGCTGTTCTCATGTGTGAACTTGCTTACTCTGTGCTGCTTAAATATTGTTCTACGTGTTAAGAAATTCTACGCTTTTCTTCCTAGGAGGACCTTAGTTATTTTGATCCATGTGGATCTGAAGTGAGCTTCTATTTTTTCCAATCTAGGTTTGGAACATTTCTCTGTGTTGGCTTTTCCATCAGGAAGAATGATGTCCTGTAAAATGAATAGTTAGTAATTTCAGAGTCATTATATAAATGCAGTTGTTCACCCGACCTCCCTGTGCTTTGACTGACCTCTGTCATTAGGTCTTCCTACTTAACACAACCATATGCACATGGAAAGTGCAGCTCTGAAAGATATTCCTTTGCATTCAACTGATACTTCAGAAGCAGGAATCTTCATGTAGCTTTTATTTTAGTGTCAAAATATTTGATTTTAGAAGGTATTAGATGAAATGCTTGTCCTGCTACGACGAGGAACTAGTCTACAGGTAATCTTTCAAAATCACCGCACTGCTCGAGAAGAAGGTTCCTTAGTGTTCTCTCATTTTTTGTTTCCATGAACATTTATCTGCTTCTCAAAAGAGTCACCACCTCCATTTCCACGGCCAAGACTGCCCTGTGGTGTTGGACCTCCTCTGTCTCAAGATGCCCTGAATCCAGATTTGCTTTTTTAATTTTTGTCCAGGTAGTAAAGATTACCACTTACGAGGTGAGCTACCGTCGTGTTTTTGAATGCAAGAAGTCACAGTTGCTTTTCTTTGCACTGAACTCAGCAGTGTATGCTTCAGTTAGACTGAGATGAGGTCTGTGCTTAGGGAGACCTTGTGAGAGGCTGCTTTCACTGCCAAGCGTTTTACACGGGGAAGTGAGGGGGCTCTTTGTGCTGGAGCAGTGTCAGTGGGAAAAGATAAGGGATATTGGGCTTGGAAGCCTCTCTGTAACATTCCCCTGGTTGTTATAAAATGCACATTCCTGGAAATACCGTATTCAGCAGGACTTCACAGTGGACACCCACAACTGGGAGCCAGTGCACATGGATTTTTGATTGCAGTCGAAACAGTTAAAAGTATTTATTTTTCAGGGTAATTATTTGGGCATAGAGGTCTGTTAAATAGTAGTAGACTATTCCAGTAGGTAATTAATTAATAAAGGAGAGCTGGCAAGATCAGAATGATTGGCAGATATTCCTGGAATGAGCAGTATAAAATGTAAAAAATGGCAGCTTTCTGAATAAAAAGGAAAATAAAGGCTTTAAAAATTAGTTTACCGATGTGGGTTTGAATGACAGTGAATCTGGCATTTCTTTTAAATTAAAAGCACTGTTTATTTCACTATTGTTTAAGACGGGCAGCAGTCGTGCTGATTCTGAGTGCTGCTGAACCTACTCCTCTGCTTCTATGAGATACTGAGGAATAGATCAAACCACTGGAGGTGGTTTAAGCACATGCAAATCCATTGAAGTTACTGACATTTTCATCTGGTTATTCAGTAGCTGTGTTTAACTCACTGAATCTCAAAATAAAGACAAATATGTTATTTCCTTACTTTTTTGTTAAGTCCCACCTTATCACTTCTAGGAGAGGTTTCATTTTGTTACGCCACAGCTAATTACCCCAGCTAACGTTCCAGTGAGATGCTAACTTGTCACTTCATTTTTTCCCACATTTTAGTTTTTCTGTTCTATATCTTGAAGGAATCTTTTCTCCCTAATCCACTGCCATACACTATTAGTCTGTAATAAGCTCAGTAGTAGCCCGAAGCAGAATAAAAACTGTTATCTCCCCAAAGAGAAACGTAATGGAGAATGGCGATGCTGTGGAAACCAGTCTCCCTGTTTTATGGGTCAGGTGTTTGACTTACCTTAAAAACAAAAACCAACCAGCCCTAAGCCCTGCTCTCCTTCCTTTGCTCCACTCCCTGAAGATAAGCAGCTCTTTCATGGAGGGCTCCCAGTGAGGAGCTGCAGATGCCATGAGTCCTCCCCTTGGCTCCAGGAGGTTGTGGTGGGGCAGGACACAGTGTGTACCATATGCTGGGCTTCTGCAAAGAACAAGCAAGCGCGTATAAAATCAACATGTTATTCGTGCTTTCACCCCATATTTTGTCTCTTTCCCACAGGGAGGGTTGTTTAATGTCAAATATCAGCAGTATTCCTGCTTAGAACTTCCGGATGCCACCACATAATAAGCAAAAATTATTAATAATCAAATTAAAATGCTTAATCTGATTTAAAGGCACATTTTATTGCCTCCTCTGCTGCTATTTTTTTTTTCCCATTGAGTGTTACTTTTAGATTCTCTACATTAAGCTAATATTTACTCTTCTCGCCGCAGAGAGCAGCCGAGTAAATAGGATTTTGTATAAGGAAGCTGCTGGAGTTAAACAAACAGGAAAGTGGCCAGTTGTAACCTTTGCTGTGAGCCCTAGTGTCCCCCCAAAGACCCAGATCCCATTTCTGCAGCCCACTGCAGTGATGCTGCCTGTGCCAGCAAGAGCCAGGGCAGGGCCCTTCCTCGCCATGCTCTGAGCCGTGTCCCCTGCTCAGCAAATTGTGCAGATGTTCATTACATTAGTGGGAGCTACGGCCATTTGGCTGAGCTGCAGGTCTACCTCATGGATTGTTTCCGTGTGTATGCACCTCCAGAGTCGGGCTGGTTCAGCCCATGGGGATCTGTATGACAATGGACAAAATAGAGGGTCGCATTTTTTCGTTGGTTTCTGTGCTGAAAATGGTAGAATTATGCAATGTGACTTTGACCCAGAAATCAATACTGGCTGCTAAACTAAAGAAACAAATTGTGGCTCTGATGGCCAATAACAAACTAATGGTTGCTTCTTTGTTCTTCTGTTAAGCTATCTGCTAAAGGGCAAGGAAAAATGACAGAGTTTTGAGCCTTTATGGCTTCTTGGTCTCCTTTGTAGAAGCTCATCTTTTCATAGCCCTGTGCCAAAGCATGTGTGTACCTTGCACACTAAATACGAAGAAACAAATACTAGGAAAATACTTGTGCCTCAAGAAAGGAGAATGGAATGAATTCCTGATGAAAGTCAGACCAAAAGTGGATGCATCATTTGCTTATTGTCTACTTGCAACCATTTATAATGAAACCATTGGAAAACAGATGCTTTTTTAGTTATTACTTTTTTAATCAGACACATTCTGCGTGGAAATAGTGTTACCTGTACTTACCTTTGTTTGAGCAGAGCTCAGACATAGGTGAGTCACAGCTACATTCCCAGCTGCTGCTTCAGTGCACACAGCTGACAGCAGGGCCATATGCAGGCAAGGCTGTGCACCCATCCTGCTCCCTCCTGCACCAGCCACATCCTTCTGTCTTCTGGAGGAGCTCTGGCAGGTCACGCTACGTTGTGCAGTGTCCTGAGTACTGAAAGCAGGTCTGTGAGGGATGTCTCAGGTGCACAGAAGAAGGAGGAGTGAAGAAACCTGCTCTTTGCTTGACAGGAGATTGTTAGTACTGGAAGTCATCTGGAGATGTACTTCCTTGTGCCAGTGAACAGTGACAAATCAGCTGATTATTTGGGAAATGCACGCAGAGCAGCTTTACAGATTTTTCCATGTTAATTTGTTTACTTGGAGGTCAGGAGGAAAACATGAGACAAGGGGTTTGCAGCCCAATTATAAATTGCCATCAAAAGGTAGCAATAACAGTGTGTGACACATAGTCACTCACCCTGGGTTCTGGCAGTACCCTGGCATCGCCTTTTGCTCAGTGCTGAAAGATCAAATGTAGCTTCCTGCAAGGTAGCTGCAAATGTGAAAATCTGTAAAGAGAATACGCCCTAACTTTCACAAGGCAGGAAGAGGATAACTCTAATATACAACAGAACTGCAGGTCATATCTTCCTTCTTTTCTCCTCTGAGTCCGTTTAAAACAACAGCATTTAGGTTTTCTATCCTTCTGTCTGTATTTCTCCCACTGCCAATTATATAGGATACTAGTGAACAAAATATATTAATGTGTTATTTTTTTCTAGTTTTAAAACTGTACATGTCCAGTGAGTATCCAGAAGTCAAAGTCTTTTAAAAGTGGCAGAAATATTCTTTTTCTAACAAGCATCACAAGAGAACAGGGTAACTACTTTGTCTGAAACTGCATCCATCAAAAAACAGAAGAAGGGAAGAGAGTCCTCAGCCATCTCAAGATCTACAGAGTTAAGCACAGGACCGGGAGCCAGAAGATCTTGAATTACATCCCAGTGTCTGCCGCACACAGGATTAGTAATACTTTGCACTTACATTAGCACTTTGCCACTAAATAAAGTTTGGAAGTGACATTACAAACGGGGAAGGAGCGGCTTGGAGAAATGAAGTGACAAATCCAAATTGGCACAGCTAGTTAGTGTCAGAATCAGGATTACAGTAATTCTTGACAAGCCGTTTAACCTTCACGAGGTTCAATTTTTACACCTTTAAAATGAAGTAGATGATTTCCACAAAAAGCAGAATGTGAAAAAGATACTCGTGGGTGTAATTAAGTAAATACATTGTTCAGAAATTACTACTCCTCTTCCACAACCATGGAGATTAAGCAGGGTGGCTGTACAAGCTTACGCTGTTCCAGGTAAGTTCATCTCCTATGGTTTCTCGTACAGAGAAACCAGCTCCTGCACAGCTTCGAGCTCAGAGCCCCAGGCTGGCTGCAAGTTTTCAGCCACTTCTGTTGGCAAAACATGAAGGAAGATGATTTTGAAGGGAGGGGCAGGCTGTTGAAAAGGAGGCATTGCGTCGGACACCACCAAACCAGAACTAATCAGTTCATTCATCTCAGACATAAGGCTTCAAAAATTTATTCCTTATTACCCAAAAGTTGCAGAATGCCTTGACATTGTCATTAACTTGTCAGCTTGTCGGCAAATCAGCCCAGAATTTCGGCTAAAATGGAAATATCTGGCCAAGTCTGGTCGTTCACTTCCAGGAATCAGTTCCTGGGACTGAGACACCAAATCAACTACTTGCATGACCTTTTATCCTTCCATTTTTTTACATAACAAGGTTGTCTATCTGCGTTAATTAAAATCCCATCTCTCTACCTTGCATTAACACTGCGACTGGATATATCTGGAGTGTTAGGTAAAACAAATCATGGTCAAACTAATATTTTGTACCAAAAGAATGTCAAACAGAACGCATCCTTTTTGTACAGGCCGACACTCTGTTTACTAGTCTTTATATTCTGTAGTATTTTTTTTTCTTTATTATTCATTGAACATGCTGTGAGCTTGTTTAGGAAGTTAATAGCAAGCAACAAGAAAGAGCTAACTGAAAATAAATAGATATGCTGCTTGCATATTTGTAGGCGTAAAGGTGACCTGCAGCCCTAAAATCCATTCAGCCATTCCCTTCAGTGTAAGCAGAAAAGTGTTTAACCATGTTCATCAAAACACTTCACTGTGTGCTTGAAAGCAAACATCCTCTCAGTATCTAAAGTCATTAAAGGAAATATGTATGTAGAAATACATGTGAATGTCTACATGAACCTCAATTTATAGTCAACGAGATGTTTGTTCTTGTGTTCAGGAGTAGGGTTTGGTCAATGTCAGCCTGCAGTTTGAAGTTAAAACCAAAAGCTTCTTCTCTTTTAAGGAAGCTGTTCGTCTAGGTTCATAGGTTCATAAGGTTGGAAAGGACCTACAAGATCATCTAGTCCAACCATCCTCCTATCACCATCCCTACCCACTGAACTACTAAATCAAATCCCTTAGGATTCTTTTTAGTCTAATTTTGTTTCCTCAGCTATCCTGATACGGTGAGTTTACAGTTCCATAACAAGTGATAGAAAAAGAATTAAAGAATTATTAGTAGTGTTCGGAGAAGTTGCATTTTAATGCACGTATCCTAAAATGCACTAAATCTGACCTGTGTTTTTGCTGCTGGAGGGCTCTGTATCGTAGCAAAACAAGTCGGTGAGCAGCAGGACATTTATTTACCAGGATGAATAGCTAACTTAAGAATGGGAAAAATGAATATCACACCTGGCACATTTAGGGAGAAATACGTTTTATTCACTTGGATGACTTTGGGAGGTAATGTTTCTTTTCTTCTCTGCTTTTCTGGTGACTCAACTGCAGCTGTGCCCCATACAACTCAGTGGGTTGCCCGGCACCAGTGCCACACACCGTTGGCCCTGCCAAGAGCCACGGCCCAGGCAGGCTCTAGCTTTGCTCTCCCTCTTTGGACGGACCTAAGCAGCCCAACACATCTGATCAGGTGCTTTGGTTGACCGGAAGTAGGTAGGGACAAAATTCAATACACGAATTAAAGGAACAGGGAGATGGCGTTGAATCGTCACCTCATGTAATAGCGGCTTTGTAGAAGTGATCGCCAGTAAGATTAATTAGAACCCTTCTAGGATGGTGTTTTTTTGCGTGGAGTTGCTGAAATACCGGGGAGACTTTTATCAGTGGTTAATAGCAGAAGCTGAGTATTTGTTGGGTGATTCCATGGTATCCCAAATACTGGAGGAGATCGGCTGGAAGTTACTTGCCATAGTCTCCTGGAGGCTTTCCAAGCCCAAACTATACTCAGTATTTCAGCTATTATAAAGCTCTAATTATCACTTGATTTTAATCCAGACACAAAGCAATGAACATTCCGTAGCTCTATATTTTATTTCTTTATAACGGTGCTCAAGTGCAACGTCCTGTAGTTCAGGGAGACCAAGAAACAAGTACTCCAGCAGGGTTTTTACACAGAATATTATGTAGTTTTTTAGGATGCTGCATATTGTCGTCTTTTGGCAATGTTTGAGCCTTTCGAGGTGCATCATGCTGTTGTCAGGACAGGTATGCCTACTACTTTGTAAAACAAAGCCTTTAAAAGCAGCCTTTGTGAGCCTGGTCTCCTTTTCTTCTTGCAGCTGGCACAGCAAATAGGTGTGGGGCACAGTGCACAGCATTCACAGCGAAAGGGAACCACAGCACAACATCTGGGATTGCTTTTCTTTTTTTCTCTTCTGTGAATGGAATATCTTCTGGGCAACTCCGTTTCTAATACTCTGGTTTAAGACTGATTTCTTAGGCCACTCTAAATGTAGCATGTCTCAAAATCTGAAACTACCTTAGGTGTTCTGGCACAGCACAGTTTATCCCTCAGTGCTGGAATTTGAGGAAAAAGATATAGAAATCCCCATTTATGTTTTAACATGGAATGTTCTAGGATTAATATAAAAACAGTAATAATTGCACCTACTTTTGTAGCCAAGTGTGAGAAACACTAGAAAACAATCTACAAACATATCCTGATGAAAACCAGCACAATGGCACGGAAGGGAACACCTCAGTGCTTCAGTTCTCGCTGATCTTGAATTTGTACCTTCTTTTTCCAATATATTCCACATGTAGGCACTTCCTTCTGAGGCCGAGGAGACTTCTGGTCCTCTTTGAGCTCTGCTAACAAATAGAGCTGCTCTAAATATCTCCTCTACCAGACAGAGCTGCCTGCATTTGGGTCAGTGTGACTGTAGGTCCCTAAAGCAATGAGCACTTCAATCCTGTGGATCCTATCAGTCCCTTTTGGGAGCTCCTGTTTAAAATTCTTCCTTCAGGAAAAGCAGCCCTGTACGGAGACAGTGCTCCTCCCCCTGGATCTATGCTTCGGAAGGGGGATTTCGGGTGACCTACTGCATGTATTGACACTCATAGGTCAGGGGGATGCTGATCTGATGAAAAACAAAAGCATGTTTGCTTAAAAACAAAAGTTTCAATCTGAGCGAAAGCTATTAAGACAGGCTAGACATTCCATTTGCTGTGAAACCCCACTGCATAAAATGGGATTTCGGAGTATATTTTGCTGGTAAATTGCAATTGCACTGTACTTGTGAAATAATGATATTAGTGACGATTTCAAATCGATCTCCTGATGTACATTTGGAGCATCGCGATATCCTCTTGTTTCCCATTTTTTACTGTTCAGGCCCTCCACAGAATATTATTGTCACTGCAGACCTTTTATCCAAGGACTGTTGATCACAGCACAAGAACTGTCATCCTATTTGCATTCTGTGGATGCATCATTATTCACAACATTTGATGTCCATAAAACACATTAAAACTATTTCCTTGAGCAAAAATAATCAGCTCTCTGCTGTACATATCATTTGTATACTCAAATTGTAAAATGTAAATTGATATATAAGAAAATGGCCCATTAACTTTTTCATTAATGACAATAATACATTTTGTGCATCAGCAGTAGGAGGACCCTCCATTCATTCTAAGGAACCTGAAGGATAAATGGAGACTTTGCATTTCATAAAAATGAAGGCTGTCACCAAGCACATTCTAGAGTTAGGAAAAAAAAAATAGAAAAAGAAAAGAAAAAAAGAAAGGAAATTATTTCCTGTGGCCCTATTAGTTTTTAAGCTGTTCTTGTACTTGGAATCATTCTTAAAATACTGTAATGAACCTGGTCCCTCTGCTTTTGAGGCAAAAATTGCACTGAAAGTCAACTGGCATTTTGTTTAAATAAGGGCTGGGAGACATCGGAGGTGTATGTTAAACATTCTTTGTTAAATGAAGTATATGTGAACTGAATATATAAATCAGGCACGGCTCCCATCCAGTGGTAATTAATTGTCTTGAAGCATTCCTGACATTTGTTTCGGCCCATCCCAATTTACATTTTCCCAGTTTTATTTTCAGTCCCGGCGAATTCTGTCTGTGCCCTCACGAGTGCTGCATTTCCGGGTGCTAGATAAGTTTGGAGAAAGTACATCTGTTCTTGGAAAACACAACCAAACCAAACCAAGCCCCTGTAAATGACAAGGATTATTGCTTTTTGTGAAATATAATAGACAGCAGGATAACTGCTTCCTTAGGATTTATGCTGACTTACCTGGAACTTACGGTGCTTTTTATGTACGTAATTGAATTGTCTTTTTTCTTTCAAGAAAATAACAAGTGATGTTACCGTAATTCACGTGAATTAAGACATGTTAATATCTGTATGACTAGCTGTCAAACCACTGTATCTCTGCCATTTGATTAAACCAGAGATTAATAATTTTTCTATAACTGATACATCATGCACTAACAGATAAAGAGCATCTGATATTAAGTAAGTGAGAAATAAAATCTGCTTTCAGTAAATTGCTTAGAAAAATTACACAGTACATTTAAATTACCATTTGCTTAGCAACATGCCCTTGTAGACATTCCAGTGGGGCTATAAAATGATCGATTTACTTTAATTTTCTCCTGAATCCTGAAAAAATGGCTATCAGTAACCTATCCCTTCATCATGGCATGCTGATTCACTCTGTGTATTAAATTTACTGGCGAGGAGCAAGACGTTAACAAAAAGTAACAGATAATGCGAACATTTCATGCATAATCTGTAATATGAGATATGTATTAATAGGGAAATTATGATGCATTCAATTATTCTGAAATGCCTTCCAGAGATGTTTTGATTTGGCTGCGCTCTGATAGTAGCAGCACAGCAGGGAGCATCTCAAGTGATGAATAACCTAATCTCCTAATCTCAAAATGGGCACTATTCACAGCTAGCCTAGGATAGACTGGTGGAGGAAACCACGCTTTGCCGACATGGCTACGACAAACAAAAAGCTGCAAAAATTCCTGGGTTGTTTTGGTTTTGTTTTTTAATAAAATCCATCTTCCCAATTAATATATGCTGGGGCTGTGATTCTACAAGTTTAGGTACTGCTCTGGAGGGAAACCTCCACTCACCTTTAAAATAAACTCGTGAGACAAAAGACTGGAAAAATAACGGGGCGTGCATTTAGTCTATTAGCACGAAAGGTTGCTTTGTGGCATTATACAAAGGAGCTCTTTCTGACTCACCCATTTTAATATATACCTGAAATGATCTTTGCTACGGATACAATATTTTTTTTTTTCTCCCAGAAGAAAAAAAAAAAAAGAAAACAGCAGAACAAGAAACTCCTTATTTTTGTCTCACAAGCCCGACGTACCAGAACGCTGCCCGTGTGCAATTAAGCAGCCGTGTTTACTACTCCTGCCAAACAATAGTCTGCCTTCCGAGGAGGTCAAGCAGGATTTATTTGGTTGTGCACACACTTTGAGGAGGGAGGGAGGAGGCTGTCAGCTGCCCACCTGCCGTTCCCCATCCCTCCTTGGGCACTGCTCTCAGGCAGCCGTGCTGCTTCCCCCCACGCACCTTGGGCTTGGCAAAACTCGGGAATCAAAGCCCCGTGGCACAGCAAACGTGCCTGGGAAGGCAGGCTATGCAAATATGCGGCATTTTTTTGCACTTAATTACTTGATTGCGGCGGGCTCACTTTTTGATTAATGCCATTTGGCAAAAGGTAATATTACACGAGTGTATTACAATTTTTAGTAATTATTCGGTGTTAATATGACAGCGTTCTTGAAGAAAAATGAGAAGGAAACTGTATCTCTTTTTGTCTTCAACTCGCAGGCCAGCTCAGGAGGAGAGCGGAGCAAATATTTGCGTAAATAAAGGTGTTTTATCTGCAGGAGAAATCCCACTAAAAATTACTGATCGGTCCCCTTCTGACTTCGTGCTCTTAATGCTGTACTTTTAAAATTATCGTCATTACAGGGGTGCGGAAATGATTTTACGCTCCTTTTTTTCTGCTGCAGTTTATTTGATTTACAAAGTGATTTGTTCTAACAAGCACCTTCGCAGTTTCATCATAATGCCACATTATGTGTGCTGTTCTACAGGAATGGCACTTCACCTCGCCTGATGCCTTTGACAGCCGGGCTCACAACCCGCCTCTAACGTGAAGCAGGGAGGTGCAGGACTCCTCGCGTTCCCCTTGCCTCAGCAATTGGATTTCCTTGGTGTCCTGCTCTGTGCGAGCTGCTGTGCTGCTGGTGGCTTGGCACGAGGTCCTGTGCCCCATGCCACAGCTTGGCGAACGGGGACCGGGCCCCGCTTTATGAAGCTTTCAGATGAGGGATGTCGGGTTTATTTCGGTCTTTGGTATCCGAGAACGTACAATTGCTCTGAAGATAAATAAAAGATTCAGCTGGATGCCACTGGAGAGCAGAGCAGCATGTCTTTGGCATTGCTTGAGTCTTATCTGATTTGGATTTGTATACCTCATGGGGAATGGCAAAATATTGGAACAGACGGCTTGATATTTCCAAAGAATATAGTGGGCTTTATTAGCACCAGTTTCGCTCCCTGACTGACGGCTTTTTCAGATTTTTTATCTTATTAATCTGCGCTACTGTATGTAAATGTTATTCCTCTCTGCATAAGGGAGGCAACCAGCGATTTGTAATAAATGCTTATGAGTGCCTGAGGCTGCACTTAAACTTTAAAACATCTATTATTAAGTTGCAAAAAAACACTGTAATGGCCAATAGTGACCTCATAGGAATTTTAAACTGTGGTCTGCTCTTCTGCGTTAAAAACAAAAAAATCGCCTGAAGTTAGAATTATGAGCAATGCTATTTTAACAGCTGCATTTTGATTATTAAAGTGTGTTTTACAACTGAATTACAATGCTTTTATGGACTCTAGGTATAAGATTTAAAAAGGTCATTAAACATAGTCGGTTCTGTCACAGTAGGTGTCATTGTGTACAATGGACACTCTACAATCTATTTTGCGTTGTAGTACTTAGGATTTAAAATAGCACAGAGATGCGTTGTAGTTAGCTTAGGCGTGTAGATTACTGCAGAGCTTTTCAGGTATTTTGACAGTTTGCAGTCCAAAATGACTACTGTCGTTATTATTTTATTAATTTGACAAGAAGCCCTACAGATTTTCTGTGTATGAATGATCCATTTGTCTCAGAAATAATTAAAAATGCCAGCCTACAGCAACAAGACAACAGAAACACTTCTGGCAAATCGATGCTGAGAAATGCCCTGCTCGTATGGTAGCCAACTGCTTAGTCCTGAGCCAGTTTTACATTTTCCCAATCTGATAGAGTATGGGCTCATTGACAGTAAGTATTGACCCAGTAGGAAAACGTGGGACCTATAAATTGATCTAGTGAGTGCGGTGTGAGGTTTGCATCACTGCAAGTACAAACGCAGACTGAGCTGCTGCATTTTCTCTGACGGTTAGGAGGAAGCTAGGGCTGCAGATAGAAACTTGCATTTTGCTCCCCTTTGGCTCATCTGCTAGACTTGGAAATACTTAAATCTTTAATTTCCCTTTCATTAATTTGTCACGGCGTTATCACTGCGAGGAACTGAAGTACAAACAATCCACGACTCCAGTTTCTGGGTGGCTGTATGTTAATGAGTGCAAAAGGAAAAACGATAAGTATAGAAACCTCAAAATATTTGACAAAATGTCACAAAGGATTGTATTTGCATGTAGTACCATGGGTAGGACATAATGATTAGTGTGCTGCGTGTTTCTGGCAGTACCTACTCTAGCTTATCCTGATAACATGTCGGCTGCACAGCTTTGAATATTGTATATGTTCTTTGAACATATCTTTGACTAGCGTAGCTGTCATTCTATTGAAAAATGTGGCTGCACAAATGACAATACTGCTTAAATTTTTTTTTAAAGAGAGCGACTACTAAATAATTATTATCATGCTAATAGCATTTGAATCCTTTTGTGTGTAATTAAGATCTGCCTGTCTAAGTATGAAATAGGGTTGAAATCTTGAATGGGTACGCTATCCTTAACCTATTTAGTAAATCAATTTTAATTTAGTATTCTTTAGGTTAAATCATAACAATGGAATTGCTGTATACGGAGGAAAAAAATCCACAAGTTATGGCTGCAAACCGTCTTGGAAATGTTTAACAATAAGCCCTGTGAAATTAAAAACTCTACCATTAAAAATGCAAGTGCTGAATGAAAAAATGATTCAGCAATTTTCGTAGTCATGTGTTTTTGTTAATTACCATTAACTCTTTATTACTTAACATGAAATTGTACATGCAGTTTTATCTGTAAGTCCCTGTCGATTTCCAGTGTTTTTTGAGAGACTTTTCTTTGAACCACGCACAGTGGTTCAAGAAAGGAGTGCAGCTGCCTTAGTAAATTTGAATTCACAGTCCGCAGTTGAATTATCGTATCCGTATTCCTTATTTGTAATGCAGTCGTGGTGGAATCGAGTGGAAGATCTCTGGGTGAAAGCCTTTGCAGATACGGACAGATGTTGGTGTTGGGTGGTTACAGTTGCAGCAAAACTTAATGTTCATCCCTAAAAATCGAGGATAGACAGCATTTGGGTAGCACGATGGATGTGGCTGATGGGAAGTGCACCGATCCCTGCACATAGCCACGGTGACAGTGCAGATCTGTCAGGATTTGCCAGGGAAAATGAAAACACACCCTAGAAAGAAGTGGCTGGGTGCAGAGCAAGCCTGCCAGCACCAGAGCTGGGTGCTGCCTTAAGGGGCTCACAGGTGTGCTTGTGCTTGGGCTCACCATATTCGCTGTATAGGACGTGTATCGGTTATGCTGCATGGGAGAGGTGGAAAGATCTCCCAGATCTGCACGTGGTATTTCCAGACCTGTCTCCTGGACCACTGACACAGGGTCCTGCAGCAGTGTGCGAGGTGATGCGCAGACCTGCTGCTCCCTGCAGCTCTGCAGAAGCAACGTGCCTGTGCAGTTGGTGAGGTTCTCAGCCCTTTTTAGGTGATATTAATATCCTTTTGGATCAGCTGGCTTCCTTAGTGTTTTCATTCTATGGCACTTCTGTGTAACAGTTGCATAAAAACAGTGGTGATAAAGCAGCCCTCATTAAAGACTCATTGACCGATCCTTATCTGTTTTAAATTGGTGATCACTGCAGAGCTGCAGTGATTTACAGTAGTTGAGTATTAGATTCATGATGCCTTGAGAAAATGCGGGAGGAGCACAGCTTGCATGTGTGGTTTTATTGTGGGGGAATATTCATTGGGGACAGTCTGTCATTGTTTCTCTCAGCGCTGCTATTGGCAGCCATTTTTCTGGTGCTAAAATACACTTAACAATATTTGGGAGTCTTGGATAGATGACCAGTTATGCAGAAACAGTAGAAGCGAGGACTGCAATTTGAACACCTCACTTCGTTATGTTCCTTTATGAACCTTAGACACAGCTATTATCTTTATAATGGCAGGTTTTTTCTTTTAAAAGGCTGTTAAAAAACGTAGAGAATTGGTAATTTCTAAACTGTATAGTTAGTCTAGCATTGGCCCCAGTGTTTTTTGTCAAATGACATCTTAGATGTGCTAATGTGGGCATCAGACGACTTTATTGGATATGTCAAATGATCTGTGGGCTCTGTTTGATCTCAGCTGGTGGTGCTGTGATCAGAGGGAACCGTGGGTGGAATGGCACATGGTGTAGCCCGGTGCAACGCAAGGCATGACTCCAGATACAGGACATGCTTTGAAACACAGGGTCAGCGTGTGAGTATAGGTAAGCTGTGTGAGACAGGGGCACAATTTTATGTAAGGTAAAGCTGTGAATACCTCCTATGCCAAAGCTAACATGGAACACAACCGTGGGAAGGAATTGTCAGAGAACATGACGGTGGATTAGGGAGAGAGAGACAAGGATGCTTTTTTAAGGAAAGCAGCATCCGGGGGGGAAGCATTACAGTCTGTAATTTTACAAATCATTCTTCCATTTTCCAAAGTTAGGTCATTTCACTAGCGATGGATTCATCCCATGGTTCTGTGACACTCGACAGGCTTTGACCCCAGTAATTTCATACATTTATCTATGTTTTATAAAGTGAATGCCTGTTCTCAAAGCTCTGCGACCTTTTTAGAAAAAAAAATATCTATTCCATATTTACCTATACTCAGAGATAAAACCACAGTAAAAAGAGTATATCTAAGTAAGATAAAAATCTGGGATTCCCCACGTGATCTGCTTTGTTAACCTGGTCGTACAGTAGTAGATAACTTCCAACAGAGTGCCAAGTCATCGTGGTGCCAGTTCTGGCTTTTCCCTGTTGACATGCTGATGCATATTTTGTTTTATTTGATATTTAAAAGAAGGCTGTCTTATTTTCCTATAACAGTACAACAAATACCTACGCATCAGCAAGTGCTATCAAATAAATAATAGTCTTTCAAAGTAATCATAGCAATAATAACCCAGACTCTTTGGCCTTCATGTGTCCACTTCTTGAATCTCTTAATTAAAACAGACAGTCTTTGCTATAGCCCTGGAAGGTTAATAAAGTGGGTCTCTGAATCAGAAAGGATAAAATTCCAAAATTGAGGATTGTCTGTGTAGAATGCAAAGCTAAAACAATCCCTTTTGTTTATATGAAAAGGATTCCAAGTCTAGCAGTTGGCTGATCTTTGCTGATACAACAATAGGAAGAGATTTCCAAAGCAGCCAGGTCTTAAGCCACTTAGGATCTAATCATGTCTCTTGATTGGCAGTCAGCATTAGCTGGTCAGATCTCAGAAACATTATGCAGCCAGAATGTTGGGGAGGAACTGTGATGTCTTAAAAATCATAATGAAAAGGTTTTAAATTTTGAACCTTTTCCTTTCTTATAGAAAGACGATTTAGAATATGCCCGGGTTTTTTTCTTTTGTTTGTTTGTTTTTGTTTTAAACAACTTAGATTTATTTACCTGACTTCAGGAAAAAAAGAAAAAAAGTGAACATTTCTTAGATCTGCTAACTTTCTTTTTGTGCAATGTAAAGCCATTCCCTTCCCTGTCGGTGCCAATGAGGAAGACTTGCTGGCCCCAGCAGCCAGGCAGGCAGCAGAAAGCAGCTGATGATGGCTTTGATGGTACTGCTAACAGCCCAACCCCAGCTAGGTGTCAAGCTGTCTAAACTGGCCTGGTGTCATTAAAGTCAGTGGAGCTACACTGATTTATACCCCAGGCACTTCAGATCTTTGACAGAGATTCTGACTGCCTGTCCACATCACAGTTATTTATTTATTCATTTGCTTATTTCTGGTGAATTGTGTCCGCTTTGCTGTTACTGTCCTCTAAAGCTTATCTAATATGCAGAAAAACTTGTTACCAATTTACCAGTTGAAGATTTGGTAATCATAGCAATGAGCGCCTGATTTTTAATCCCGTTGATAATGTTTCATGCAAAACAATTTAACCCTACAGAGAGAAAATATGTAGTAGAGCTTGGAAAGAAGCCATACAACGTATGAGATAATTCTTCTGTACTAGTGTTTCGGGTTGGTGCGTGGCCAGCTTTCTCAGTGCTCTGTCACGAGGAATTGTTTCTTTGGAAATCAGCGTCCATAGGGAGAAAGCAATTTCCTGTTCAGCCCAGTGTTTGTGTATTTCTGTGCATTACACTTTTACTTAAGGCACTGCTTTGGCAGGGGAGGCTTGTGGTCTTGATTTTCTTTGTGATCTGTAGATGCATTGAAACTTGCTTCTTATCCAGCTAGTTAGCAGCCACTAAGAAAAGTCCATACCAGCTCCTGTATGAATGGCAGTCAGTGTTATTCAGAGAGAAGCCAGAGACACAGTAGCATCTCTTGTCCCTTGATGGCAGCAGTTTTACCCACCTTCTCAATGAAGCAGCTAGCAAGTGGCATTCTCCAGCCTGGGTACCTGACTAGTCAGAGGTGAAAAGATAGAACCAGTCTGTCTAGTTAGATGTCTGACTAGTTCTAGGTAGGATGCTGATGAGCATCTTTTTCCTGCTGCTGGCCCCTGGCCGCAGACTCACAACAAGCTGCCTTGCATGGAGCACTGAGTTTTGATGTCCCCTAGAGGACAACGTGGTGTGCCTGCTTTAAGTCCTTCCCTGAGCAGCCCAGGGGAAGGCAGAGGTAAAAAAATAGAAATCGGTGTCCCAGTTATAGATAAGAATCAAAAATCAAAACTGTGTATCGACGTCTATATGGACAGCCAGGTGGAAAGTCATTTTATCTATGAATCTGATTTCTTAAACTACAAGTTTAAGAAGAAATGGCCCCGGGTATGGGAAGCTGCTTTCATGAGTTTCAGACCCACCTGTTCAGTCCTTTCATTTATTGGAAACCTGGCCATCTGTACATAAATGTGTAGTCTTATGGGTGTTCAGGAATCTTCAGACACTTGCACTATCTCTATACTATATTGCCAGCTGGGAACGGCTCGTACACAGCGCTGAGTGCTGACCTGCATGTGGGAATGGGCCGGTAGGGCAGCAGCTGACCTTGCCCCAAGCTGCACTGGAGGGAGTGCTGTTAACTTGGGTGCAGGCAATCTTTTCTCAGTGCTCACGAGCATTGTACTTGCAGAATCTAGAATCGTAGAAGAGCTTGGGCTGGAAGGGACCTTAATCCCCCCCCAGCCCCATCCTGTGCCATGGGCTGGTTGACCCCCACCAGCTCAGGATGCCCAGGGTATTCAGCCTGGCCTTGGGCACCTGCAGGGATGGGGCACCCACAGCTCTCTGGGCACCCAGTGCCAATGCCTCACTGTATTCACACCATCAACTTGGTTTCCCAAGGCAGCACAGCCCTGTGTGCAGATGACGTTTGGTGCGTTGAGAGGTTTTCTGTGACACCTTTCTAACCCTTCTGCAGAGGTTCTCCCCGTTTACTCTCACGGCACTGATCCACTCAGTATCTGGGCAGTTCCCCACATGTGCTTTCCCAAGGGCCAGAATGTTGAGCGAGCACGGTGAAGCAGCTGATCTCCCAATCCCTCGCAGCCTGCAACTTGCTGCAAACCACTGGCAAGGAAACATGCACCAGAGACATTTTCTTGTTGCTGGTAAGCATGGTCTCATCTGGTTCTGCTTTCCAGCTGGATCTTCAACATGTCAAACTAGTCAGATACAGTTCTTTAAATAGGAGAAAAATGTTTCATGCCCAGAAACGAATGCAAACACTAAATCCATTTCCCTGGGCTCCTCTCTTCCCAATTCCTAACTGCTGAATGTATTCATGAAGCTCTGAGTGCATCTTTGTCTACGGAGTGACTGTATTCTGCTGCTGAAGCAAAGCTGTGGTAAAATATTTTAACCTGCACGTAGAGGTGGAAGGTACAGTACCCAAAATGGGTTTGGAATAAAAGAAAGGTTGGGAAATAGCTGCCAAATGACAGCTCCCTCGAAGAAGATGGTTCGTTTTCACAAAGTTATTTTCAAAGTTTCCTCTCTTGTTACCCTGACACTGATCAGCCAGAGCTGCTCACCCTAAATATTTGTACCAAGAGACCTGAGGGAGATGCTGGAAATGCTCCTATGTCATTCAGTGCACGCATCTGTGATTCACTTGTGTTCCCTTCGAGTGCAGCTTCACTTGCAGGTAGAATTAATCCCAGAATGGCACTGTGAGATCAGAGCTAGAAGCAAACCACCAGATGAGCCATTAAAAGGAGGAAATTATCCTACACGGGCAGAGATCGGAAAAATAGCTAGAGTTTTTTGTCGGAATTCAATTTGTAACAGATTAATAAAATCACAGAAGAGTAACAAAAGGAATTGTTTAAAAAGTAAAAGAGAATCAGCTAATATTTACAATGTTCTGACAGCTCGCTCTTCACCAGCAGACTGACCCATACAAATCTCTTGCTAGAGAGCTCTTTTGTGTCATACACTACAGCTGATGCTGCTTGGTCTTAACTTGTCTTCTAAAGAAGCTGTGACTGAAGGCTGTGGTCGAGATCGACAGGCTGGACAGAAGGAGAACCAGTGGATTTCACTACCAGGCATTTCCACATGCATCAAGGCTGACAAACCCTGTTCTTTCTTCAGATTACTTCGGGGCTATGACTAAGTGACTAGATGTCCTTCAGAAAGGAAAGCTTATTTAACTAGGATGAAAGCTTTTGTAGGAAAATACACATCTTTAAGCACTAAATATAGAGAACGCAAATTCTGTGTGTCACTCCGTAGTCATCTTCTGTGTGGGAACCTTGTTAAGTCCTAATTTCTGTATATTTCTGTAGAAAGCCTATGTTTCAGCTTATCTCTCAAGACAGCTGATCTCGCCTCTCTCCTCTGACAGCTTTTAACTATATGATATTCTTTAGATCTGTAATATCTCACCCTGTGTCTTCACTGGAGACTGAATACAGAATCCTTGAAGTCAAGAGCTTCTCTGCTGCGTTTCAAGTGTGTCCTGGGACGTTGTGTATGACTTCCCTGCACATGCCACTATCCTCATAATAATGGGAGGATAATAGCAGTTATACTGCATGTATGAATAACTAGGTTATCTATCTGTTGCTGTTTTTTTTTTCTTGTTTTTGTTTTGTTTGTTTGTTTTATTGTTACCTGGCATCTCCCTGCCTGTCACATTTGCATTTTCTCTTTGTTGTTTATGGCGATTTCTCCATCTGTAGGCTTGACTTGTGCATTAATATTTCTTAGTAGAACTGCAGCTTTCTGCACACTTACTCTATCATTGTCTGCACCTGTTTGTTTCCAATGTAAAATTTTAGACAACCTCCTACTCTTTTCTTGCCACCCTCTTTTCAAGCCAGAATGCCACAAATAATCTGACGGGCATGTGGCCAAAAAAAAAAAAAAACAAAAAAAAAGCCTTTTATTATTTAATAATTTCTTTTTAACTCCCTTTCCTACTTTATAACTTTGATATTTTTGTAAAAATATTTTGGAGTCTCATACGCCACTTTTGTTCTTTGAATATGATGTTATCTTTCATTTTTTGTCATCATTGTCATTCTGTTCTTTCATTGTCACACACAGCCCGGAGAAGGGCATCCATTTTGGTAGGGATCACTCAACTTTGTGGTCTTAGCAGAGCATTTGATCAAGGAAATTAGAGGAGTGAGAAGCTGTAAGGATGACTGTTAACAATGTCTTAATTGTTTTGCAGTCGTATGCTCTATTTACTGCATTTTCATAGTGTATTTGAGAGGAGCACTCTTACTAAGAGGACTTGCAATCTAAATAAATAAGACAAGCAGAAGGTAGGCATCAGCTAAGCAAAATAGAAAGACTATATGTCATGCTAACTGCTTTTAAAAGAATCCTCGAACTGTTTCCTTTCCCTGTGGCCAAGAAAGCATACTGCAAACATTATGCTGTGATACTACTTCTCATATTTGCTTACTTGAAATAGTATGAAGAGAGAAGGGAAAAGTTCTTTCTGCACTGCACTGGTGCCTGCTCTGTCCTTTCCTCTGGCTGTTTCCTTCTCTGATGGATAAATGCAGCGTATATGGGACAGTGCCAATGGGCAGCTCCTTCCAAAAGTTGCTGTTTGCACAATGTACAGTGTCTGGAGCAGCTGAGAGACCACATCTCACACCCGAGTCCAACACTGAAACTTCAGGAGAGGTGTGAGTGATGCAGCATGACGGTGGTTTTGCGGAGTAAGAACATTTTTAATGATCAGATGCGGACAGGATTTAGATTTCTTGACCAGTGCAGTCAAGGAACCGCATTGTCTCCGTAGGCAGTGACAATTTCTTTGTTGTATTAGGAAGAAGATGAAATGCCAAGCTGTAGTTTTGCTGGCCAGTGTATTTAAGTATACCACAAGGCATTCATATCTCCGTGGATTCTCCAAAGTGTGTTTGACCTATTACTTATTGCATGTGCAATTAAATGATAACGCAACAGATACAATTCCGCATAACAAATGTGAAAGTCTTTTCGCTTAATTTCTGCCTTGATGAGACACTAATCTATCTTTTACAACATTGGTGTCCTCACAGACCTTTCAGAATTCACAGTGTATTTCATTGTACTCTAGACTGCTCAAAACAGAATAGTGCATTATATTAGGAAATAATAAATAAGTAAAGCCCTACATGTATTTGGCAGGTAAATGCAGTGGGCAGCAGGTAAGGGGATAAATAGATCTCTTTCCTCCCACAATTAGTCTCTCAGAACTCAGTAGAATAAAACAAGTGTACTCGATTTCATAGAGCAATAGTACATCTCATGGAATAGTAAAGAACAGCCATGCACTGCTCCGACTAGCTGTTAATAATGTTCAATAAGGTAATGTCTGTAGAATGTTAAGAAGGTATAAAATTATTGTTTTTTCACGTGACACTCTTCCAGATGGTATTTATTGTTTCCGAATCATCGGCAGATATTACTCTTGTGAGGTGGGGGAGAATAAACTGTGTTAGAATCAGGTTTCAAGGGTGCAAAATAAAAACGTGTGTTGCAAAAGGCTGCCTAAATGTTGTGGCTAATTTTTCTGTACAGTCCCAGCCCTGTTTGCACCCTGTGCACAGCACCAACATGTGCTAAGCAGCTTGAAAAATTAAACTCAGTGCCATGTTCAAAATACATTCTGGTACAGTTGTGATGAAAATTGTTCACAGTAACAAGTTGTTTCAGAAATGTTGGATGCTTCCTAGCTCTTGGATCATAGTGCATTCAGATCCTCTTTTTATTCCCTGTTTTATATCTGACTAATTAGACTTCTGGTTTTGATGGACATAATCGAGGAGATATCAAGGATTACGAAAGTACTGAAGTAGCTTCTGCTGTTATCAAATTTGCATGATTTGCCTAGCATGCTTCCTAGGCCAATGGCCAGTTCTGGTCTTCACCTTTGAGTCAGTCCTCAAGTTCCATGACTCCTGAGTCTCTTCAGTGGGGACTTCCAGCTGATGGTCTGCTTACACAAGCAAACCCCAGAATTTTGCAAATCATCTTTGAACACATGATACTTAGGCTTTACTTTTTCAGTGGATGAAAGGAAATTTCTATAAATATTACTAGCTGACAGTACCCAGAACGAACCTCGTGTACTGTACATCAGCTCTCAACAGAAGCTGGAATTTGAATTTGAAAAGAATTTGTAAATTATGTTGGCAATTTGCATTCTCCAAAAGTACTTCAGCTGTATTTTTGTGGCTTTCTAGGGGTTCTAGAAGTAAAATTCCTTCTGCCACCGCAAAGCATTTTTGCTGAATGCTCAGATATATTTAAGTACTGAGTCCATCCAATCCGATCTAGTTTATTAACAGTACTATGGCTTATTTCATCATTTTACCAGTAAAAATAATGACACGGAATAGAGGTTAGAGCTACAACAAGAATGGGTGAAAAGGGGGCACAAGGCATTATTCTATTCTACTTAGTAGCTCAGTGGATTCTACTACAAGGATTTAGTATATGGGTGAGCTTTAGGTTCCTGCATATGTCATTTGGAGGTGATTCAGAAGGTTACATCCCTTCCTATAAATAACAGATTGATAATTTTCACTTTTCAGCTTTTTCCCCAAAGGCTTTCGGAGCCAGCACCTCAGTAACAAATTTCGTGCAGCAAAAGCGGGATATGAAAGAATAGTGCATCTCTGGAGGCAGTTCCTTCTATTCCTGTGTAATGGCAGTGCAAGTGAAAGAGCTTTCTTCTGCTAATTACACAGAAATACACTGCAGGGGTGGAGCAGGTGGGAGGAACTGTGCTTCAACTGTGGGAGTGTGCCACTGCACCCAGCTTGCTGTTGGTGTAATGCAAGTTGCACGATTACAGCCAGTGATACCTACTTTTGCACACGGCAGGTAGGATCCTGGATTTTGGGTGAGCACAGGCTGCACGAATCCTAGCATGTTTCCTGCTCTGTCCTTTTCTGGAGCAACGAGATGTGCTTCCTGCAGGATGAGGGAAAGGCAACTCTGTGTTCAGGGACATGTGGGAAGTGCTTCCCAGCCTCCCACCGCCTAAACCGTGTAGATGTGAAAGCACCATGCTCGGATATAGCTGTGGAAAGTCCCACTGATAAGAGTCAGCATGCTTTTGAGTCTGCTCCATCTTCAGAGGGGCCATGAGAAGAACCATTACTACATCAGTTAGCTTTTCTTCATGTCTTGAGCTGAAGCCAACTTTCCTCAGGCTTAATTCATCATTTAGTAGTGCTGGAAACACCAAAGAGAGAAAGGAAGAGGAAAAAAGTAGCCGCTTTCTGTGACTGAAGTGATGAGATCCTTGCGTGCTCTGTGTAAAAAGAGGTGCTATAGCCATCCTCTAGTTTTGTTTTTGTGTTCTGCTGCTGATAATAACAAGAAAAGAAGATAACATGAGTCTGAAATGAGATGATGTTTTTGCTGTCGGTTCTTTCTTTTTACTCTGCTCCTTTACATCATACTCTTCCCATCTACTTCCATATGTGTTAGAAGCAGGAAATAATCTCATTTGTGGATTTCTTGTATATGGTTTTTATTATTGTTGTTTTAATTTTAAATGAGAATTGTAAATGCAAGGTATTTCTGCAGTCCTTTCAAAACATCCCTAATTCTCTGCAGTTGGCGACAAAATGTGAGACAAATATCTTGTAAAGACTGGCCCTGACTTACCCTTCCTCTTCTGTTCTTTCCTAAATGAGGGAAGAAAAAGGCAGTTTATTTAAACAAAAGATGAGATGGATGTGTAATGATAAGGAAGCATGAAAAAAATAATAAAAAAAAAACCCCTAAAGCTGGTAATGTTCTTTGTTTTCATAGGCAATCATTTGATTTAAAGTAATTTTAGCCAAATATTTTTATTCTTTTTCATAATTGTTTTTATAAGCTGTAATTCAAGCGTTGCGAAATCTAATCATACAAGAAAGATTTGTCTAAATTCAAAACAAAATCCCAAACATAATAATAAAATTGCTATACATCCCTAGTTCAGCTCCTGTGAATATTAGTTCTCTGCTCAAACGCTCTCAATGGGATTCAATTTTGACCTAGAAGAAGGTGGCAAAATGTATCATCCTGTAGTGATAAAACAATATGAGTACAAATGGACTCAATCCAGTTCTGATGTAAGTTGTAAACAATTAAAAGTACATGAGCTACAATGCCCAGAGCTGATAGCTGAGGACATTACTGCACGCTTGGGGTAACTCTGGGAACCAGAAAAACAATTGTTTCACAATAGGACATAAAAGCAACAGAAAATATTTGTCTCTGCAGAGCAGCACGCAGCCTTGCAGGGCCGTGTCATGCAGAGGATTTTTCAGCAAGCCAGCGTGAGTGTGAGTGATGCATAATGGCAGCAGCGAATGGATTTCTGAATAGATTAGTAGGTGACGTCATGAAAAAAGGACTATTTATCACCGTAATTTAACACAAGATGCAACACAATGGCTTGATGGATGCATTTTATGGTTTTCAGCCAATCATAATAATGGATCTATTGACTAAAGTTTTAGATGCCCTTTATATACCCTTCATGGATAAAAAAAAGAAGAACAACAAAAACAGAGAATGAAGAGGCTGAGAATATGTCAGAAAATTCTTGCCAGCGATGTTTGCAAGATTCAGGCTTTCTCTGCAGCAACCCTTTGACCTACAACTTCCCCAATTATTTTTAAAATGCCTAAAAGGCTAATTATGCTCAACAAAATTATTTCAATTCAAAATTGGAGTAATATTTATATTCACTCACCCAGGGCCCTGCGTGAAGTTTGTTTTTTTCCTTCTCTGTCAGCTTTGATGGCAGGATTTTCATCACGGTGCCATGACGGGACTGATTTTGATGGTGCCAGCTGGGTGCTACTCTCTGTGCAGGGCTTTGGGTGAGGGGCTGCGTCCGGGCACTGAGCAAGGGGCAGGGTGAGGGATCCTCTGCTGCTATGCTTCTAATATTAGACATTTAATAGAAAAGAGTAAAAAGTAGACCCAGACTCTGTCCTCTTCCTTCTTCTGGGAGTGCCTTAACCACTCTCTACCTATCTTTCTTGCTCTCTTCTGCTAACTTGTCTTTCAGGGGAATTTTCTTTTACTTTTTTATTACCCAGTTGCCAAGTAGGAAGAGAGGCAGCAGTGGTCTCCTCTCAGACTGGTGGTTACAACAGTACCCTGGGAGCTGGGAGATGAAAGATTACATTCATTTTGGATGAGGAGGGCTTAGCAAACTCCCACTGGGAGCCGAAAATCTAACGCCTAGAAGATGTCTCCTCAGGGAGGTTCTTTGATCCGGGAGACAAGAAGGGAGCTAAGCAGAGGATTGTCCTCCTTGGACAAAAAGCTTATTTTTTCTATGTTGGAAAGCCCCCTCTCAACATGGGAGTACTTGTATCCTGTTCAGGCAAAACACTGAAATGAAAGTTTAGTTGCTGAGATCTTGCGTCAGTGTTTTGCTTAACATGGAGTGCATGCAAAACCAAGACACGTTTGGGCAGTGCTTTCAATCAAAGATAGGAATAGATTCTGGGATTTCCTGTAAAGTAAGAACATGGACAGCTCCACGAATTAATTGAAAACTTAAAATATCTGCCCCTCTTTGATGTGTACCAGCAACATGAATATCCACCTGATTCTTCCATCTCCAGATACGGTGCTTTCAAAAAGAGATGATGAAAAAAGCAAGTAGGCTAACAGTTCCACAACTGCTTCCAAGTTGGATGAGTGACAAGAGTTCTGCTGATAACTAGCTATTCTTGGCCGCTCTGACTTCAGTGTGGTCATTTGAATTGAGCTTCTTGATGTTAGCGTGTTGTGTCTTTTCTTCTTCTTAGTTTGCTGCGGTTGAAATACATAAAACTGTTTATCCTGAAGTTACACTTTCTGCTTTCTTTTTTTATTTTTTTTTTAGACTAGATTTTTTTTTTTCAGCCAGTGCATTTCAGAGATACAGATAAAAGCTGACAGAGAAACTGAATGGAAGAGGAGTGGGTTCAGGTGGTGAACTGGATGGTGCAGACTGACTTCACAGTGGCTGGGGTCAACCCGAAGAGCTTTTTTGGCTCTCCTGGAGAGAATCCATGGCCAGAAGGACTGGGGAAGAACCAGGATGTTCTCTTAGTCTCCACATTTGGAGAACATGGGGAATAGGCAGAGAAAAGAAATGCCCGTGGGGAGCTATGTAGTTTTACACATGACAGAGCAGTACAAACCACTTCTTCACCTGAACTTTAGAAATCTCTCCACTAAGCTAATGGAATATTGGAAGACCGAACTTCCTATTTAATTTTCTATAAACTAGCCTAAAAAATGACTTCAAGCTGACTAGGATTTAATTTTCAGTGCTAACCTTCAATTAATTTGTAACTTTTTTGGCACCCAGTTTGCTGGAAATGGCTGTAATTATGTTGTTTTCTGAACGGTGCATTCATTCAGTCCATACTCTCTAAGTCTATTTATACAGCTGGGAAAAAATAATGGTATTGAGGGGGATGGGTGAATGTTAATGGGAAACTTATTGAAAAATTCTGAATTATCGGGTTTGGAAAAGTATCTTATTAAACCAAATGTTTAGTTCTTAATGTTAAGAGAACTTGGGATAATTTTGTTGTCTTCTTTAACAAGAAATCCACCATCAGCTTCCCTATGGTTGCTTTTTATGCATCTCTGAGACTAGCACAATTACATACTTGCTGCAGAACCCCATGTTGCTCTTTGGTGTGGGGTTTTATAATGGTAGTGTTGCTTCTTAATTGATCTGCATAGCAGGGTCCGATTGCTGCTGGAGGAGAATTATTCAGATATCTGAGAGGATGAGAACATGCAGAGGAAGTATGTTACCTTTAGTTTAGGAAAAAAAAAATGCAATAAAAGTCTGCTGGAAGACTATGTTGTTTTAATACACACTAAAATGTATGCTTGCCTGTAATGTAAAATACTGCATGTTTTCAAACGGAATGGACTCACTTTTGGGTTTTCTTTCACATTTTCTGTAAGTTTAAAAGCCACTGAGGTTGTCTAGCATTTCTTTTTTTTTTTTTCTTTTTTTATTTTTAGGCATTAAAGGTGTTTCTATGCATGTGTATGCATGTGTCTCCTCTTGTCTTTAAACCCAGAGGATGCTCCCTGCTGGTATTTATAGTCTCTCCTTTGAGTGTTTTTCTAGCTGAAGGCACACTTTATGAAGACGGCAATCTGATTGTATTTCTAACCATACACTTGACACAGGTCTAAGGGCAGTAATATTTGTATGTAGTCTTCACAACTGTAGTGTAGAATCAGAAGCAATACAAAAGCTTAGAGCTGTCATCATGTGTTGAATTTTTAGCTATTTCTGCATTTCTAAGGAGGGCTTTTGAACGGTTGGGTGTCAGTTTCCCTCTCAGGAAGACCCAGTGGTAATAATCCCAAATCCTTAATGCAGCCTCTTGGTTTCCTCTGGGGGCTCTCACTGCAGGGTTGGCCTCTGCAGGTTGCTCCCCCCACAGCTCAATGGGAGTTCCTAAGGAGGCTTTTCAAGGTGCAGGTTGCTTCTGGACAGGTGGAGAGGACAGGTACATGATTCTTTCAGAGATGAAATGCCCTCTGCTAATTTCCAAGTGAATTTCCAGGTGAACAGTGTTCCATATGCAAAGCACAGTTACTCTGATGATGATCAGTTAAAACTATTTTCCCTGAGGTGTAAGATGAGGGCCAAGTCTGAATGGATCTAAATGACACAGGTTTTCAGGGTAGCCTCTCTATAAAACATATTACGTATTACTGAGAAAACAGCATTTTGTGTGATAATCTATGCATTACTTCCAAGAAATACGGCACAATATGCTTTTTTTTGCCAAATAGAAGGTTACAAATGACTGTCAGCCATGTTTAGGAACTCCTGATCCCGTAATACTTTAGAAATCGAAGTGTCTTATGAAGCCTTGGAGAATCCTGTGAAGTCTCAGCAGCATTCTGGGCTATTGTAGGGTTGCAGAACCACGTGTGCTCTGCTTCCCCTCAACATGTGCCTGAGGCTTAGGAAAGTGTTGACAGAAGGCAGGTTTACGGTTGCAGTTTTGCCTGAAGTGTCTTCTTGTTAGCATAATTAAGCTTGAACAAGAGTGAGAGTTTAGTTAATTGCATGTTGCCCGGGGAAGCTGTGGGTGTCCCATCCCTGAAGGTGCTCAAAACCAGGCTGGACGGGCTGCTGGGCAGCCTGATCTGAGTGGGAGGGCAATCAGCTCAAAGCAGGAGTTGGGGCTGGTTTGGCTTTGAGGTCTCTTCCAATCCGACCCTTTCAGTGATTCTATGTCTGCGGTACAGTCAGAAGTTTCACAAATTCACCAGGTTGAGGTGGGATGGAGATGGTCTGACAACCTCCTGTACCTACAGCAACTTGTCCAGGGCCATGTCCAGGTGGGTTTGGAAGATTCCCAAGGATGCAGATGGCCCAGACTCTCCGGGCAGTTTGGTCCAACATCCGACCTCCCTAGGATGGTCACTCCCACATCCTGCTGGCAGTGCTGTGACCTGGGTGCTGCAGGCTTTACTCAGAGCTTGGATACCTGTAGTGGACAGGAATGAATCCAGGTTCACATTGGACTCGAAAATTTCCTGTTTCATTTAATTTTTGTGGCATCAGGAGTCATTAACATGTATGTGCATAAGCTGAGCTCCTAAAGAGCATATTTACTTCTTTTTAATTGCTTTTGACATTTTATTTTGACTTTTGCAAGTTGCTGTGTAAGTAGTGGGAAGGAACAAGAAAATCCTACAGGGGAAGTGTAAACAAATTACCCACTTTTTGTGAGATCTTTGCCTGTAGATTTATGGCACAAGCATAACTTTCCTTGAAAACAAAGTTCACAGACTGGAATCTTTTATTTATTTTTTTCTTTTCATATATTTTTGTGCCAGGCTGCAATTGAAACACACTGGGCTCACCTCCCACTGCCGATGTTCACACCGCGTCTTAAAATGATTGTTTGACTTATTCATGTCATTTGTCCTCAGAAAGGAATTTCATTGTTTCTAAAACTACTGTAGTCAGAACGAAAAAGCCTGAAAGATTATATTGGTTTGACATACACCTTTTTATGTGGAGCACAGAATTACTTTGGAAAGAAACAGAAGCGTTTTAAGATGGCTCCCACTACATGAGTATGAAATCATAGAGGTGTTAAATTTATTATGTTTTCCTGACTGAGGAAACTTGGTTTTGAACAGAAACTGCACTACTTGAATAAATACTTGTCACACAGGAGAGTCAGCGTGGGGCTAAAAATGCTTTGTGCGCTGAGGATTGTACCAATTTCTGCTACTCTTCTCTGCGCTGCAGACTACCCATCACATCACACCGGCGGAAGGGTGAAGCTGTGGGCCATTGAGCACCGATTTCTCTCAGTACCACAATTATGGAGACACCTGTGCTTAATAACATTGTGCTGTGCTACCTTGCAAATTGCAGGACTGGGGCCCGGTATAAGATGCGCAGATGGCCATCGCCTCCCTGCAGGCAGCCCCCGCCTCCAGCTTACCTCGACGCCCCTCCAGGAGCTGCTCCGAGCCTGGTGATCTCTACATCCCCTCCACCAGTGCCCTCTGAATTCTTTGAGGCACTTCTGACCCTCGCAGCATGAATATCTGTGACCAAAAAATGACAAAAACCTGCGCTTCCTCCGCCTCCACTCAGGTCTCCAAGTTTGACCCCTTTCCTTTGCAGTTTGTTTGTGCACCGCTCAACTGTGCCTGTTGTTTCGGGCTGCTACTCAAATTACATGCATTCCAGTTATTATTTCCATCATTTAGCATGAATTTTACAGGGATGTTGTTTTTTGCTTCCTTACCCTGCCACATGTGTTAACTATACAGAAACAGTTCTTCTTGTGGAAGAAATTATGTACCAAAACTGCCCAGTAAAAAGCCTGTTTTATGGCACTTATAAAATTAATGCCAAAAATGTATAGTAAAGCTTGCTTTTTTTTGACATTAATAGCTTGTTATTTAACATGTTATGCTCTTGTAGTGCCTGGAAAATAGCACTTAGATATTCAGGCACGGTCTTGAATTCGCACCCAAGGATTCCAAAGTTTAAGGGGTTGTTAAGTGAAGAGTGGGGTACAATGAACACAGGTTAATAACCCCTGAAATGAATGAGAAGTGAAATAAATACCTGGGTTTTGATTCTTTTGTTGTTGTTGATTTCTTCAGAGCCACATCTGCTGTTGTACCAGGTGATCCTGGCACGTAGCTGTCCAGTGGAGGCCCATCCTTGACTTTGCCCTCATTATTCTTTGTTGTGTGAGTGTGTTCTTTGCACTATGCTCTTTCGCTCTGCATGCAACTGGGCAGAGCTCACGTGCTGACCGCTCTGATCCATAACAGCAACCAAAATGCCTCTTGATAGAAAGGATAGTCCTACTGAAGTCACAGAGATGAAACCCAGAGCCTTCACAGACATTCACTGACTGGAACCCTCAAATCAGAAATATTTCAGTAATGTGTTAGAATTTAGTATTTTGAGAATCTAAGGAAAGGTGACAGTTCAAATATATTGAATATACCCATTTATGGATAGGTAGACTCCAAGAATAAGTCATCAGTATGGATTCTGCTTGTGAAAATTTCAGCATGGCTCTTTCTGCCGGTCAGCTGCGCTGTAAGCTCTGTGGTGCACCCCAGGAGGTGTCTGGGTGAAGATGCAGTGATTTGCAGTGGACATTATAAGGGGAATATTTCAGATACGAAAAAGTTATTTTGATATGTGTTATTTGTTCTGTTCGTCATATCCCTTTAACTCTTCAGTCCAGAGGAACTGGCTGGCCTCAGACAAAGATACAGAAATCACAACGAATGGATTAGAAAAATTTCTGGTAGACCTTGGTGTAATTTACGGAGATACAGATGGGAGTGTATCGCTCAAAACAGAGGGAAAGGGTTTTCATGGAGATCAGAAACCCCACGTCTAGTTGGGTTGGGTGATAAAACGTTCACTTCTATTTCTGTCATTGTTCCAGGGCTAAACATTTCTTGTCTTAAATCTCGGAAGAGACAATTGTGGAATGAAATAAGCAAGGAACTTTTTGAAGCTCTTTTGTGCGAAGCTAGAACAACAGCCAGCTGCACAAGATTAGCAGACAAGCACAATCATCAAAGTAGCTTGATGAATGCGATTTAACGTGGGAAACCCATCTCTGCATTGTATATCTGCATTACCTGCACATGTGCATACAGGGAGATATCAGTTGTGTCACTGACCCTGGCTCCCAGGCTGCATGGGCTAGGTGACTCACCTCTACACCGATCAGCATGGGATCTTCCTGCACTTGCCCAGCATCCGACCCATCGAGGCTGTGTGGCATGCATATAGCCAGTGTTTCCACTTACAGGAACGTGTGCTTTGAGCCTCTAAAGCAGCTTTTTTATAGCTTAGTGCTGAGGAGGCCTTTTCTTGGGGTAGGAGGCAAAGCCACTTAATCGAAGCTGTGATGCATATTGAGATGCTTGCTTAGGTTTAAAGGGCCGAACAAGACTTGGCTCACCTACACTACCTGATAGGACAGATGTCATCTGCTGTGGGTGGCCCTTTCCACACAGAAAACATTTTTACCCTTCTGTTTTGGTGGGACTTTGGAGGGGCTCTCTCATTTACAGAGAATTGAGGTAAGTGGCTTTTCTCAGAAATGTTCTGGTTTTCTGAGGCACATACATTTTAAACAAAAGAAAACATAAATACAGGCGCAACTGTCATCACTTTAAAGTATTGCGTAAGTGGTTAAATTTAATCACAAAGAGACAACCAGCTAATGGTTTTAGTGGAATTCATAAAATCCCATAAAATATAAAAGTTAAATTTTGTCATATAATGTGAATCAGTTATAGCAACCAACGCAGCTTCCTTTTCCTTCTGAATAAATTCTAAACAGTCCTTAGAAAATGAATTACCAGTCTGCAAATCAGGATGGCATATTTTGCAGCTATAAAACTAGAAGTACTTCCAGATCACTTAGCTAAAAAAAGAAAAAGGGGAAGAAAAAAAAAAAAAAAAGACAGCAACTTTGTTGTTCCTGTGTTCCTGTCAGTAGTATTGGATGCTTGGTTGTGGCTCCGTTTTAGCAGTTTGACCTTGTTTAGATCAACCTGAATCACATCGACAGACCTCCCTTACAATTTCCCCACCCATCACAGAAAGCGCATACCCTGCATGAGTGTATCCAGCTGGAGATGTGCCAATAGAAGTAATTATGTGATGAAACTATTTAACTTTGACTAAAATACTCTCACCAGGTTCTTTCAAACCGTGTGTCTTATATCTTGTCGAAGCAATTTTATATCATGCCTTTAAAGTACAGTAATGGCCACTTGCATTGACAGAATCCTCGTAAAAGAAGAAGACCGAGACCTTGCTCATGAAGTGCTATTGATTTTCTGAGTTCCTGCTAGAGTTGCCAAAGATACAACACTGTTGTTAGGGAGAGAAGATACTTTGGCCTTCGATATCACAGGAGGGTTCCTGTGTAAGCACAGGCGTCAGTGGGTTTCAGTGATAAATAATGCATTTTGGTGATAACTGCCCATATTATTTTGTCAGTTCTGTATGACTCAGCATTTGCTCTTGCCAAGCATTTCTTTTCTGTCACCACCGGCTGCTGAAGTTTGAGCTAATTGCAAGGGCTATTTATATTTGAAAGGGCCATTTGCATTATGGCAAAAAAGCTAAACTTTTAGTTTATCTTAGGCAATGGTTGGTTATAATCTGTAGGAAAACCGCAGGCACCCTCGACGTGCTTGTTGCGATGTTTCCCAAGGTAAGGCACTGTGAATGAAGCACACACCCCACTCTGGGCACATACTGGGGTAAGAGGCCTGGGGTTCACCTGCTGCATTTAGACAGCCGAGCCAGAGCTGAGAGGAAGGCTGCTCTCCAGAAGTTTATGGCACGGAGTAGGGTTGTTTTCCCCGAGAAAGGATGTGCCTGTTTGTGATTCTTAACCCCAGTCCTTCCTGCCCTGGGAGCAGCTCAGTTTACTGCTGTATGGGAACTGCTGAATCACGACCTGAACCACTGATTGGTCACCTGGGGTGAGCACCGAGTCAGCCATGGGGGCACAGGTGGAGGTGATACACCTGTGTGATTGGAAGGGGTGGAGCCTGGTTGCACCTCTCCCAAACCCCATTTAAGGGCTGATCACCACCAGGGAAGGATCTCTTCTTGGAGATCTCTCCTGTGTGGAGTCCCCTGCGAGCCTTGACATCCTGAAGGTAAGCCATCTTCTCTTTTGTATTATTTGTATCCTATCTATATAGAGCTGCTCAAAATATGCCGTCGTCTATACTATTTCTTTGTGATGTACCATCCTTGGGAGTTATTTACCCCACAACTGCCCACTCCATGGGGCAAATTCCACATGGGAAGTCTTTGGGCATCCTTGGCTTCTGTGCCATCAAAGCTGTTTGTGTTCTCAGCTGCCCTTGGTGGCACAAACTGTTCCCACAAACCCTGTCTCTTTTGTGTCTTCAGGCCATTCCAGTCATATATCGGTGCTGCAGGATTGCTTCACCCTAAACACCCAAGGAAATAGAGTTTGAACCTAATGGTGCACTTTCTAATGGTGTCCTCTAAATGCGTCAACTTTTACTTGTAGGCATTACAATTAAATCTTAATGGTTGTGATTGTGTGAATATCACATTATGGCAGCCAATAGATAATTAGTATTTATCAGTAGGGGGAAAAAAAAAGGGCTGGCTTGGAAAATTATAGCTATGGTAATTAGTTTTTGATGACATTAACCAATTAATATAATTTTATGTTTTCTCTTTTGAGATTGAGGCAAGGTTGCCTTTATTTTCATTCCTATTCCAATGTTTGAGTCAATGACCTTCAGAAGGGGCTGATATTGAGTGCCCTGGAGGGTGCCTTCATCACCAGGCAACGAGGGAGACGGTGCTGCGAAGAAATCGCACACACCGTTTTCCTCCTGCTCCCTCAAGTTTGTCCCTGTTCAGGATGGCAGAAATCAGCTTTCAGCCCTCCTGCCCACTCTGTTTTCACTCAGGAGCCCAAGGAAAGGGAAAAAAACCCAAACCCTGAAAAGTGATTATAGAGGAGAGGAGTACTGCTCACTTGCACTCCTGTCAGTGCAGGCTTGGAAGGTCAGGCTTGATCATCTTGATCAGGAATATTGAGCTTGATGGTCTTGAGGGTCTATTCCAACCTAAATGATTTCATGTCCAAAAACTAACCGTACTCGGTCTGTGTGTGTGCTTTGTGCCTTCTTGTTTCAGTTTATTCCTGTTTAGAGTGTATGAATAAAATTCAGTTGTCTGTGCATTTTTGCATCCCTGGCAATTAAGGCTGATGCAGATGGATTTCCTTTGAGGCTTAATATGGTAGGGGTAATGTAAGAAAATCAGTATGAAAGACTTTCCATGCCAATGGCAGGGGGGAGGTTGGATGATCCCTAAAGTTCTTTCCAACCCAAACCATTTTGTGACTCTACAATTTTCTGAAATACCTCAGGAGACCCCTAGGGGCCTTTGTTGTTATGTAACAAACTGCAAAAGCATCCTTTCCTGCAGTTTTCAGCCCATGGAAAGCTTTTCTGCCACAAGTTTGATCTTCTTTGCTGGCACATCACTCTTCTTTAAGAAGTTGGCAATAAAAAGGTGGTGTCTGCAGATTATGTGCGACAGGAGGGTAGTGAGGCAAACCCTATCTGTCTTGCTGATCATCATCATAATTTTCCTTTCTCTTTTCCCAAAGGACTTGTGTGTGTGTGCCTTACTTTCCACATTTTAAACAGCATAATGCAGAAATTGATCTATTGGCATCTGTATTTGCAATTTGCCAGCCATTTTTGAGTGCACACCTCATAAGGAAAGCTATGAACAGATCTACTTTTGACAACTAATATTCTGGCCCATCTTACTGCCTTGACAATGCCTGGGAAGTTTTAAATTAATGACAATGAACTGCAAGAGAAAAGGAAATCAAAGAGCCACTTACTCCCTTAGAAAGAGATCATTTTCCCCTCCTTTCTTGAATTTTCTATCTTCTTTGGCTGGGAAAACATTTTAAAATGTTTATAAACACCAGGAATTGTCTTCTCCTTTTACACTGGCATCAGCAGGAGTATCTAAGCTAGGGAACAGGGTGAGGGGGTGGAGATGACCTTTCCAAAGAAAATCTTTGTTCTGTGTAAATCACCTCGTGCAACAGAAAAGCAAGAGACAGTATGTGTTTTTCTGAAAAGGCAAAGTGCCATGACACAGTGGAAAGATAAATGCTACGTTTAGAGCATTTTGTGACTACATATGCTAAAATTTGGAGTTTCAGTAAATAAACTTTCAGTCCCTTCTTGGGTCATATTGTACTATATTATTCTTTTAACTTCATTGTGATTGATTTGTGTCAGCTTTAACTATACTCACTGAGGGAGTCAATAAATAAAGATCAATGGGTTTTTATTTCTTCTGGTTCTTTATTAGAAAGAATGGATTGGTTAAATAACACAAACAGTAGTGATGACATGGCTTCCCTCCACATTTTCTACTCTAAAACAGGTGACATATGTTTGAAAATTGCACTGGAACAGCCAGACTTTATTGTGCTCTCTTGTAATCTGGTGGCTCTTGAGAGCTGATGCTTTAAACACCCAAAACTGAAGGTAACATATAATACAAATGTTCTTCCCCAAAAAAAACTTCCCAGCAGTTTGTACTGAGGACTTCTTGCTGGCAATATGGATCTCAAGTGCCTTTCAGCTGTTAGAATTATTTCACGTATAGGGTCTCCATTGATCTTGATATCAAATAGGAATTGCATGCCTGTGTACCCCAAAGCAAGAGCATGCTTCTGGGCGCCAAGCATCTCCAGGGACTGAGAAACAAAAAATGCAGCAACTCCTTGCTCTGAAACAGAGAGAATCGGCCCTGTCAGCAGGCCACCTGCGAAATGACAAATGGGTTTGGTTTGCTTATCATCCTCACATCTCCTTTTGCGTGCTGGGAAATCTGTGTGGTCTTTGTGCTCTGCCTCTTCTATACTCCCCCAGCAGGCTTGCGTCGGAGGCACTGCTGCATCAGGGACAAGTGCATCAGGAAATAACTGAAGGGAGAAGCTGGGGCTGTGTGGCTTGCCAGCCCAGTGTGGCTGTTGAGGTGCTGGTCTGGCAGCCGTGGGGGATGGCTGCATCTCAGCAGGATAGTGGCCTGAAGCTGAAATCCACTGCACGGTTCTGAGAGTACTCTTGCATTCCCACGGTGTGTGGATAGTGAAACACCAATGCAAAATGCACTGGGAAGTGGGTCGGAGAGTCAGAGTAGTTATTATCAGTAACCTGTTTCTCATAAAAACATAGTGAGGAAAAAACCATCTTGTTCGTAAGATTTATAGCAACTTGACTCCATGTGACAGGTGATTGAAAGCTTCCCTGCCATGCATATTACACTTCGGGTGGTGACCCCTCAGTGTATATCTCCATTTAAGTCCTTCAGTACTATGCTGAATGGAAGCAGAGTGGCCAGGTGCTGTAAGCTCCTTTTTTTTTTTTTAATGAAAATCTTTCATCCGGACAGATAACACAAAGTGCATTCATAAGATTACTTGAGTGCCCTGTCCTTGAACATGAATCCAAGAATTGAAAGGGATCAAAAATCAGCTCTCAGCTAGAAGTGTGTGCCTGGAATCTCCCGCCACGCCACCTCCATCCACATCTCCAAGCTCTGTTGTGGTAGCAGCTCACCAACACAGCTCCTCCATATTTGCCAATGGCTTTATGATTCGTGTTTATGTCTGTTATAAATCCTTTTTAGGAATTGAATGAAGGTGCCTCACTTTCCTTTCCTAAACTGGTTTTGCTGTGGCTTTCCGTGCTTACTTGCAGCCAGATGGTGCACATCTCACGGCTGTTCCTCATCCCACCTGGATCTCCACCTACACTGGGGGCCAACCTCGTGCTTCAGAAACCCCTCCGATTTAATTCCATCTTTGTGTGGTTATCCCACGAGACTGGTGCAAATCCGAACCGAGCAAATTAAGGAAATTCTTAATAGAGGAATAAAAATGCAAGACCCAAGTCTTAGAGCAACAAAAGTACTGCTTTTAAAGCCTTAATTTATTTTACTTCTATTATTGAAGCAAACCTGTAAAGACACAATATAGATTAATTCTGTGATTTTTATAGTCGCAGTTTTATTAAAAGTCGTTGCATTTTATTAGATAAGGGATCTATTTGAGTTCTGCAGGCCTCCTCTTGTAGCCTTCACTCAGATAGCTCTCCTTTTCAGAGCTTTCTAGCTTTTTTGGAGACAAATACACAGTCCTCACTTTTACTTCTGCTCTGATGTACTTGAAAAGAAAAAGTTGAGCCAAGAAGTCACGTGACCTTCAAATGAAGATTACAGCAATGTTTTGCATAATAGATTATATTAATTTCAATTCAATACAGTCCTCCCTTGGGATGATTTGGGAGTAGAGTAGTACTGGCTAATTCTCTAGCCTGTGATATATAAATTTTATCCCTGTTTTGGTGTGTACAGTTCTTTCCTTGCTGTTGTTCTTAGGTCTAATTGCGGCCAATAAGTTGGCCATCAGTTCTGCTTCATTACCTTGCAAGCTGAAACTGATGAGATGTTTTGGGAGCTGCAGGTATCCTACATGGTATTTTATTATCAGTTAATTTATTTTTTAAATATGTTGTACCTGCTGCTTGGAAAAGGTGGAATAAAACTGTATATATTTTTTTGCCTGATTCATAAGCAGGACACATTTCTTTTTTTCGGGCTATATAAATGAGTAAAAACTCATAATGCTTCTTTAAAAGATCTTTCTCGTGTGAGATGAAGACAAATACAGGCTATGAAGGATGCGGATTCTGCACAAGAAATGAGCTGCAGTGCTTTGTTCATGGACTCAGTAAGTTGAGCCCAGTCTTTATCTCTCATCATTATTAGGTAAGAGCACAGCTTTGGTGAGAAGGTGTCCCTGTTTGCCTCAGACTGCAACTGCTAGCTCAGAAACTCCACTGAGTGCCTTTCTATGCAGCCCTTCGCTTCCTGCTGCCCTAACCCATCCTGCCTTGGCTGCAGTCAGGCATGCTTGCCAGCTTCAGCAACTGGCAATGGCTAATTGTAATTTCGGCACTATTTTTTGGCATCATTAATAAAAAGGCTTGCCTATAATACGCTACCTAACAAAATAGCTGAATAAAAAGTCTCCAGAGTTTCCAAAGCATTTTTCACTCTGCGTAGATTTTTACGTATACTAATCTAAAAAAGGCACAGAACTATGCTCTATACTCAGCACTGGTGAGGCCACACCTTCAGTTTGGTGTTCAGCGTTGAGCCCCTCACTGCAGGAAAGACACTGAGCCCTGCAGCGTGTCCAGAGAAGGGCAGCAGAGCTGTGAGGGGTCTGGAGCACAGAGTGATGGGAGCAGCTGAGGCTGTTCAGTCTGGAGAAGAGGAGGATCAGGGGAGACCTCATTGCTCTCTGCAAGGACCTGAAAGGAGGCTGTGTGAGGTGGGGTCGGCCTCTGCTCCCAGGGAGCAGCCGTAGGACGAGAGAGTTGGACTCACGTTGCATCAGAGGTGCAACTTCTTCTCTGAAAGAGCGGTCAGGACTGGAACAGTCTGCCCAAGGAGATGATGGAGCCATCATCTCTGGAGGTGTTTGTACTGAGGGATGTGGCTTAGTGTGAAATATTGGTAATAGGCGGATGATTGGACTGGGTGATCTTGGAGGTCTTTTCCAACCTTGGTGATTCTATGCTTTCTGAATTTCAAGTGTTTTGTTGTATTGTTGATAACGAAAGCATCCACTTTTCATTCTGTTTCTTTTTATTCTGTATTTTATTTCACGTAGAGATTTTCCCAATCTGTAAGGCCCCCAGGTTTTACCTGTTTCCTTATTGTGATCATTTTACTGTTTGTCTTTTTGTTTTCTACTTATAAACCTAGGCAGTGAATTATAATATTTTCTTCTTTCTTAAAGCAGGAGGGAATTGCTGGATTCATATTTTCCAGAACCAATGAAAAATTTCTTGTAAGAAAAAAATGAGTTGTCCTGGGGGAAAAAATTTTTACTAAGCAAATTCTGCACCTCTCTTTCCTTTACTAGCTATGTCATACTAAACTGCACATTGTATGCTTTTCCTACTAATTTCTGCTATTTTTCATCCTATAGGGAGACTTATATCTCACAGCATTCACCCAGAGTTTATAAGAATGCTGAGTTGTCATGCAGGAGTTTTACCTCACACCAGGGAGATATTAGTTGATAACATCTACCTTGTTCAGATTTATTGCTTTAGCATATTTCATGCTAAAAAATATTTTTTTTTACCATCTGCTAAGATTAGCACTCTAGTGGTAATAAATTTACTTACCCTGTTACTGTGGTGTAGTTTGGAACCATCTTACACTTTATTCAGCCTAATTGAAAATAGGATAAGATAAATGATGCACTTTGAATTTGTCTTTCAGATGTACTATTGTTCATTACTTCAACAAGGGATGAGCACATCTGATTGTAATTTCAATTGTTAAGTAAGACAAAAGTTTCCATGGTGAAAGTGTGGTACCAACAGCTGTAATTGTCTAAGGGTTACTTGTGAAAGTCTCAATATTGTTTCGGTAATTAATGGAGAATTGTTCTTCATTTACACACTTGTTTATCCTCAAACCCTAATGGAAAAGGGGTGAAGTTAAAAACATGCTCAGGAATTTGTGCATTGTTGTGGAATAGGAAATCTGAGTTTAAAGTGGTTATGCTGAAGGAAATACCTGCTTCATAAAATGATGGTAATTTTTCAACATTGATTACTTCTGAAAAATGAAACAAAAACAAAAGAAACCTAGTCCAATTCCCCTGCAATGAACAGGGCACCTATGCCTCCATCAGGTGCTCAGAACTCCATCCAGCTTGACCTTGGGTGTCTCCAGGGATGGAGTACCCATCACCTCTCTGAGCAACCTGTTCCGGCGTCTCACCATGCTTACTGTAAAAAACTTTTTCCTTTTATCCAATTTAAATCTCCCCTCCTTTAGTTTGAAACCACTTTCTTTTGTTCTGTCACAACAGACCTTGCTAAAGAGTCTGTCCCCTTCTTTCTTACATCCCCCCCTTCAGATACTGAAAGGTCACTCTGGTCTCATTGGAGCCTTCTCTTTTGCAGGCTGAACAGCCTCAGCTCTCAGCCTGACCTTGCAGGAGAGGTGCTCCATCCCTGCGATCATTTTTGGGCCCTCCTCTGGACACACTCTAGCAGGTCCAAGTCTCTCCTGTAGCGAGGACTCCACATGTGGATGCAGTGCTCCACGTGTGACCTCACAGCACAGAGTAGAGGGGCAGGAACCTCCATTGCCCTGCTGGGCACGCTGCTTTTGTTGCAGCCCAGGGTATGGCTGGCTCTCTGTGAGGGGCTGTGAGGACACAGTGCTGGCTCATGTGCAGCTCCCATCTGCCAGTAACCCCAAGTCCTTTTTGACAGGGCTGTGCTCCATCCTTACATCCCCCAGCTTGTACTGATAGAGGGGGTTACAAGACCTTGCACTTGGCTCTGTTGAATCTCACAAAGTTCACCTGGGCTCACTACTGGAGCCTGCCTAGATCCTTCTGATTGGCATCCCGTCTGTAGATTATGTTCTTTGGTTCAGAATTTGCTATGAGATTGGGACTAACAAGCACACTAGTGGACGAAACGTACACAATGGGAGATTCTGTCTACACAGTGGAAATAAGTGAACCCGGGAAAGAAATTACGTAATACTTAAGACTGTTTTTTCCTTTTTCCTTTTTTTTTTAGTGGTCTGATTTTTGTGTTGTTGATGTTTGGAGTTAATGTTATTGAAACATAGGGCTATACCCTATTTAATTCATTCATGAAATTAATTCCATTGGCTCATCTGTATTAACAAAGTCAGCAGTTCTTGATTCAGAAGTTTCAAATTAGTAGAATACCTTCAAGGTTATGTAGAAGAGGAGAATCCAAATGTGGTTACTTGTAAAGCCTTTTTCATCCTCCTAATAAAGTCACAGCAAGCCTTTAAGAAATATACAGCTCTGCTGTATTTCCATCTCTCTTCCATAATGAATGCTGTGACTGATGACTGCCTCCTGACTGTGCTTCCCTTACGTGGGGAGCGCTCCTGTTGGCTTCCACCAGCATTCTGCCCTTGATAAGGTAGTTTGGCTGCAGCATTTCAGCCCGTGCTGGTATTTTTGCAGCTGAGTTTTAAACCTCTGAAAACAAGGCTTTGTAATGGGAGTGCTGCCACAACCTTAACGAGAGGCTTGTGGATGACTGTGCTCTAATACTGTACATTGCCACCGTTACTGTGCTGCTGTTATCTATTTCTAGTGTCTGTTACAGAAATTGGTATTGTATCTAAAACAATTGCTGTTATTAACAGGTTAAGCTGCTGGGATGTTAAAATAAAGGCTGCCCAGCTTTAGTGCATTTTGTTGTAATCATCTCCCAGATGCCTTGTCGGAAATCAATTCAAGTTCAAAACTGGCTAGAATTGGGAGGTCAAGGCTTCTGCAGACTAAATATTTTATCTTCTGCTCATGTCTGGAGCTTTTAAAGATGTGTATTGGGGGCTCTTTTCTCATATCCCATCTGGACAAAGATGATTGGCTTTGCCATTTTGCCCAGGTTAGGACAAGGTTAAAATCAATTATAATCAATTATTAAGAGTCTTCTGTGTCTGCAAAGCTTAAAAGGGGATTTTTAAAGTTGTTCAGTTCTGAAACAGGGATGTCTTAGTTGCATGTGTAGATGTCATTATTATCAGATGTAAATTTTCTCTGCGGTAGCATAAATGCACAGAATTCCTTCATCTTCTTGTCCTGTGTGTGTTTTGGAACAAACAGAAACACCTTTCCTATAGTTAAATGAGAAGGAGCCATTTATGATTTGCTGAAAACATTTTTGTTGTTTTTTTTGTTTGTTTTTTCTTTTTTTTCCTTCCCTCCCTCCAGAAAATATGTTCAGCTTACTCTGACCTACAAAACTCTGATACTAACCAACTGAGATGTTGGGGGGACTCCGTAATTTTATCTTAAAATGAAATGGTATCTCTGTACTATAATTCACTCTGTTTGCCCAGTGTCATTGAATTTACAAGATCGGCCATATCCCTTGGCCAGTCAGACATTTTGCACACATCAGACAACTGCGCACAGGAAACATGGTTTAATTCTCAATTAATTCCTTAAGAAGGCTGCCAGAGTGATGCTGGTCAACTAGGTAGCCTCCGTTGCTTATTTACAATATTGGGATCATTTTTCTCCCTTTCATTCTGGGGAGTGAAGTGCATGATTATCCATATTGCACAACAGGATACAGTGCAATGGGGGATCCAGGAAAGCCTTATTCTCAATTCTTCTGACATGGGAACCACTGAGATAGACGTATTATGTCATGTCTGGATTTAGCCTTGCTTGTCATGTCCAAGCCCAGAGAGAGAATGAACATCAGAGCTGAACATGGAAATCGAGAGGCTTTGGTTCAGCACTGGTGACTAGACTAGTAGAATTGACTGGGATTTGTAAGGCAGACTGGGATCTTCAAAACATGAATCTTTAAAACTTCCTTCAGCTTCAGACTTTTTCTCTGTTGCTTTGCTTTTCCTTGTTCTCTGCTTTTCATGCCTGGAAACAGGTGATGATTTGTAGGTAGACTTGTTGAAAAATGTCACCAAAGGATGCTCTTAAATAGCCGATCATGTTGTGAAGTCTCAGGAGGTGCCCTAGTCTTCAAAGAGTTTCCGGATTGCTGCCAGAAGTAAGGCTGACCTGGTTCTCCTTTCTGTGCACTATGGAAAACGTCACATATTTCTGTTGTTGCTGGTAGATGTATTCTTGGCTTGGTAATATTTTAAGAGGAATCAGAATCTGGCATAAAGATCAGTCTTGACTAAGAAAATAGATTAGTCACTTGTTGACAAGAAAGAAAATACTTCAGATTCTGGAAATCTTGAGTTTCTTTAATTGGACAAAATACCAAATAGCTGTAGGATTGTAGCAACACTGAAATATTCCACAGTCTCCAAGCGTTTTAATGGACATAGGAATCAAAACTCATTTTCTTTAAATGGCCATTCTCATGATGATACTGTAGTTGCACTCATTTTCCCAAGGACTTTGTAGTGAATGTGAGATTTTAAAAACATGTGTAGAGACATAGTTCTGAAAAATAGATATCTAATGGAAACCAAGATAAGCAGAATAAATTAGCATTGATTTTATTTCTCTCTACTGCATCTCCATGTGAATTCACTGAGTATTTCCACAGGTTTTAAAGAAAAGTTTAGTTTTTCTGTGCGTGACATTCATAATATTTCATCAGCCAGAAAAATCTTGTCACCCATTGTCAAACATTTATATGTTATAAAAATAGGGTAGCTGTTCTATGAAGTATCATAAAATGCTGTATGCTTTAAATATTTCTACACGCACTTGTGGCCACAAAATAAGTGCCTTCAATGGAAGCGTGCTGGAAGATGTTGTTATCCATGAACACAGTGATACTGGACCACTGAGACGACTCCCTATTTTCTCTGCCCATTTTGTGTATAAACTACTGAAACCAAGAGGTGGAGTTAAAGCACAGCTGATGTAGGGAGCAGCTTCACTCTGCCACCAGGAAGCTGAGGAAGGATGGTTTCAGCAACCAAAAGACCAAGTGGAAAGGGTAATGGGAACCTTGTCTTTTACCATGCTGCCTTTTTGCCCTTGAAGGTGGTTCCCAGGCTGTTTATATCTCCTCTCTCAACACTTAGCCATGGTGTGACAAGAGATCACTGTCTGGTACAGGGATGTACCCACATGGAAGGACCTCCACTGTGAGCTGTTGCTCCAGACTTGCTCTTCCTTGCTTTTCCATACAGGCTAGGCTTTCTGCATCCTTTTAATGAAACATTCCTGAACAAGAGGATGCTGAGCTCCTTGGTTTCTTGGGACAGCCCATGCTTTTGTTTGTAAATGAGAATGACTCGGAATTCAAGGTTTATCTTAGTACATTTACACTGTGATTTATGAGACTGAAAAACACATTATAACAGGAGTTTACCTACTAATGATATTTACAAAAGCCAGTTATTAATAGATTATAAAATGAGTCAGGCTCCCTTTTTATCCCAGTAATTTATTTCATGTGCAGGATAATATCCCTTCTCAATTTCATTTTCATTTGATAAAACAAGAAGTATAAAATATAATTTGCAATAAGCCTATGCCTGGCTTTGCAACAAATGTGTGTTAAAATGCATCAATAGAGCTTCCTCAACAGGGAACAAATCCTGACTTGGCCCCACTCTGGCCGTAGCCTTCTAGCCTGCTAGTGACTGGGGAAGGAGAGTGCTCCAAGTGCAATGTTTGTGCTGGGACAGGAACCTCATTTCCCTTTCTGCAGTGGGTGTGCAGAACCTCTCCTTGACTGAGCATGCTGGGTACCGTGTACCCGAGCAGGTAGTAGAAGAAAAGTTCCCATTTATCCTGTGCAGTGAAAATATGGAGAGAAATATGGAGAGCACATGTGGTTCTAATCTCAATGCGCTTTTCTGTCAGTTATTTGATGAATCTGGCATCAGACCAGAGTTTCCCCAGCAGCAAGAAAGGTCTAGTGCTGTCCAAACAGGTGGAGTTCCTGAGCCCACTGCTCATGCCACCTGAAACACTTGAAGGCTTCAGCCTGCTCTGCTTAAACAAAGCATTATTCATTACAACTTTGCACAACACCGGTGTTCACACTGTTGAAGTTAAGTTTTCAAGTGTGCAGAAAATGTTGGTAGAAAGCTCTGGCCCTACACTTCCTCAGGAAAGCAAGGGTGGTACCGAGGCAGGGGCTGGGGAAAAAACGTAGGGTTCCTTATCATAGCATCTAAAACCACTGTGATTAGGAAACACAAGCATTTTTTTGTTCAATTTGTGTTTTGGTTTCTTACCTCTACATGCCATTGATCTCACCCATTTCCATTACTAGGTGCAACACTGCATGCACCCATTGAGCAGGACCTCGGCTGCACAAAGTCATGAACCTCCAAGCAGCCTGGGAGCCCACCCAGGGAAACCTGCTGCAGTTCTCTTCGTGCTATGCCTTGCCACGAAACCAGGCAGTTCCCAGCATTGCAAGGAGCTCCAGCCCTTCTGTGATTTATCCAGAGGGATGGTGGGTGGGAGATTCCCCTCCTCTTGGTATTCGATGGGGAACCAGAGGGTTTAGCAGGTCGGTTTTTGCAGTGGGAAACAGTGCAAGTATGAAATGGGAGATGTTGTAGCAAAGCTGCTTGGCTGGAAAGCTAGGAGAAACTTAGCAGATCTCCTTATGGGGAAAAGCAGTGTTTTTCTTAATTTCATTTCTAATAATCTCTTATAAGCTTAAACCTAAAATCTGTTTTCCTTCCTTTCCACCCTCTCATGTGTGCATAGTGGTTTGTTATTACAGGCTTACTCATTCATGTTGGCCTATTGGTGTTGAATATTTAGTACAGAGGAAAAGGAGCTAAATCTTTTTTTTTCTTTGGGAAAACAACTCCGACTTTGCAGAGATTTGCACAGATTTTGTAAATGCATATGAGATTATGAGGATACATTATCATCCCGCTTGCTTAGATTTTGAGCGTGTGAACTTTAACACAAGAATACTTCATGAACAGTTTTATCCATTTTCTGTTAAAGGGCTTTTAATGAGTGTTGGAAGTTAGTAAGACTCATGCTCTTGCAGTACAGCTCTTTTAAAACCTAATGTTAGAGTACTAATTTAAATGTACGTTGTATTTCACACCAGCAAACTTTGAAGTGTGACATTAAAGGATCTCAGAACATGCAACGTACATGGGAGAATTGCATTACAGAGTGCTACATGACATGCTGAAAATAAGTGGGGACCCACACCTGTTGGTATTGCAGGGGCTGCAATGGAGAGCAATATGCAGATATCATTCTGCTCTTCTATCTCTCTCTTGTAGGTACAAGCTGGAAGAAGCTCTTCCACGTACATTTTGCACAGGGGCCTGAATGTTCATTTGCCCCACCCAAGTCCCAGAGAAGCTCCATAACAAGGGTGATGTGGGCTCTCTTGTACCAGAAGGAAGCTCTGAGTTGACATCTCTGTGTGGGGAAGATAAGGGTCCACCTGCATTTTCTTTTTCCTTTGCAGTAGTTTGGGAAAGGCTGCGGGGATTTCCGTTACACGTGGTGACTTTCAGGAGAAAAAGAATGTGAGGAAAGTTGACAGCGTTCGCACATGAATCACTCACAACCTAGTCCAGGCACGGGCAACAAACTCTGATTGGGTCCCCATCACACACCCAGCACTTTGAGTACATGGTTCTTATATTGCTTCCTTCTCCTATAAGTACTTTTGTGTCACGTAAGTGGTTAAATTTGGGGCAAGATGAATGGTTTTGTTTTAAAGGTATTTTGGTGTTGCAAATGCAGATGGTTTTGCGTTAGGTGTTCAAAAACGAACAGGCACAAAATTACCATCATTTCAGAGTAAGTTAGGTGCTTCTGAAAATCACAAGAGGCCCCAGAAGGGAACATTTCCCTGAGACCCAGCCTGGTGCTTCCCATTGTTCAGGTATCTCTCAAGACATAAAGCCAATCAGGAGAGAAAAATAGCACCAGGACTGAGAGCCAGTTTCCGCTGTCTGAATCTGGATGATTCAGATCCTGCATGTAAATCTGCTCCCAGGTGACTTTTCCAGGTTCAGTTACACTTTGATCTTTACCTGTCATCTTCTTTGTGATGTAGCTATTTTAATTTCATTAATTAGACCAATAGTAATTTCTCCTCCTGCAGTAAAGTAAATGAGCAAAAATAAACCATCCAACCTTCTGCTGGAGTCACTCCCGCTGTTTAAAATACTCACAGAATCACCCAGGGTGGAAAGTAATTGCATTACATTAAACCAATATCCATGGTCTTACAACAAGTTTCTCAGTGTCCATGTATGATTTTTTATATATGTGCAGTAAAAATCCTTTCTCTTTGTGGAAAGCTTTCTTCCAACTATGTTAGGTCTGTGTGGACACCTCCATCGTTGTGTTTATTACATATTATACCAGTGAACTTATGTGCAACTTATTCTTTATGTGGTGATGAGCCAATTTTTTGGTTTCTGGAGTGAGCACACAGAAAAAAACGTTGTAGTGTTTATTCATTCCTTAGCTTATACGTTCAAAGGAATGTATAAAAAACAAAAATGGTTTCACCTGAATTGCAGTCATTTTCTGATTGAAGTTATAGTCTATATTTTCAAATTCATCAGTACGGATGTCTGAAATGTATGCTTGTTTCATCGTGAGATCATAAGCTGCATCTTTATTTTGTTTTTATATATCCTGAAGACAAAGCCTCACATTAATGCTTGAATACAAAGTGCCAGGCAGAAGTTAGAAAGAAACAGGAACTTGGCATAATTACTTGCTGAGCAACTGAGGAGGAGAAAGAGCAAAACCATGGGACAGCAGACTGTCCTAGGCAGCAGAGCTCAGCCTTGTGCTTTGCGTCCCTCAGGCGTGCAGAAAAAGATACCAAAACCAAAACTGAAACAACTGGCATCTGCGTGAGCAATGGAGGTGTCCAGCAGAGGATTTGCAAAAGCACAGCTAGGATTTCTTTAAAATCCCAGCCACTCGTCGGTATGTGCCAGGGATGTGGTTACAGCGTAATTAGAAATTTGAAAAGTGCAGAGTTCTTGTTCAAACTTGCTTGTTTCTTACCAAATGTGCAATTTTTTGTTGAGATGTGTGGCCCAGGTCATTCATCTGGGCATTGCTGCAATGCCTGCTCGGGCCATTTGCTTTTTAGCCTGAAGATTGATAAGGCCACTGCTGACTTCGACTTGAGAATGCTGCTAGCCTTTAGAGAGGACAAGTAGGCTGAGTACCGAGCTAGGGACATCTACTCAATTGTCTTCTGCCATAATTTTCATCACTATAGGTTGAGTAGTTTGTGAAGTGTGACATATTGCTGCCTTCTTCCACCATCTGCGGTGTCTGCTACATGAGAAACAGATCTTTCACTCTGACCTAAATACTCTAACAATGCCTTCAGTCAGTTTCTCTTGAGGACCCAGAAGTCAGTCCCTGTAACTGGAGTCTCTGCCCATCAAAGACAAGTTCTTTTTTCATCTTTTTTCTTCACAATCCTCATCTTCATGTGCAAGTGATTGAGTCCTCCTCTAACTGAGCTCCCTTTGATCCAACAACAGCATGACAATGGTGATGCAGGCAAATTGGACTACAGCATTATGCTTCTCCCCTGCATTATATTTCCTCAGTAATAGTTTTACTAGAAGAAAGTAAAAAAAAAAAAAGACTGTAAATTGAAAAATATGATATTCTAATACACATTTTTTGTAACTACTTTTTCTTTAAATGGGAAATCTTGGAGAATCTAAGGACACTGCCTCTATTTTTTTTTTTTGGTCAGAAAATCTAGTGATGATATATCTACCAAGTGTGGATTTTGTATACTTATGTGTGGATGAGCCTTCTTTTTAATAATAGCTATATCAGAATTTGGTTTCCTGATAAATTCCCATAAATATCTCTAACTCTTTATATTTCTCTTTCTCTCTCTCCCTTTCTGTTTTTTGTTTTCCTTTTTTTTCTACTAGAGCATTCTTAGTGAGATTCCTCCTTCTCAGGAGGAGCTAGGAACATCCAGAAAGTTATCCAAACCATTTCCAAGACTGCACTTGTTTTGCTGCTGTCAGAATTTTGAATTCTTAGTGAGGACAAAGCTAATAACAGTGGCTGCATGCTTCATTGTCAGTCTTCGTTCTGAGCCACGGAAACTGACTTGAATTTGGTGGCATTTTAAGCTGTTGCTGATCTTTTGTGCTGCTCTCACGGCCACCTTGCAGTGGTAGGTTTGATGCACCTCCAGCCAGGAGGAACGTTGCCTCAATGTCACCTTTAGCTGCTCATCTGTGCTCTCCCAGACTATACTGATCATATTTACATTGATTACTGTGCTGTGCTGAATAACGAACAATCAAAGCCCTTTGTGTAACTGGATTTCCTCTGCCAATGACAGTGCCACGCTCCAACTTTTAGATCTGGTGCAGCTCCTGATGCTCTCGTTGCTCCTGGGAAAGTTGCTCCTCTTGAATGCAGTGCACTGTGCAGCTCAGCTAAACTGGGCCACAAGGTTGGTGCCTGTGTTATGGGAAAGTTTAAAGTGGGCACAAACCACCGAAGAAGGAGAACTGAGGTGACTGCAAATGAAATCCTTGTAAGGGAGGCCAGTGTTGGTGTGCCTCCTTTCTTCTCCAGAGGAGGAATGTGACATTGTCCCCCGCTGAATGTGAGGAAGATGACGATGTTCCTATCCCTCCGCATCAGGGTTTATAAACATGAGGCAGACAAAAAGCAAAAGTCCCTATCTTCTAATTATCAGAAGGTACCTGTAAAAATCTAGGCCCTTTTTTGATATCCTAATTCCTGCTCTGCATGCAGTAGAAACGAATGGCATCCAATCTGCTAAGCTCTGTTCCCAGATGCGCATTTCACTTGCGGATGCTTCCTGTAAAGTAAGCATTGGGCAAGTGGACTAAAACACAAGCTACACAGGAACTTGTCACTGGGGAGGCTGAATAGTATGATAATTTATTAGGCTGCAACCTGTATCCAGCAGCTCTGCTGTTTGAATACGACCCTTTACCACGTCCTGATTCCTTTATCTGGCTACTTAAAAAACCCTAAAACCAACAGGCTATCCTTCCACAAAACCTTCTTTCTCTATGTGTGGTTTGGTTCTGGACATAGCCGAGTGACCCCAGGGAGCAAGGACATGCTCCAGAGCCAGCACTTGCTGGGGGCATGTACCTGTAGTACTGTGCTGCCCAGCCTGGTGGCAGTGGGAAGCCAAGGCCTCTCCTTTCTCACTTTCCCCGTGTTCCAGTAGAGCATCAGAAGGTTTCTGGGAGCTGCCAGAATGAGGTGCTGTTATTAAAGGTTTCCAGGTGAAGTGATCTGTCTTGATTTTCACCCTATCCGCTGGGGTGAACAAATCAAATCTTTTGTCTCATTATGGGGGGGTAAAAAAAGTCTCATTTACTACATTACACAACAGTAGGCCAAGAAATTATACTCCTCTCTCTGCTGTGCCTGCTATTCTGCCCTGGGCTGTCTCAGTACGACACGGCAACTGGTAAAGATTTCAGCTCTGCATCACTGCATTGCTTTCCTGCCCGATGAAAACAAATTACCTGTAAAACCTTGTGCACTACTGGGATTTTCATATGTTTACATTTTCTGTGTGAAGCATGTAGCAGCACTTTAGCCACAGAAATTTGTAGAAAATATTGTTTCCTTCCAAAAGTAAAAATAAGCATAATAATAATAATAACTCCTCAAACCCAATAAGCAGTACCTGTACAAAGGTTTTGAAGCTATTGCACACCATTGGTTTCTATCTGCTGTGGACAGCAATCAAATTCCATTGAAATCCTGGTGGGGCATGAAGGTCATCCCTTACAACCAGCTGATAAGAGCAGCACGACTGCTCCTTTCAGCATCAAATTGTTTAGGTCTTTGTGAACTTTTCCTCACTAGCACGACTACATGTGGGAGCGTTTTACACGTTGTATGAGACATAGTGTGTGCAGAGTGAAGCAGCCCCGTTTCCAATGAAGAATGGCACAAGGTCTGACACAACAGCAGTCCCCTGCTCGGTGGTGATGCCACGCAATGGCAACACACTCTCTGTGCCTTTCACCATGGACATGGCACCTGGACCAACCGTTTTGTCATACTGCAGCTTTTAAGGTATTTTCTACTTTCTTTATTACTATCTAGCTCATTAAACAGGGCTTGCAAACTCCCAGTTACAGGATTACTATTGATAACTTCATTAGAACTGTAACTCCACTGCTCTCATGCCTTGTGGGGAAAACCCTCACTGTCCATAGCCCAGCCACCATTCCCTGATGCAGCCGGTGCTTGCAGCTGCCCAGGACATCCCACTGAATTTGAAGGGTCCCAAGCTGCCAGATTGGGTGAAATGGGTTTCATCCGTGTATTACACCAGCCCAGATAGTTCCTGGAGAATTACAGAGCTGCTAGCTGTGGTCTGACTGTGGGCATGTCGGGAATGGTGCTGTGTAGTGAGTTTTTCACTGCAGTTTGTATACAGCAGTACAGTGCCCAACCTGTTGGGTGAGCGTCAGCAAACATCCTGGCTTGCGTGGATATGAGAGCAGGCAAGGAGCAGGTTTCATGGAGAGCACAGCTGGCTGCGTTGCAGGCTGCTGGAGACAGAATAAGTCTCAGCTCTTCTGTCTCAGCTATTTATCTCCAGACTTGTGCTACAGTGAGGGCACACAGTTCTCTTCGTCCCTGTACATTGGTTTACAGCCTCTTTTCCACTCACTGTAACTCACAATATCCTAAATAACTAAGCAAGGGTAGCTCAGATAAGTTCATTTCTAAACTATTATTTGTGCTGCTGTTGTGTTTACAGGCTGCATCTCCCAGGGCTTTCCTATAGCAAAGGAGTAGCAGTAAAAAACTTACCCCAGAGCTCTGTGTTTAGTTGTGCCTTCTGTGGGATGAACATCTTTTCAAGCTCAGAATAGTAAATAATCATTTACTGAATACAATTCTGTAAATATTTCTTCCTACAATTCAAATTCTGGAAGACTAGGCTTGGTTTTTTGATTCCTCCAGTTGGTTTCTGCCTGTCTTGAGCCTCTCCCTCCAGTTAGGGACAGTCCTTTTGTCCAGCAGGAGTTGAGAATAGAGAGGCTGTCTGATACTACTGGTAAGTGTATATCTGATGTGTAAACTCTGCAAAATTGTCTATTCGTTGCACAGCATGATGCATGTTAAGGGAAGATTCCTGCTCTTTTTGAATGTTTATTTTAGCTTGTAAATCACGTGCATGTCAATTAAAACAATGAGTTAAACATGAATATCTTTATAAACAGAAATAAATACAAGGAAAAATAATATATATAGTATATATTTTCGGTAACTCATTAAAAGGGAGTTTGAAACCAAGGAGAAAAGTAGTTCTGTGGACCCACAGACAACATAAGATTTGCTTTGGTTCTGACCTCATGAAGGGTTGTGTGTGTATATTAGGAATCTGACTGGGATGTGCTGGAGTGCCCAGAACATGAGTTCTGAGGCATGGTGACAGTCTGGATGCTTCAGCTCTACAGAGCTGTGCTTACTCAATTGCCACAAGAAGAAACACATATATTTTTCAGTTTTTAACCTTCTCCAGCAAACACTGAAGCTGTGCCCTGGGTTGAGTCTCCAAAAAGCCAACCAACACCTCGTGAGGCTCCTCTCCTTGCTTCTGTACCTATTACTGAAGGACACGTGCAGAAGCGATGCCGTGTGTTACAGGGCTCCTGTAGGGACGGGGAGGGAAAGCTGATGTTCCTGCTTTGGAGATGACAGCTGACTGAATCTGCTGTGGTGTGACTGTTGAGGAGGAGAGGGAGGACAAACTGATTCAGAGATCCCAATCGTGAGTCTCCAAGCCGCAGGGTCCAGGCAGAGCTCTGCTGGTGGCCCGGCCCCCTGAGGCAAGCTGTCCAGGACCTGGTGCAGGTGGACACGGATGTTTTGGGGCTTTGTAGTGAGGTATGCTGGGAGCAGGAAATCTCCTAGCAGAACTAATTGTGTGTGTTTCATATGGAAGCAAGTAGTCTAAGAGGGACACTTCAATAGTTTTAAAATATAAAAGCATATGAGATAATCATTTTTCTCCGTATCCAATCAGAATCAATTCATTAACAAGGATGATTTTTATTTTATTTTTCTTTGTCACTTGAGATATAAACTTTCTAAGCATGGCAACAGGCTGTTGAGAGCAATTGCTTAACCTTGCAATTAGAGGTGTTAAAATACCAACTTGGAAAAACGCCTTCTTAAGGGTAACACAAATGTACTTGAGACTGTCTGAGAGCCCTGGCATGGGCTCTCCAACCTCTCATGATCCCTTCCAGCTTTGTTTCTAGGGCTTGTTGCAAATGCCTTCTTCTGGAGCTGAGAACAACAGAAGTTAAAAAGGGGCCTGTTTTCAGTGGCAGTTACTCGCTCACATAATTTTTAGAAAGCTGTCTGTACTGAAAGAACATACAAGCCTTGCATTACAGCTCATCATCATCCTAGAAACACAGAATTGTTTGAGTTGGAAGGAGCTTTAAGATCATTGCATCCCTGTCTATGCTCAGGAATGGTAAAGAAGTTGAAATACCATTTTCACTTGCCATACATGTATGAGGAGTTCTATGAAGCGCAAGCATTCTGATTTAGTTAGTATAGGAAACTTATTTTTTCAGGTATTCTTTTCTCCCCACAATAAAAACCCAAAAGAAACAACCCGACAGCTTGTGCCCATAACATTAGCTCTTGAAGCTCTGTCCCCATTTTCAAAATGTTTGCAAAGAAAAGGTCTTAAACCACAGGGTAGTGAATGCAAATGAGATGAGTAGGGTTCTGCTCACTTTTGAAAATCACTCTGTGGAAGTTTCGATATGGTTTGTTATTTCTACAGGTAAAATAAAGATTAGGCTTCAGGCAGTACAAAGGACAAACTTTTATATCATACGTCTATCACTGCTACTCGTAAATCAGTTCAGATGGTAATTAACAAATAGATGATAGTGAATAATGGTTAGATCTTGGGATAGGGAGATTTTTGTCCTTCCTGGAAGCTTGAAAATGTATAAAAGTATTTAGAATCATTTTGTGAAGAGGAAAAAAATGGAGGGTAAGGGGAATTAAGCAATTTACGCCAACAGGAATTTTGTATTTCAATACTTCCTTGCTCTGAAACTGACACATAATCATCCTTTTCTCTTTAAAGATACAAAAAGTAATTGTATGAGAGTTTTTCTCTCTGATTTATATTTTTTGTTTTTATTTTTCCTTCAATACTTTTGTAATAGAAAGAGTAAACGAACAAATGGTATCCCTCTCATGGCTGGAGCCCAGGAAAGGAAAAAATTGAATCAGCTTGCAGAAAGGTGTTCCTACTAGGTGAATACAAAACCTTCATTGCTAGATATATGGAAGTACTCAAGCTTCTTGCTTGTGAAATGTGTTTCCATCCCTAGAGAGGTGTGTAGTATTATTTTCTTTGAAGTGTCAATGACACATCAAGAATAATATAAGAACTCTACTTAATTGTGACTTGAGATGAGAAAAACAGACTTCAAACCTTCTTTTCTGGTTTTGTTTGATTTTGACTTTATAGAAACACAGAAACACTAGGTTAGAAAGGGCCTACGAGGTCATCTGGCCCAACCATCCTCCTGTCAACATCCGTGCCCACTAAGCTGCTAGATCATATCCCTTAGCACCTCATCTAGACACTTCTTGAGCAGCTCTAGGGATGGTGACTCTACCACTTCCCTAGGCAGGCCATTCCAGCATCTGACCACTCTTTCAGAGAAAAAGTTTTTCCTCGTATCCAATCTAAATCTTCCCTGGAGCAACTTGTGGCCATTGCCTCTCATCCTTTCAGTTATCTGGGAGAAGATGCCAACCCCTCCCTCACCGCAACCTCCCTTGAGGAAGTTGTAGACTGTGATGAGGTCTCCCCTGAGCCTCCTCCACACTGAACAATCCCAGCTCCTTCATCTGCTCCTCCTAAGACCTGTGCTCCAGACCCCTCCCCAGTTTTGTTGCCGTTCTCTGAACACGCTCCAGGGCCTCAATGTCCTTCTTGTAGTGAGGGGCCCAAAACTGAACACAGTACTCGAGGTGCGGCCGTACCAGAGCTGAGTACAGGGAGATGATCACCTCCCTGCTCCTGCTGGCTGCACTATTTCCAATACAGGCCAGGATGCCGTTGGCCTTCTTGGCCACCTGGGCACACTGCCGGCTCATGTTAAGAGAGAGCTGGACTGCCACTCACAACCACACATGGCTGATGTGCTGTGGGCTGGCCAGCTCTGTAGTGCGGAGTGGGTGATGTCCGAGCACTTCAGAGTCAAGAGATTCATCTTATTTCCTTGGGACCCTTACAGCGATGCTTCACTGAAGTGATTTTTCTCCACTCTGCTCAAAACCCACAATTCTCTCCAGCCCATCAGTGCCTCATAGACTGTTGGCAGCTGTTGCTTTACCTTTATTAAGATCAGGTTGGATCAATGAGGTATGCAGCATTTCTCCATTTTTGTATTGCAGTCTCACACAATTTTTTTTCAATACTCGTATCTGCTGATCTTTTGTACAGCAAATAATTCACCCTTCACAACTGTTGTTTCTTCCTTATACTTATGCATGTTTAGCTGTGATAGGGAGCACTGTTACATCTGTACATGTTAATCTGCCTGTGCTGAACCATGCCCCTGGGTGGCCTTGTCATATACAATGAGTGTCAACCTTCCTTCTGGCTAGTGTTTGGGTTTAAATAATTGTATTTTACTTTTTGTAGACACTTCTTTTCAGCAGACCATGGCATGTCAAGTGGACATTATCATTAGTTTGGCCCCAGTCCTAGGGCAAATTAAATGTTTGACTCTTTATTGAAGAATCTCCTTCCTCTGAATGAGGAGATAAATCCTTTTTTTTTTTTTTTGCTATGAGAAAATGTTGCAAGAGGCTTCTTGCATATTGCAATGGTAGTGACTGAAAAAATAAAGGACTTTACTAGTTTGTGATTAGAGTACATCAATTTAGTTTGGTTATACATTTCCCAGACTTCTTTGTTTTGAAGGCAATTGAAAATCTCTGGGGATTTCTCCTAGCCCCTCGTTTCAGAGGAGGGACATAAAAGAGAAGAGCTGTTCTTATAATATTTGATTATACCTATGCTTCAACAGCATTTAACATTGAAAAAGGTAAATGAAAGGTAAAGCACTAGTTATAAAACGTAGACTGTCTACAAACCAGGTGTTATGAACTTGGCTTAAGCCAATGGTGTGGGTTCAGCTATTTTTCACTGCATGTGAGATGTTTTCACACACTTTTATCTATTTTAAATACTGTAGATGTGTAATTTCTGCATGATTGCTGTGGCTTATTTCAAATCACTCCTAGATCTTAGTAGAAAGACTTGCTTCTTTCCTTGTTATTTATTTTCTTTTAATGTAATGTTATTTATTTATTTATTTGTGAAGCAGAATTACAGATCAAATAAGGTTTTGGTATTTAAAAGAAAAAATGTTTCTGATTTTTCCTTAGTTAAGTTTGTCACAGTCTCAAGAATGTTTATAGAGGTAGTTGTTTTTTTTTTTTTTTGTCCCAGAAACAAACATGATTACATTGAATCTAAAAAAATAAAATAAAGGAAATCAAGGTTGTGCTGGAATGAATGTAGTTAAAATTCAGAAAGAGAGATTGCTTAATTAACTTAATAAAATTACTAATGGAAGCATTTTAACTGCAAAATTTAATTTACTTGTCAAGATATCAGCCTACAAAGAGGAGGGAAGAGTAGGAACTCTGCTTTCCATTATGATGTGCTCTATTATAGAATAAATTTGCTTAAAATGAAATATATCACAAAAAGCCATCAATGACATCTTAATTTGGAACAGCCAGTTGAAAAGTAATTAGACTGTGAAGCAATCAGTTCTAGTAATTCAGTGTTTCTCTTTACATAAACATACGTTTTTACTATTTATAAACAGGAAAGACTTCTAGATACTCAAGTAGCAAGGACTTTGATTGCATTTTTTTACTGTGTGTGTTTTCTATTTTACAATACAAAATTGTCAAAACAGAAAGAACTGGGGGTTGATTGGAGTGTGATCCAGCAATGCACTCAAACAGAAGTTTCACTTCAACCATTCCTTTAAGGTCATGTTTCCAAGGGGTCTTCTCATTGATAGGAGTTTGAATCTTACGGCTGAAACCAAGACCAGAAAATAGGGAAGGAATCAGCAGGTATGCTATCTTCAGCACTCTGCTATAGGTGAGGCCAGTCCTCTGCTGCAGTCATGAGGCAGCTTGATAGTGTCAGATAGTTTCACAGCAGATTTGCTACCAAAATTAACCTAAACCTAGTCCTCTGAAGGTCAGTATTAAAAAGATGACTTCTAGTTATCTTTTTCCCTTCCCTGGACACACTCCAGGGCCACAATGCCTTTCTTACAGCGAGGGGCCCAACACTGAGTACTCAAGGTTTGGTGTCAGCAGTGCCTGTACAGAGGGATGGTTTCCTCTTGCTCCTGCTGCCTGCACTGTTTCTGATACAAACCAGAATAACGTTGGCCTTACAAACCAGAATAACGTTGGCCTTCTTAGCCTCTAGGCACACTGCTGGATCCTGTTGAGCCAGCTGTCAGCTAACACATCACATCCCTATTCCTCTGTGCACCTTTCCAGCCACTCTGCTCCAAGTCTATTCACTGTGAACATTCAAGTGCTAGGAACAGTTTCTCACATTTAGCATTTTAAGATCTCACATTTTGATGTCTGGGACCAAAGGGACTCCTAGGGACTGGCATTTGAGTTGGAATGTTGAAAAGCCGAGCCCTAAATGAATATCCATAGGATCTAGGTATCTGGTTTTCATAGACCTATGAAGATTATTGCCCTATGATATAGCAACAGTTCCAGAAAAACAGAAGCAAAACAATGAGAGTTGTTAAATGGTCGTTCATATTCCTGCTTTCCTTGATCATGGTTCTCTCCACACAAGTCTGAGTTCAAGGGAACAATCATGGCTTCAGTAAAGTTTTCTAATGTTTATCATTCTTCTGAAGCAACTTGAAATGCATTTCTTTCATGACCCAGAAGTCACGATGCATATTGGTTCATGATTGCATTTAAATGCGGTGGTGTTTTCCTTACAGTCAAATCCTTCTAGCATCTCAGCAGCTCTGTGTCTGTGTTCAGGGTGCCAACAGGAGCTTGGTGCTGAGCTGAACAGGTGCTTTCATTTGTGTTTGGTCTTGGGGTGGGGATCAGGTAAAATCCAGTCCAGGTCACATACAGATCTGTTTTGCAAACAGTGAGGTTATTAATGATTCTATTTTTCATCTGTTTTTTAAATGAACATATTTTACAGTTAATTTCAAGAGTTCAGGATATTTGTAGCAAAAGTCATTAGAAAGTTAAAATACAACATTCTCTTAATTATGATTGTAGGGATTCACTTGAGAAGCTTTATCACTAGATCCACTTTGGCTCTATGTCACTTGGGAAGAATTCTCTGTGCAGCACTGTGCATGCAGTGGAAGTGACTGCAACTCTCCTGCACCTGTCGCAGGGCAGCATTCTTCTCCCTGATACAGACTTTGATCACACAAACATCACCTTTGGGATCGCAGGTAACAAAAAGCAAACTGTTCACTCTTGCTTGGTCACTCTTTTACTGGTGATCAGTTTGCTCATCTGGGTCACAAGTGGCATGCATCTCTAACTCATCAAGGAGCTGATGATTTTTTAGCAAGAGGGGACGATGTGTAGGCAGGCAGGTATGCCACACCTGTACTCCAATTACTTATGATGAGAGAAAGCTCTGTCTTTGAAAACACAGTGATTATTAATAACAAACCCTGTTGTTTCTGGATTGTGCTTTCTTTTGGAAGTCTCACCTTTTTTACCACTAAACTTGCAGTCTTTGTTTTTTTAAGTAGTAGGCAGAAAAGAACCAAGAGGAGGAAACCACATTACATTCTGATGAGTACACTGGGCTTATCATGGCCATGACTCGCTTATCGGATAGCTTCAGTTTCCTGTGACTTGGTGGCATGATATTTAACATTCTCTTTCATAAGCTTGTTGTTTACAGCAGTTTTCTTTTTCTGCTTAGCCTAATGATGACAAGAGGGTCTACCCTGGAGACTTCAGCCTCCAGTCTTTGAAGGTCTCATTTGAACATGTTTGCAGTGCAAGGAATGGTGTGAGGCTGTGCTATTTAACACGAGAGATGAGGGGAAAAACACTGCCCACAAAAAGTCCTCTCCTCATTTTTATTTGTTCTTTTTTGGGAATCTTAATGGCTTTTAAAGTGTAGGTCAAAGGTACATGCAGATATAGTGTGGTAAAAGACGTATTTTGGTGTCCTTGTTACTGGAAGGGGATGAGGCATACTTTGTTTGAAAGGCTCTGTCTATTGCACAACCCATGTCCCTTTCTGCCACTCCTGCTCTTGCTCCTAGGTTCATAGGTTCATAAGGTTGGAAAGGACCTACAAGATCATCTAGTCCAACCATCCTCCTATCACTATCCCTACCCAACTACTAAATCAAATCCCTTAGCACCTCATCTAAACGCTTCTAGAACTCCTGCTCATTCTCTTCAGTACATTTTAAAGCTCCTGTCAGCTTGTACACATCAACTCTTCTTCCTCTCCATCTTTTTATCACCCACTTTGGAAGGAATAATAGTATATGCAGCACAAATGCCCCGGGCTGCAGGATGGCTCAGTAGTTTGCATTTCACGGTGGCCTGTTTTTCTGGACCCACCAGTCCTCATGTGTAGTCTATTATTTGGAAAGGGAAAATACATACAATGGCAGGGGATCTGAATTCAAGTTATGGGATATATGCCTTGTTTCAACACATCCCATTGATGCCAAATTCTCTGCTTAATGATCTGAATCTGCTTCTGCCATGTAGTGCCTTCTACTCAAAGTGAGTGGACTCTGGAAATGTTTGTTTTAGGTCTCTTAGCAGGTTTCCTAGTCCATCTCATTCCTTGTTTCCTCTTTCCTTTTTCCCAGAAGTATTAGCAGAGTCACCGGTTGAATGAATGACAGTGCAAAATGAACTGGGTTGTGGTTCTTGGTAATGCATGTTGCTTGGGCTCCTGCTCACTTGCAGACTGGTGTCAAGCCCTGTGCTGCTGTTACCTGTGTTGCAGTCAGCTCCCGGGTGCTCTAGGGACACATATATCCTTGGCTATTGATCTGAAAGCCCTCAACATCACTATATTAAAGCAAAAATATATGCTGCTTCTTGTGCACATTGTTGTCCTCTAATCTAAATTTGAGTATCTTAAAATCTGTGCTAATGAACAGTATTTTATCTTTCAGTATAGTGTTTAAAGATAATCTCTACTTCATATTTACAAGAGCTGCTTTCTCAGGTTTTGTTTCTCTGGTTTATATCCTGATATCTGTTTATTTACGCTTTTATCTGTTTTTGCCGTAGCAGAGAAGGTTTAATAGAGAGCATCTTATTAAAGCCCTCTGTACTTTGCATACTGTGAGCTGCACTACTGATCTCTTGCTGAGACACTTGAGAAGTAAAAAATACAGAATGTGCATTACTAATGTTTTTATTGTTAACATACTATATCTTAGATGAATATTAAGCTGGTGAATGTGTCCAGGCAACATCTTTCAGGCACATTAAAATAATAAAGCATTTTTGTTACTCAGGTTTGAATTTTGTTATTGTTCCCCCCCCCCCCCCCCCCCAACTCTTTTATTTGCTCTAGTATAGGAAAGCACAGATTATAGATATTAATTAATTTGGATATAATGGAAGAACAGGCCAAGGGTAAGCAATTGAAAGCCAACTTTTAAATGTAAATTATAGCATGGTACATGATCTTCATGGTATAAATCTCATAGCACTTAATAGGATTAGGCCACTAAAATATTGTGTAGAACACTATCTGGACAGTCTTGCTTCCCATTGATCTGGATGTAAATATATTTCTGAATGAAGTTCAAACAACTTCAGGTTAATGAGGAAAAATTTACAGGGGAACAGAAGTCCTTGGTGCATATCTAATATTTTTTCAAAGCACACTGAGTTGATCAGTTCAACATACAAACTAGGCATGCATCTGTCCCAGATTTATAACTAACAGGGTTTTCTAGGAAGCCCAACCTTGTAGGGATAAATAAACTTTCACATGTTAGGCAGTATCCTTACCTTCTGGACATCATTCAATACTTGTTTTTCTCAGCCACTATGAATAAATAAATAATACTTTGTAATTTATAAGCAATTGAAAAATGTATGAATTAATCTAAAAATTTGCAAACAATAGTTTGTAATAGGTTTTGAAGTATAATTCGTGTTGAAATTTTAAAACCAAATATAGTTATTACCACGTGCTACGCATTTTCCAGCACTTTTCTAACTAGCATACTACATCACTGGCTGATGACCTTGCCTTTGTTATTTAGAAAGGGAAAACAAAATTAAAGGAGGAAATGAAGTTCCACAGGGAGCAAAGTCAGAAAAAGAAGACTTATTCAACTTCACATGTGCACCATCTCAGTGTCAGCTGGTCCCACTGCCCTTGCACAATGGGTCCCATTGATGCTCAGCTGGAGCAGCTGCTTATGGGGTGAGGCACTACCTGGCCATAGTAAGAGTGGCAGAAAATTCAGACCCTAGCAAAGAAACCTGTAGAGCAAGCAGATCGTTGTCAAACCTTTTTTGTTTTATTTCTAAGTGCCTGAGAAATGAATATAATGTGCCTGAGAAAATGAAAAGAATTGGATGCTATTCCATTGTTTTGTGTGTTGTTCGTAACACATTAAGTATCTCTTACAGCAACCTGCTTCATGTCTCTTTGGTACCTAGGACAACCCTGATGATAATGGCAGTAATGCTTATCACTTAAATGGCATTTTACAGAGTGTTGTGTAACAAACATTAATTAGTTCTCACAAGAGTCTTGCTGTGAAGTAGGTAAGTGTTGTTCTCCTTTTACACATGGGGAATCTGAAGCGAGGAGGTAAATCATTCAGGGAGTCAGTGGCACTCAGGCAGGAATTAAATCTAGCAAGTTTCTGCTTGCCAACTTTTGTTGAGTGCACTGCTTGTGCTGTACTTAGTGAAAAACCTGCTCCTAGCACATCAGTTCTACTATGACAGCACCATCAGGTGGAGCTCATATGGGTGTCTTGCAGTGAACTTGTACTACCAACTCAAATACTGCATTTTATGAAGAAAGAAGGGTATTTGCACATCTGAAATCCAGAACCAGATACAGAAATGATGTTGTGATCAAGCAGAAGAGCACCCTTTTCTAAGCCATCTAACCGTGATGTCTTGTGAGCAGCTGCACAAACTGCTCAGTGCTACATTCAGATGTCTCTACATTAATACCAAAGGATCCCATCTCCAGTTTAGGAAATGGAAGGAAAAATTCCAAGGCTTTCCCTACGCTGCAAGGAGAGGTGTCTGGTTTGTGGCTGCACTGTACACCCCAGACAATGGTACCTACACAGACTGCCTCTCAGGAAATGCTCTCGTGATCCAACACATTTGTTTCCTAATCAAGTCTTGGCCATGCAAATCTGGATGTCTAGGTTTGGATGCACACCTAGAGTTCTCCTACAGCATATCCCAGAACACTTTTCTAAGACACTGAACGTAGCTGTTTGTTATCCTTGATCCGACCAGTGCTGAGCTGAATCAGTCTACACTGACATTCCTCTACTCTCCCAACTTCTGCTCAATGAGGTCCTGTTTCTTTTTCTTGTGCAGTGGCTATTGGTAGGTGCTTTAGTGGTACTTCTCATTTTTGTCTCTCGCATATGTTCTAGACCTTTGGTACCTTGAAAATCATTGGTAAATTATCTCTCAGTTCCATACTTTTCTCAACTAATGCTTCTTACATTCTCAACTAATTCTTTTTACCGAGCCAGAAGAAACTCAACTTTAGATGGGTTTATTGAATATAGTGTCTGTTTGAAATTCTTCTAGGTACAAGGAAATGGATTAAAAATGCATATGTGTATATATCTTGCACATGTATAATATAGGTTAGATGTTAGGAGGAAATTCTTCCACCAGAGGGTGGTGAGGCCTTGGCACCACTGCCCAGAGATCTGTGGGTGTCCCATCCCCAGAGATGCCCAAGGCCAGGCTACGTGGAGCCCTGGGCAGCCTGAGCTGGTGGGGGGCAGCCAGTCCACAGCAGGGTTTGGGCTGAGTGGACTTTGAGTTCTCTTCCAACCGAATTATTTTGTGTTCTCCCTCTTTGAACAACAGGTTTTTTTGACAGCCTAAAATATTTTTTAAGTTAAGCTTATTTTCTGTATAAATAACTTGTAATTTTCACTGCACACTGATATATCCTTTTTTGGATACCGCCCAGCTCAAGGTGATGCCTGTGAATCTGTATGAGCAATTGAAGTAAACACAATGGAATGAAAAAGCTCTGAAAAAGAGCTGTTGATGAAATAAAATTGGTCAATAATTTTTTGCAAATCACAGTTTTTGATAAGGAAGTTGGTCTCCCAATATTCTAATGGTTGCGTGCAGAGACTGCATTGTTATGGTGTAATTAAATGAGAGGGTGCTTAGCACAAGTGAAATACTTGAATAACGAGGTAGGGTCTCAGTGACTCAGGATACTACAGCACACACGGCGAACTAAAATCATGTAGTGTTCAGAGACCTCTACAATCTCAAATTGTAACTTGCCGTTTATTTTCTTTTCTCACCGTAAATCAAGTATTTGACTTTTTAATATATTTATGGCATTTAATTTCCTTCTATTTTTTCAGGGGAGCTATAGGAAAAAAGTGAATAATTTTGGTGCTTTGCCTTCACCTTTCTCCTTTATCTTTTGTACTGCACAAATGTGTGTAGGTGTGAAAAAAAAATCATTTGGTGTAATTCTTATTCTTTCACATACCTATTTCTTGCTTTTTTATTTGCTTTCTCAGCTACGTTCACTCATCTTCATCCTCCTCTCCTATCTTCTTTTCCTGTTCTTTCTTTCAATTTCTACTTCTTGTTCTCTTTAGCTTTTTTTTTTTCTCTTTCACAGCCCTGTATTCCTAGAGGTGAAAGACGGGCACGCTAAGCCAACGTGCTATTTCATTCCTCAATTTTTATGAATCCTTTAATTTTGTGCTCTGCATGCAGGTGCTGTTTTCTGATGAGGTGAAGAATTGGTATGGGGATACGCAGTTAACAGTGATTAATATCCAGTGAAAATAAAATGGGAGAGAGTTGAAAAATGCAAATAATGAGAGGGATCACAAAACCAGGGATGAAGTGGTCCATTGATTTTAGTGTATTGCCGTTTTGCTTTCAGAAATCTCAGTTGAGTTTGCAGGTAAAAGCAAGTTTGAGCTTATCCTTCTCCCAAAAGACCCTGCATTGTGACCATGCTACAGTTAGGTGTGAGTGAATGTTTTCTTTGACAAAATTCCACAGAGAAGAACATGTCAGTCCCAGGCTGGGCTGTATGGATGCATCTTGTGCCAGTGCACAAGGACTCCTTGCTTGCTGAACTGCCTGGGACCTTTGACTCCTTTTGTGCTGGTCTCCCAGCATTTTACAGTGTTTGTCTAAATAAAGCTAGTTAGGCTCTGCTATTTTATTAAGCAGGATTCTGGCAGCAATAACACAAGGATGCATAGGAGTAAGTGAGATATCAATAGAAAGTTAGCCTGAAGTGAAGAGGAAAGTGCCACAGTTTTACATAATGTTAATAACTATCAGTAAATTTGTGCATACCATTTCAAACATACAGGGAGAATCAGATCAATCTAGTTCCTGAATTGCTTCAGTTATTTCAAAGTAAATACAAACCAGTAAAATGGTAAGTGGAGGCAGCATAGCAAGAAGAATAGCATCTTTTACTTACCCCAATAATTTTGTCATCTCAGTTAGAACTTAAGTTGGATTTTAGAGAGGTAGTGTAAGGCTAAAACTCTTCAATGGAGGACAGTAGTGTTTCCAAAGACAAAAAAAAAAGAAGAACAACTGTAGAACATTAACTGTGTTGCTGTTGGTTTCGTAGCATTGGTAACTCCCTAAAAACCATTGCCTTAGCTCTATAATGTCCCCATTTTGAAATATTCAGGTTGATCTCGTTGTTCATTACATAAAAAAATAATGATCTTGAAAGTAATACCGTGTTTGTTTTAAAGAAACTGTTTTCTACGTTTTAATTAAAAGTGATAATTCACCATCTTTTGCCCGAGTTATCTTAAATTTTAATCTTATTGGTAATGGGTATTGGGCCAGATTCAGAGAAATACAATCCTTACTTAATGCAAACAGTAAAGTATCAGCATTTCTAGAGATATGGCTCGGTTCAATTCATGTGCTGTACTAACTCTGCCTTTTTAATTAGAAATATTCTCCTACTTATGCAAGAATACTAGGGAAAAAAGGGCATTGTCTTCCTCATTATGTATTCCATGTGAATCACAAATGGACAAAGCCGAGCATAATATGATGACTGTTTTGTTATTAAAGTACTTTAATAAGGTTAATGCTTCCATACGAATAGGTTTCAAAATAATTTTTTGTAGTTTAAGGTATGCTCTGGTCTAGTATAGTAGTAAAGAATTTCCCTGTGGGGAAATACTCAACCTTTTAATTTTGGCATGCAGAATTCATCTTTATTTTCCGTTTAGAAAGAGCCAACAAAATGTCCAGTTTAAGACACTTTGTAAAAGTAATTCTCCTTATATTCTGGTTAAGGGAAAAATGGAAAAGAAAAAGAAGTCTGACTTTATGCTAAATGATGAATGCAAAGTAAAAATAAAATACAAACCATAAAGGGAGAGTGTCCTTTGTTAAAATGTAGACCTGAGTGATTTTAATTTTTTTTCTGCCATGGCTTTTCATAAAGAAATCTGAAGCTGCACTGCAAGTAGTAAGGTATCCAGAAGAAAAGGACGATCTTACGGGCTGCTAGCAAAACTGCCACAAGTAGGACCTTATCTATATGCATTACTTTGATTTCAAATTATTTTTAGCATGGCTTTTATTGTACTCATTGTTACATACATAAATCTTTAAAGTAATACGTTTTGTAAGAAGTGGTCATAAAAATTTACAGCCAGTAACTTTTCCCCTGTCCCTTACAATGATATTCTACTAAAACCATTAAATGGTTCTCATTAATGCCCTTTAAATGATTGTGTAATGACCCACAATCGCTTGTAAGTGAACAACCATTAAAGAATTACCAGTTCTTAGCATGCTTTTAAGTACAGTTTAAATACATGGGAGGTAATGTATAATATATTAGGAAAAAGTATTAAATTTGAGATTGTTACAAAACATGATCACTACAAAAGAATGAGTAGGTGTGAAACCTCCCCTGTACTGACCACAGCCCTCAGAGAGTACAGAGTAATAGCACTGCTTGTTGCACAGAGGTGTTTTTGTTTTGTTTCCAGAAATGCATCAGTATTTTTTATTTTCTGGAACAGATCGGTTTATGAGCCCGATATTGAAATGATCTGTGAGGAGTAAAATGACAAAAGGATGACTTCCATACAAATGTGCTGAATTCAAAATCCCAAGCATGCCTGCTAATGACTGTTATTGGGAAGTGTGACCCGCCTGCTACTTTCAAAGGGCAGCTTTGCTCTTGGGTAGTGTAAAAGCCCAAAAGCAAAAATAGAGCTCGTTTCATAGTTTTGAAATATGGGAAAGGGATATCCACGTGCATAGCTGACCTTGAGTAGTCTCAGGAGTTTTCATCTTTGCATACAACAAAGAAATGCTAGTGATTGAAGGGACATTTTTAATGAAGAGCATTAGTTTGATAGCGAGTCATAGCAATCTGCAAGAGATGGCTGTCACAGTTCCAGTGTTACCCATTACAGGTATCCTGGCTATGGAGCTGGAGTACCAGCATCATAAGATCCTGTCTTGCTAACAGATCAGGAGGGAATACTTGGCTTTGCTAGTCTATTGGAAAGGACTATCTATCCAGATTTGGAAACACTTGGTGAATTGGACCCTAAACAAACAGAGAATGCAGATGTCTTCCACAACAAACCATTTTAATTAGCTCAGTCGTTGTCTGGTGTGTTATCAATGCTTTTCTTTTGTCTTTCCTTCAAAGCCTTAGACTCAGCTATCAGAAAACAGATCATTGCTCTCAACATGCTTTCTGGCTTTCTCTTCAACCCTCATTTCCTGATCTCACCTGTGTAGTTTGCTACGCTACTTCTCACTCAACTGAAGAATGGAAAGACCTTCAGTTTATTTCTACTTCTGTATGCATTCATCCCCCTAGAGGGAAATTCTTTATGGATGTCCCTTCCTCGTCCTCCTGACCACCACCAGGCATCCTTTCTGAGCCCCAGTTCTTGTCCCATGGAGGTAGGACGCACGGAAATGCACATAATGATGCTTGTACACTTTCTCCTTGCTAATTTGACTACATTATCCTTCAATAACAACACTTTTTGTTCAGCCTTGTAAACTTTAAATCTAAGGAAAATGGATTTCTACTTCTCCAAAGCAAGATTATTAGGAAGTAAAACTCCCATAACCTGAAGTTTCAGTGTTTTTAGATCCTCTGTAAACTAACTTTTGTATGAAACTGTCTGTATAGGTAGCTTTGCAGCCCAAACACCTCACTTCTGGGCAAATTCGACTTGAATTCTCAAGGCTTCAGGGTCTCAGTGAAGAATGATCCAAAATACAAAAGCAAACACGTCTATTTAACTTTCAGCTAACAAATGTTTTAAACTCTGTTGAGTGCGTTCTTTGTTAGCAGTCTAAACCTGTTTTTGCCCTCAGCTACCATCGATTTAATTCTAGATCACTTGGTCCAAGAGAGACTTGAATCTTGTGCACAAACGTGCTAGTGTCCAAACTTTTTTGAAGAGTACTCTCCTTGAAGGAAATTCACTGAAACCAGCATGTGAAATATTTTAGTTGCATGAAATTTCATCTAATCGAAATGTTCTAGTTGGTTATGCCCACTGCAGAGAGTATCTGACCACTAGTTTCCAAGGCAGCAGGCAGCCTAAGATTACATTAGACTTCACGGAATGTTTGGATGCACAAATTTCAGCAGTAGCAACAAATGCTTACTGTCATATTATGTTTGCTATGAATTGGATCCCTTCTCCTTACCACTGTAATCTACATATCTCCTTGTCTGCTGTACCAGGGTAGTCACCATACCAGAACGACACAAAATAAGAAAGATACCTTCCTAACATTTAAGACCAACAGACTTTCATAACATTGATGTCATGCATATTATTTTGTGTGCATTTCTTGACTTTTTAAACTGAAATACACTGTATACAACTGAATAGGTTCAAAATATGGTACTGACATGGAGGTAAACTGAAAGGTTTTCAAGGGACAAATTTGGTGTAATGAACTTCATTATAGAGCCCAGAGTGGACCACAAAACAACCTAGGATGAGGAGTGTGCCTGTAAATCTGTGTGCTTGCATATGAGGAAGCTGTTAGGAAGAACAGCCTGAGGACCATATGGACTTGTAAAGATAGCCAGGCTCTCCATACTTGGGTAATGAGTAAGGTCAGTCATGCTTCCTTACAGCTGAGGGCTGCAGGCGTGAGGGGAAATTTTAAAGTATTGCAGAGAGGACAAAACATGCCTCAAGTGTACCATAGGAAAGAAAATAGCTGGGGGATAATGTGAAAGAAGTTCAGATCCTCTGTCTGAAAAAGGGGGAGGGGGTTTGGTGTGGATAGAGAAGAACATGCATTACCAGAAAGCTCATGATACTGTGAACTATTGCAGCATCTCCATTTTTTTGTCAAATTCTTTATCGGATTGAGTCTTACATGAACAGAAACAGATTTGTGTACAGTGATGCTGGTGTTTGCTCTTCCATCCTGTGTCAAGTAATGAATGAATCTGGGTTGCTGCTTCAATGGCTAAATTTTTAAGCATATGCATATTCACTTAAGTACACAGGGCTACAAAATCAGGAGCCAGCGTTGGGCCTGCTCTGCAGGGGTATTTGGATACTTGGAGACAGAAATCAACGTCTGAGAGGAATTTTTTGGAGCAATAGGATACATTAAGCATAGTACATAAACACACATGAAAAATCTAACTTGCTAAGGAATAAGATACTCCTGTAAGTCTAGGACTATGTCTAAATAGCATGATACATTTCTGTGCAGAGATGCCTGAACTCATTCAGTGTGAACTAGCCTTGCCACCACTGCCACGTCAGCATATTGCACAGGCTAAGGAGTGTTGTGCTGTGGTACTGCAGCTCGACTGTGCGTGGTACTTGGGCTAGCTTTTTGAGAGCAATCTCTTGAGCACTTCTGCATGGAACTGCTTAGCATTATGTAGCTGTACCTCTGGAGCTATTTTAAAGTAATGACACTCTATTTCTGATGAAACCTATTATTCATCTTTCAAAGAAGAAAAGGAAAGGTTTAAAAAGAGTGCTTTTAGTCTGAATATCTGGATTTGGTAAGAATACTGATGCTCTAAAAATATATCTATATTTCATCAGACCACAGTGAATTTTTACCCGAAGGAAGAAAATTTTATTTGTTTAAGTGTGTCTGTGATGAACATAGTTCTAGTATTTTGAAAGCCTGCATACTGAAAATAGGTTCTTTGCCAAATGGGAATTGAAAAGCATATACGTATTACACTATTTGCCTTAGAAGAAATTAATTTTCAGCCAGAAGCAGATAGGATTATTTAATATTTATCTTTAGCCACAGGAAGATGAATCTATTATTTTATGTCTATTTTGTTATTTTATATCTGCTCTTCATTCAGATTTTCCTACAGGAGGTGCTGATGTACTCCTGCTACATCAAGGTTAAAGGGTCTCCAGTTGTTGAATTGCCACAGCTTGTGCTGCCTGGTGATTTTTCATAGGAACCATAATCACCCTTGTGATGGACAGAATTCTGCCAAGGTGTACTGGAAGGGTGCATGTGTCAGAGCAGTGTGGGGACAAGGGGGAAGGAGAGGGATTCCATTTCTCATTTGCTTTCCGTATTGATAATGTTGAACAACATTGTATACCAAAGTTGACTGATTTACTACCAGTGAGAGACTGGACGGGAGTGTATAAAGTTATGGTATCGCAGAGTAACATGGAGATGGGGGCTGTTAAATATCAATGGAGCATTACTCTGCACTGTCAGCAAACTTTAGGGTGACCACAGTGAGAGATGCGAAAATGTCATTTCATGGACCATGTTATGTGCAGCTTACAATGAATATTTCGTCCATGGTTTATTACATTTTTGATAAATTGTGGCTTCTTGGACAAAAATGTAGTTAGCTTATCTCTAGTGTCACTTAAATACTTTTAAAGAACTGATTTTGCCCCCAAAGAATCATTCCACAGCACTCTATAGCCATGTGGTACTAATTTAAATTGCTGTAGCAATGGCAAGTTTCCTTCCTGAAATTAATAAATGCAATTTATAAGGAATGTTAAGTAAGAACTAACGCTTTTATGCTTTGTGAAATTTAGCCAAACTGATGAAATAATTAAATTAGTAGGGCTAGGGCAAAAGCTTCACTGTAGGAAAGGAACAACGCTTTAGAAACTGTGTACGTTCAATTAGACGTATAACATGGATAAATTTCATTATTGGTTTAGCTGTGCTAACAGGGGAATTACAGAGTTAATCCCAATCCTGCCTAGTCCCACAAACACAAGGATGTTTTGAAGTAGCTGAGGTTATTTATGCCGTGGTGTCAGATTGGCAGTGCTCCTGAGGGGTGCAGCATTGCACACATGGAGGGGTTGTGGTTAAGCAGCTCAGGCAAGGGGCTCAGGTCTGCAGAGGACATCCAGAGCTTTCTGTCCAGCATGAGCAGCAGTAGTCAGGGTGGTTTTAAAGAATAATGTAGAATTATCTTTGGAGATTTTGCAGATCCCCTGTTCAGGAAGTTGCAGAAAACTGTATTTGGTTATGGGTATTACCTTCATTTCCTGATGGATTCCACAAGTCTGAGCCCCATGCTCCAGCGAGACGTTTTCAGCTGTCTGAGCTGCAGCCTGACAGTGATTTTGAGCTGCTCCTGCTAACCCAGAGAGCATGGAGCACTGTGCCCTTGGTGTCTGTCCAAAGGAAAGTGCAGGGAAGATTGCTGCTCCGGTGCATCCTGCATGGTTCTGGTGTCTCAGAGGTTTGGTGGCTGGGCTGGGTAGCTGGCTCTCATCTTTGCTTTTCAGCCTGTTCTGAAAGAGAAAGTGTTCAGTTGACATCTTAGTGAAAAATCAGTCAGTGAATTTGGCCATGGCTGTAGAAATAACTTAAGTGTGCTTCCTCATTAAATGACTTGTGTGATTGATATGCAGTGTTCCTCCTTTTTACTAGCTACATGGAAAGCTAACGTTTCAGAACAGCTGAAATGTTTTGTTCTACCCAAAATAAAATTACAGACGTAAAAAAAAAATAGTGAACCCTGAAAATTATGGTTTAACTAGAATCTATTCAGGAATGAATTGAAATATTTTGTTAGTTCGTATGAAGGCAATAACAGTAAACATTTAGGCACTTATCAGTTATAACAGAACAACTTCCATCCAGAAGTTCAGAAAACTTGTGAATTATCAAAATTCAGTACAGCTCAGGATGTGATAGAAATTTTTGTGCCTTTTGATATCCTTATTACAGAGTCAGTGTATGCAATTGTAAAAATGTAGTATCATTTTAGCATTTCCAGAGAAAGAATGATAAATGCTTTATTTATTTTAATGCTTTATACATTTTAAATAACTATTGGAGCTCTTACAGTGAAAGACAAGAAGCACTGAGCTGAATCTGCCTGGCTGTACTGAATGTGGATTCCATGTAATATTCCAACTAATACACAACAAGTATTGGGTACAGAAAGACTTCATGGCCAGAGTTTGTCAGGATACAGCTTTTCTGTATTGTCTGCCTTGATGTTCATTGTTAATGTATTTCCCGAAAGCTTCTGCTATGTTCTTTACCTAGTACTGGCTGCTTACTCTACCTGATATATCTGTATCCTTCAGTGTAAGCCTCTTAAATCAGGAAAGCAGCTGGTCTCGACAAAATTGTATGTGCATTTCTATACCAGAAAGGAAATCAGTGTGGCTCTGTGCTTGAAAACAGTATTATGATGCTTGTGTTCATTATACATAAAATAGAAAATGTATTTTTACGTGAATAGAAAAATAAAATAAATGACCTGCGTTGTATCTAGGTGTCACCTTCTGGTAGTTCCTCCAGCATCTCTCTGTTACATCTCAACTTTCCTCCTTGTCCACTTCCAAACAGTTTGCAGTCACTGAATATGAGCTAACAATCCTGCTGCAAAATCTCTGCCAAGATGCACTGTGTGTGTCACTGATATTTTAACTATTTTAAAATATGCCCCCTCAAATGTACTTTGTTCTGAAAATAACTTCTTCCAGCATACGTCGTGTTTATCATTTTCTGATTTAATTTTTTGTGTACTTAACCAAGTCTCAGACTTCCAACCTGTGATGAAGATAAATATCTCATTCGACTCTTCAAACTTTTTCTCTAGTGGAGCCACTGGTGAGCTGAATTGGGCAGATTTTTAGCTGTTGTTACTGAAGTGTAGAGCCAAGATGTTCCTTCTAAATTAAGAAATGTCGCTCTTAAGGTTCTTGTTTTCTGTGATTTTTTTTTTTATTTGAATGAAATGATGGAAAATGTAATCTAATATTGATAAGTGTACTGATAAAAAGGTTTCTAGAATGGTGGTTCATTAGAGATACTCTATTTCTTAGTTATTTGTGAGGAATTCTTGTTTCTAATCTGGATGCAAGCATCTTGGTGCTATCTAGCTGTGAGTTGTGTCCCGATCAGTTTAGTTTCCATATGAAATGCTATCAATGGCAAAGGCAATGCACTCTGATTTGACAGCTGTTACTGATAAGGCTTCATTGCTGAATATATTAAAGTTTGTACTAAAGTAGTAAGTTTCATGGTCAAACATATCCATGAAGAACGTGTACTACGAACACCAGTATGCACTTGTTTAGATTTACTGCAACACTGCTTATTTTTCAGTTTGGAAGATCTTGAAGTTGTGTTCCACACTCTATCACTCAGAATTTTTTACACTGTGGTAAAATACGTAGTTTTGTTTTTAGCTGCCATTCCTTAAGATATTAACAGTGCATTCCTTTAAGAGGGTGTTATTTTTCTGTCTCATATTTACCCAGTGCTAATTGGCTGTGGCAGGGAACATGGGGAAAAGTTTTGCTTGGATGAGGAAACCAGCAATGGAATTAACTCACTGAATATGTAGTATAAATATTGAACAACAAAATTACATATATAATACATGTAAAACCATATCTATATATACATATTCCAGAAATTCTGAGGAAGCCACTCTCTTCACTTAAAAACCTAAAGAGCTTCATCCAGTCTTCATGGCAGTAGTGCCATGGTTGACACCATGGTAAGGCCTGCACTTCCTGAGTCAATCATCTTCTCTGCATTCTCATGGTTGTTTTTCTTTTTCTTTTTCTTTTTCTTTTTCTTTTTCTTTTTCTTTTTCTTTTTCTTTTTCTTTTTCTTTTTCTTTTTCTTTTTCTTTTCCTTTTCCTTTTCCTTTTCCTTTTCCTTTTCCTTTTCCTTTTCCTTTTCCTTTTCCTTTTCCTTTTCCTTTTCCTTTTCCTTTTCCTTTTCCTTTTCCTTTTCCTTTTCCTTTTCCTTTTCCTTTTCCTTTTCCTTTTCCTTTTCCTTTTCCTTTTCCTTCTTTCCTTTTCCTTTTCCTTCTTTCCTTTTCCATGCTCTTCTGCTGTGTTCTTTTTTTGTTGCTCGCTTTTATGTTTTTTTTCTTCCCTTGTGGGACAAAAATAAGTGCATTGTTTGAATATACTGGGGGAAGGTGCCTCAAGCACTGGGCTTACAGCACCACAAGCTGGCTGCTGGCTTACAGCTCCCACAGATGTCCCTGGGCTCTCGGAGAGCCTCACATCCTTACAGAGCAGGCCTTGAGCTTGTTCACCATGTGGTAAAGCAGCGACATTTGCTTTACCTAATCTGTCCAGGATCTGACCTAGAGAGTTTAATTTTCTCTAGTTTTATTTATTTATTTATTTTTAAGCTTTGATCTCCTCCAGGAGCAGTAACTGTTTGGGTACTTCCCTCCTCTGAAATGTAGTTTCCAGCATGAGTGTGATGCGATGAATCTATGCTGAGCCTTATTTTTGATATTTTAATGGTTATGTAAGGCTGTGTAAGTAGGTGCCTGATACCTAGAAAGCTGAAACTGCATCAACATTTTGCAGCACTTGATTTTTCAGCATTGCAGCCTGGCTGCAGAGAGCTCAACCTGGGCTGAGGAGAAGCAAAGCCTGCAGAAGTGCATATTGTCAGGTAAAATTTACTGCAAAGAGGAGTGATATGAATAGAAAACATATACAGTAGCATGCTGCATGCTTGCAGGTCTTTTCTGGGCTCCTAAATGTTAACTGGGTAGTAATGTAAGTTATTACACTCATTAAATTAGGCCACAAACAAGTCAACAATGATTCAGCAAAATGGTTTTGTTTGTATAGTGCGCAGAAGTCTGATAGATATCCAGTCAAACATTTATAGCTAAATGGATGAAGATTTTAACATTACAGCCTAATAAAAACCCCATACTGTGTGATTAAATAAGAGGGAAAGCAGTAAAAAAGAGGAAGCGTAATGATGGTAACATGTAGGTCAGTTACAATTTAATTGTCACTGCACTTCATTGCTAACATATCAATTCTCTGCTGCTTAGCTGAGCAGAAAACAACAACTTACCATGTACAGTGGGCCTGTGAGTGCTCATCAAACCCCCCACGTACATCACCTGCTTTCCACGACTTCCTTAACAGCCGCGTGAAGCCTTCCTGCTTTAATAGGATAATCTCGCTGGAAGCTCCCGCTGGCTGTGTCCTCCCTGTGCTCAATGCATCAGTGATCAGTAAATTTACTTCTCGCTCTGCATAGATGCTAAAATTAGGTTGTTTGCATTACCACTTTCAATACTCCTGCAACAAGAAACACCTGCTTGCAAATTTATGTTGTTTTATTTAATGGTTTAAAATAACGATAGCTTTACAGTGGCAATACCCTGATGTACTATACTGGAAGAGCACAACGGCTGATCATTTTTCTTACTTATACAATTCGTACTGTATCTCCTTGCCATATAAGGTATTGCTTCGTTAACATTAATTACAGCTTTAGTAACTCTGTGGAAGTATTTATTCCTGCCAACTTTTTCCAACGTTTTGTATTTCCAGGGGTACTAAGGAAAGCTGCAAGGGGCTTTCTATTTTTAAAATCTGGATGGTTCAGGGAGATCTCAAAGAGACGTTGGCTTTGGCACCTTTTAAAAATGTTAACTCTAAATAATAGTCTGTCTGGCACACGTATGCTGATCTATACTGAGGATGTAAGAGAGTACATAGCTGAAGTATTAATTCAAGTGCCTAAGGTGACATTTTTTACCCAGATCTGTAGAGCCATTTCTACAGAGCACAGTTCTCATTTGCAAAAAAAAGCCCTAAAATGTGTGTATGTGGGGGGGGGAGGGGAGGGTAACCTGGCAACAGTTTGAGAATTTCAGGAGAGGGACTGGGAAATCTTTTCTAAACCTTATTTATTTTTATTTTTTTTTTGCAAAAACGTTGTAGGGTGAATTCACTCAAAAGCATCAAGACACATTTCTCCCCTTCAAACCTGAGAAACTTTTGTGATCAATATAGAAAGACTGTTCCAGTAAATACAGCTATGGTTTTTGGGCAGTGTAAAAGGCAGATGGAAACGATGGCTCTGTTCTGGAAACAAGAGAACTGGGCATCTGTAAAGGAATGGATACGTCTTAAAACAAGAGATATAACATTTAACTGTCCCTGTGCAGCATGCTCAGTTGTTAAACAGTGTACCTGCTTTCTGATTCTCAGATGCACATCGCAACTTCAGGTTTGGTGTGGGCTGCTACCTCCACATAGACAACATCACTGAAATTCCTGATTTTCAGTGAAGTGGCACTCAGCCCTACATCTTGTGATGGTGGCATAAAGCCTTGTAGCTACTGGACTCCTTCCCTGCAAATCTACAGACCTCTCAAGTTGTCTGTGACCTAAAGTGACTGGGGAAGAACTGCTGTGAAAGATTGTGTCCTGAAACCTTAGTACGTATGAACTTGGTGCTAGCATAGAGAAGATGCATATTTCTATATTATAACAGCAAAAGAAGTTGAAAAAATGTTTTCCTTTTTGCTGTTTCATTCAACTTCAACTCCGCATAGTTTACATGATTATAGGACTCGTGAAGTTTGACAGCTTCATTTACAGACACTTCCAGCCAGAGTACCACATACTTTTATTTTGAGAATTGGAATCATTCTTGTCAGGCTTCCTGGCTCAGAAAGAAGTGGAAACTTATCTTTATGAATGACTCTAGGGCCAAATGCTAAGCTGGAGAATGAAAAGCTAGACGAGACTTATTGCACCGTGTATCTCTGCTCTCAATGAAGAGCATCAAGCAGTGAGCTCTTTGTATGCTTTTAGAAGGAGATTATCAGGAAGGGATTTTTCCAGCCTTGTTGGCAGTTCTCTGCATTCGTTACTCTAGAAACTATTGCAAGGCTTCTGTGGACTTCTTGTCTTTCTCATTTGTCCTTACTGGCAAGTTCTTTGAATTGCAAGTGATCTTCTGAGTTGTGCTGTGGAACTCAACATGACATTGAAATGATGGGTCTGGTTTTAACTGCTGACCTAAAAACTTTAACTGGTCTGGGTAAGAGTACTAAGAAGACTCACAAGAGCTGGGTCTTCTACATCAGTAAGAGGTGATACTTATGTAATGTAGTAAAATCCATCAGTTCACAAAGTCTGATTCCATGGCTTTACTGGATTAAGGTACTCTGCACTTTGGGCATACTCTGACTAGAAGCAGGCCCTAACGAACAGCATTTGGGATTTACTAATTTTCTTACAAAAACTTCAAGCTCTCCTCCTCTCAGAAGCAATTTCAAATGTAGGAATTTCATGTGTCCTGCTCAACACATGGTGGGTTCTTGCCGGGCATGATAGTTGTATGTATTTTTAGTACAAGTGCAATGATCGTATACAGCCAAACTTAGGTATAAGAAACCAAAACCAAACACTGATATTCACATCTGAAAATTAAAACACTGTGTTGTTTTAAAACAGAAGGCTTTTTATTATTATTACTTGATTAAAAAAGCAAAACTAAACTTAACAGGCTTTCTTTGAAGAATTCCTTACCATGTTTCACAAAGCCGTGGGAGCTCAGAGCTCCAAAACACAACTTATGTCATTGTGGGAGATGTATTGCTACAGTTTTCTTTCACGGTAATGAAAGTTGTTTTCCAAAATATTTTCTATTTTAACCCATCCAGAAATTATCCAAAAGGATATCTGGATTTTTAAGATGAGAGGGGCTTAAGAATGTAGATTTGTGGCTTATTTCAAAGTTTACAAGTCAGGAGAAATTCTTCCAGTAAGTTAAAATTGTTTAGAATGAGTGACTTTGAAGGATGATATGGCTGAAAGATGTCCTCAGGACAAAAGTCTCACTGAGGGATGTTTTCTTATCCCTTACAAGTAGCTAGTTTGAGTGTGTGCAAGTGGACAATGTTATTTGTCTATTTATTTCTGAATCCCTGAACCATCAGTCTCTCTGGGTCCATCCTTTGGTAACAGTGGGTGTCTACAGGGTAGGAAATCACCCACTGCCAGTACTTCATGTATGTACCTTGTACCTATTGAAGCCCATGGCTGCTCGGAGTCCTGGGCTCTGATCCCTCTGGACACACTGTCTCCCACCAAAGAAGGTTATGGTCCTTTTTCACTGGCCCTTAGGAGCAGAATCGGCTTTAATAGGTAATTGGCCTCCCCCTCTGAAATAATTTAATAGCAAGTGCACTCCTCCAAGCACCTGAGAGCATGAGGAGGCTTTCTGCCTTCCAGCAGCAGTGTCTCCTATAGCTCCCCATGGTGCTATATGTCTTGACAATCCACACCCTCACTCAGCGTGGCCAGCGCCTAATAGGCACTGTAGAGTCCCATTGAAATAACATGTATTAGTGGCTGTAGAGTAAACTGCTTGCAAAAATCAGCCTAGATAAAATACCCAGATGTTTATGGTCAAAAGGTGCATTGGGAGCCAGTGAGGCAGCAAAGGCCTATTTGGCGTACGTGTTTCAAGGCTTAACAAGATTAACATCTGCATTTGCAAGCCTCTACCAATTGAATCTTGCTTTTTCTATACCTCTTTACTTTGTTGAGTTAAAAAGAAAGTTTTTATTTCTTCTCGGTAGTGTGAAACAAATGCAGCTTGGGCTCCACTTGTCTGATGCCATCAGGAGCACGGCAAAAAAATTAATTGCTGCAAAAAAGATGTATTTATTTCCCTTTCTGGAAGACAACATGACTGTAAAACAAATACGACACTTCTAGGTGTGCCTACTTTTCCCTCACCACTGTTAATCCAGTTACGTGATATAAGCCCACTGCCCAGTTATAAAAAATGACCACAGCCATGGATGAAAAGAAAATCCAGCAACAGCAAACAAAGTTCGCTGTTTTATGTTGCTGTCTTTCATTGCTATGGTAGTGCTTAGCCTATCCGAGAAAAAGGGAAACAGAGATGTAGTTTATTTAAAACAAACAAAAAACCACATGCACACAACGATCAAGGGTGACAGCCCAGCTCCACAGTGGTATGGCAAGCTGTGCTTTTTCCAGAGCTCCCTTCTCTCTGCTGACCAAACAGCATCCATGACAGTGCTGTCCCCTTGGTGCATCCCATGTTTTCGATCCACGTTCTCACAGAACGTGTAGCATAACCTTCTTGCTTCAGGGGGAGGTGAAGGGTGAGATCTGGGGAAATACGCCCCCATTTCTCCTGGGTGAAGGGATTCAGCCTAATCTGGTTTTCGTAGCTACCTGACTTCAACGTGTAAATGAAAATGAAATGTATTTGGTAAAATGTGGCTAGCAGTATCTTTTGCACTGTGACTCAGCAGGAGATAAAATTCCGAGGAGTCATCTTTATCCCGCAGCAGAGCCCCAGCAGTCTGTACAGGTGTTTTGCTTGGGCTTTTGCTGGGGTGAGGGATGGGTCCCACCTTTCCCATCTGGGCCACAGGTAGGGCACATGCTTCCTGCAGCTGCTGTTGCTGGCCCCGTTCTGTGGCTCCAACGTAATTTTAGGTGGCTTATTAGACTTATGATTGATGACAGACAAAAGAGGATATACAGCTACTCACTGACATTCATGCTTGCCTTTTAAATATCATACTCCGTGGCTTCAGATCTCTATTTTACACTCAAGTGCTCTATGCCCCACATTGGCGCATCTCTTCCTGCTCCGAATTAGAGCATTCCCTTAAATTCACTCATATTTCAGCAGTGGGGCTTTAAAGCAGACTGTGCATCATTTGCCCTTTTCTTTTTTCTTCTTGCTTCTCAGTCCAGCATTAACTCTCAACTGTGACTAAATTATAAACATTCTGCTTGCCGTTATGTCGGACCCCAGCTATTTTTTTTCATCCTTATTAAATTATGTTTACCTGAATACATCAGGTTCATTTCACCTAGGCAGGATGTCCCATTAAGCATGACAAGTAGAAGGTTGTGAGATTAATGCCCTTCTTGAGCCTGAATTAGCGTGTCAGCATCTTTTCAGACCTGGGACCACAGAATGTAGGAAGCAAGCCATAATGGACCTTAGCCTTTAACTGAACTGCTCTAATATTATTCCTATAACAAGACTACTTTTAAAGAGGCTCATTATTGGCTTCATTAGATATGTTACTTGCATCAGTGGCTGTAGTTACTCGTATAATATGGAAGAGGTTAACATAGCGTATTTTTTATGTATTATATGGCATATAGCTTGAAGTAGCCAAAAGGTTTATGGCAATGTAATTGGTAGTTAGTGTGAAATTTGTAAGACAAATAGACAATACCTAGGGTAACCCCTATAATCCTCTCCTTTCAGTTTTTTACAGCCACCAAAGGGCCTCATTAAAACAGCAGTCAGCACCTTAGTGAAAAGATACAGTGCTTATAGTGCCCAAATGTGACAGAAAATCTGCATTTTGTAAATCTGACACCTTTGATAGATTATACAGTGTGAAGCTATTGCTTCTAAGCATTATGATAGCGCTTAAGGTTCTCTTCTGAATCCAACCGTGCTATATTCACTGGATATAACAATGTGAAAAAGAGCTGGTTGAATAAAATAAAGCATGTGAGATGGAGAGGAGCCTTTTTTCCTTTGATGCAAAGCTCATCTCTTGCAATGGGACTAACAGCTATAGTTGATATTCCCTGCTCTGCTCGTACTTAGGGATGTGTACATGTAAATATTGGCCAAATTACTCCTTAATATACAGATGCAAAAAGAAACTCTGCCTACATCAACCAGTTTATATGGCTCTGTAAGGAGAGACTGCTGGTGGTGTTATGCTTATGCAGAATCCTGATGGTGTTAAGGCTTCTTTTTTTTCCTCCTTGTTTAACAGCCCAGTTTTGCTCTCACTTCAACTTGTGGACTCCAAGCCCCAAGTGGAATCCAGTGCCCTCTGTGAGTCCTGCTGTCACTCAGACTCCTGTAAACCTTACGTTATGCACTGGCACACATGGAATTAAACGGGTGGGTGTAATCAAAGGAGAATCTGGCCTAATGAGTGGATTCCTCTTTCAGCGAGTTTATAATAACAACAGACCAAAAATGAAAGGTGTATCTTAGGTTTGCAGTACTGTGCTGGTTGCATGGAAGCTCACATCTTGCTATGTAAGCTGTAGCTAGATACGTTGGTCGCTTACCAATACGTTTGGTAGAGTGAACTACTTGAAGCTGAGCAAACATGAGTTGCCATGGTTGATTAGTTACAACTATTTGCTCTAATTGCAAAAGGCAACCTCAAACAGCCAGAGGTCCAGAGCAACAATTATTGTCTTCGTCTCCTTTTAAGAGATGGGCTTGAACATTTGGAGCTGCAAAAAATTTTCAGAACTTGCCAAAAATAAAATGAAAACAATTACTTAGTAGCTCCCATTGTCTGGTTTGCCATAGAGTAAGTTCAGTTGTGCAGTTTTTTGCTCAGGGGGATAGGATGTAGGTTATGATGTTTGCTTGGGCTCCAAACATGACAGCTGTTTACCCTTTCATCTGGTAATTGAAAGATTTCCTTTTATATTAGAGCTGCTGTGAACACAAAGAGTGGAGTAAAAGTTGCATTTGGTTCCCTGGCAGAGAATACAATACTGATAATTCCTAAAGAGGTATTTCCACCTTAGTCCTCTGGTAGTTTCAGAAAATGTACTGTTCTGTGTAGCTGAAATAGGAATGCAAAACATAAAAAAAAAGGGAGGAGGGATGCATGCGTGGAGCCTTTTATTCCCTTTTGCATTGGGATTTGTTCCTGCCTAGGGTAAATCTGCTTTTTCAAGGTGCAGAATTGATCCCTGTGGGTAATAAGGCCTGAGTAGCACTGCCAGTGCTCAGTCATTCCAAGGGGTTTGGTTTTGCTTTCTCTTGAAAAAATATAAAGCTTTTCAAGGAGTGAACCTCTTGAGTTGATTTCTGCACGAGAATTTTCACAACTTGAAATTTAAGTGCAAACGCATTCAAATACTGTAGCAAGATAGGAAATAACTGAAATTATATTTCAGATTACATGCTGTGTTTACTATCGTGCAATGTGGGATACTCCTTTTTAGATGCTTATGACTTTAAAATCATGGGCAATATCAGAAGTACTCAAAAATTTTCTAGTGCCCTTTAAATAAGAAAATAAAAACTCTTGGACTCACTGCATTATATCAGTTCCTCAAGTTGTTTTTTTTTTCCTCAGTGAAGAAGTGTCTTTCTCCACTGTTGCTGTCTCCCTAGGTTTGTTGCCTTAACTCCTTGCTTTGCTTTTGCAAGCCCAGAATTAAAAATGTAGTGAATAAAAACTCTCTCTCCATCATGGTGCGAGGGAACTTTACGCATTGCTGCTGCAGTGGCTCCTGAGGTGTCACTGACAAAACAACCTGGCTCCTCCTAATTGCATCCCTCATTTCCAGGTTGTCCAGAATTTGTTCTTTACTTTGCACGGAGAATACAGTTATTAAAATGTGTGTCAAAGAAAATCCCCAGATGACACAAGCTTCTCTCTCTTTCTCTCTTGTTTGATCTTTGACCATTGATGGGTGAGGTCTTGATGTGTGTCTTGGGTCAGATGAGTTGCATGTGGGTGGGGAGGTTCGTGGTGGCCTCAGGGCCACCTGGATTGTGGCTGGACTGCCTCTCTCACCTGTAGGATCATGGCTTTACTGTAAAGCTGATTGTTCTGTTTGTTTAAAAAAGTGAAAATGTCCATCTGCCCAAGTCTTTATGCCTTGTGGTCACTGATATAAGGTAGGGAGCAAATAGATGTGCCTGAATTTCTTGTGGAGGACAGTTGTCTGGCATCTAGAGGGACTTAGTTCATCTTGCAGGAGGATATGGAGCAGCATGTAGCAGCAAACTGACTCAGTCCAAGTATGCCAGATGTAATTTGGTCATAAACAGCAAAACAAGAGCTTCCTTAGCTGTGGATAATATTGAAATCAGGACTGGCAAAAAGCCGTTCAAATTATTTTCTATATGTGTGTGTATGTATATATGTGTGTGTGTGTGTGTATAAATACACACACGTATATATATATCAAAGCCTAGGGTTGTTCAATGGCTTACATTGCTAAAGGAGCATTTCTGAGTACCGTGTCTACAGTTTTTAATTCAGTGGATTATTCACATCTGTTAGGTGAGAATTACAGAGTGCTGAAATAATGTATTCTTGTGTTTTAGATCTATCACTGCCAAGGGCTACTGAATAGTAAGTATCAACATCTGTGTTGCTTCGTCTTTGAGTTTTCTGATTAAATGTGTCTAAACATTTCAGATGCTATTGGAAATAAAAATAAAAGTAGTTTTGAGCCCGTTTGATGTAGGATTTCACAAAAACATGCTAAGAGCAAACATTAGTTAAAGGACTGTGTGTGCAATTAGCCTTAACTAACATTAACCTAGAATTCTGATTTCTATTATTGAAGGGACATTAGGCTCTTGAAACTGTAAGGAATGGAGTAAATATAAATAAAGGTACCTGTATTTTGACAGTGATGTTCCACCTCTGGTTCTCTGCATACACAAAAATCATTCAAATGGCTTTTCTTTCTCTGACAAAAATATTCATTAAAAACATTTCACTGTGCTGCCTTTTAATACAGAGCGGGCATTCAACCTGCACAGGAAGCTCCCTGGAACCACACAAATACTGTGTAATTATCTCGTGGCTCCCCGCTGGCTGCTGCATATTCCAAGCACAAAGTGAGCAGCACATTTCTAGAGCCTGACTTCTGTCTTCATTGTCCCTGCTTGGAATATGAAGCTCCACTTCATTATAGTATACCTGATCAAACTTGATAGATTTAGCCATTATTCTTGACTGTGTCAACTTTCTACAGCTTTTTCTTTTTTTTGCTTTTTTTTTTTTACCTCTTTCTTGGGCTCTTTTGTTTTGCCACCCAGGGAATGCATCTTATTTCTAGGCGCCCTGCTTCTTTCTCTCTTTCTCTCTCTCTCTCTTTCTGCCTGCTCCCCCCAACCCCCCAACAAACCAAGGTTTCAGCAAATAATGCTGCTGATGCATCATGTGATTCAAAGAAAATAAGGCTTGCAATTTTTTTCTCAATTGTCCTTTATGGTTTTTATTGACTAATTTTTTTTTTTTTTTTCAGTTTGTTTCTATAAAAAAAAATTATACTGCAATATTGACATACAATGCTGAAAAGCTTTGAAAAATCCTTATTTTCTGTTAGTGGTACAATAAATTTAACGTGGTGAGGATTTTTTGTCTGTTGTATGACAACTTTCAAGCAGCACTTCGGAGTTCATATTTTCAAGAATGATTCCGACAAATTTATCTTATCAAATTTTATAAATCATTACTTTGTTTATTTAATCTAGCGACTTATCATCGTGTTTTCTTTGCAAAAGGCATTAGATCATTCTTTGGGCAAATACAGATGTTAATACGACTGGTTTACCATAACAGATTGCCTTGTAGTTTTTGAGAGTTGCTATGCAACAATAGAACTGCTCCAGCTGATTTTTAAAATACTAGATGAAATGCAGAGCGTTTTTGTAGCTAACCTAGCTCAGGTCCATTACTTTGCTTCAAAATGAACTAACCAACACGTGAGAAATTTTCTCCCAAATTTTTAAGGCTCACAGCATCAATCCATATTTACTGTCGTTAATGAATACGGTGTACGCAGCGATGCAGATTATAAATCTTTATACTTAACCTGCAGTATTTGTTACATCAGCATGTATGTTTCTAGGCACAGTAAATGTGGAAAACCACTTCAGAACTATTTTCTCTTATTAAACAGCATTTCTAAATTGTCAAAACTTTGGGAAGAAATTAGGCTTCTTTCCTTTTGTTTCTCATTTGGCTGCAGATTAGGAGGTAAAGCATGTCTCATAGTTTCCAGCAAGTTTACTAAGAGATTCTTATTGAGGTATATTGTTTAGCAGCATTTTAATACTTTTAAGAATCAGTCTGACTTAGATTTAGTGTTATGCTTTTTAAATTAAAAAATCATTATTTTTTAGAGTGGCATTTTCAGTCTCACCAAAAGCTTCTCGGCATCTTAAAATGTAAATTGCAGAGAAGCAACACAAAGGATAAAGAGAAGATTTTGAAGGCAATCACAGTGATCACTTAATTCAGTCTCTGCATATCCACTTGGCATAAGGTAATTAGAGTGCCACATTGCTGTAAAGACAGAAAGCTTAGGGTACCATTCTGACTCACCCAGACGATAATACATGATTAGAAGTCAGTGACAGATCACAACTGCTGAATGACCCACCAAGGTCTTATCAAGGGCAAATCGCATAATTAGCAAGCACTTCGCTGGCAGAGGAGTACAGTGCTATTGTTCTGGCACAATCAAATTAGCCCAGCCCATGAGGTCACTGTTCCGTGACCTTAAAGACATTTCATGTTTTATTTTTCTGCCATGTGACAAAAAAATAAAATAAAAAATAAAAAATAAAATGAAAAAAGAGACAAAAAAAAAAAAAGCACCACAACGTTTTAAACTGAGCTGAAGTTCTTGTGGACGCTGCAAATATCTATTGTGAAGGCATTCCTGGAATACACTGCTGCCTCCTTAGTTCATCACGCTTGGAATAAAGGAGTTTGGCTAATGCAGCCTGACCCTGGGGGCCATACATGTAATGGAGCCACTTTGACAGAAATTGGAGCATCTCGCCAGGCCTGGAACTCATTTGCCCTGAATGCATCCATGGCATCCTGCACGAAGGGGGAGGGAGAGCCTTCACTCAGGCACACGACCTTTCCTTCATTATGATAATTAGCACAATTATCTTGATTTGCTCATTTTATCTGCATTTTCCCCAAGGTTTGGCCATTTCCCTTGTCTCCCCTGCTCCAAAGAGGGGTTCTCAGCTGAGGGCAGCAGTTGCTGGGGACAGGGAACATCAAGAACACCCTAGGTATGTCACTCATGGAGTTCCATGGTAGTGCTCGTGCACACACAGAGAGCTTTCCAATCTATCCCCAGAAAGCCTCTTCTGACTTCCAGTATGGTTGAGCATCCCCAGGCTCACCAAGAACTGGTATCTCCCGCTTCACAGCACGACTCTCCAAAGCAGGCTCACCTCCAAACTGCTATTTTTCAGTCGAATTTGAAGTCACTGGCACAAAGTCCTTTGTTGTTGTTGTTTTGTTTGCGTGTTTGTTTTCATTTGAAAGAGAAATGCAGTTTTGAATTGATCTGCACGCTTGTTAATATGCATCTACTGTTGGAACACCATTGTTAAGTTTTAGAAGTGAGAATATAGGCTTTAATTGTATTCACTTCTGGTAGCCTGCACATCTTTGGGCTACATATCCCAACCTCTCCTGGTAGAAAGGTTTATAGCGAGTTGTCTCCGTCACATCTGGGCCTCTCTCATTGCTCTCCTTTACTGTGGTTTATCTATTTATTTTTTAGGTTGTCTTAACTTAAGGGAGGAACTCTAAATCGTTTCTATGCTGTGTTTTTAAAGATGAGCTTTTATGTTCAGTCAAAATGGAAATGAAAGCTCAACGCTCACGTGTCCTTTCCTGGGTTTGGTCTTTGGTCTTTCCCGACACAATCAGTGTTGGGACCATGGTACACATGGTATTTCTGCACGGAATTTTTCCTGCTTTATCACCCATCCCTCCATCCATTATCGCTGCTGCTGACATCAGCAGATGTGGCGATGTCGCAGATTGAACTACCTCTGTGTGGTTTAGCACTCAGCAGAAGAGATGGCAAAGATGAGATCTGCTATTGACAGCATCTTCTTTGGCTGTAATTAGACATGGTGGAGAGGCAACGAGGGCTAAGCTGTATGCTTAAATAACATATTTCTCATGGCAGACCGCATGTGAATATTCACCCTTGAGCCAATTACGTATTTCCAGGTATAACCTGGCTTGTGTGTGCCACACCTGCTTTATCCTGCTGGTGTTGCAACAGTCGTAGCATCGTATCGCAGGTGGTGGTCCTCTGCATTTCCCAAGTACATTTTTATTGATAAGTAAGCAAAGGTTCTTTGCTGCCGTATGATCTGTAGGTCAAATACAAGAATTCATAAGAGAAGGGAATTCAAAGTAAAGATCAGTGATTCGGGGTCTTTCCTAAGAATTAATTCTGAAAATACATTGTCTATTGTAAGTAGCTGGGCTGAGTCTGCAAAGTGTGCTATTGAAACTTTTCCTTGTCTGGCAGAAAGCTTATTTCCACGGGTCTCGTTGATTGTGCAAACACAGGAACACTTTCTTTCCTTGAGAATTAATATTGACTGTGTATAGAGCGACAGCAGCGCTACATCTCTCTGCAAAATCATATAAACATATATAATTACTCTGAAAATCTAATTTATTTCTGGATACATAGTCCATGTGATAACTTTTGTTTCACTGGATAAAATGATGAATTATGTACAAAGAAGCAATTACGGTTGTTCTTGAGTCAGAGATGGAAATACACCCTTTGTATATACAGACCTGCTTTTCATAAAAGCCATTTATTTCTCCAATTTTAAAAATGTGTGTGTATATGGATGAGTGTCGGTGTGTGGATGTTTACCTGTCTGTGTATAAATAAAATGAAAAACTGTGTCTTCGTACATCCTGCGTGTGTAGATGCATGTATAAGCATATAATAATTCATAGTCCCATAAGCTCTTGGTGGACATTCCTGCCTCAGTCATTCAGCCCCCGCCATGAAAGTCCCCTAACAAACAGGATTAAAATTCACTCCTTTCAACCATCCTAGGCATTTATTCCTTCCTTTTCATTGAGCTACATTTGTCTGATTTAACAAGATAAGATTTGAGTGCTGATGCAGCCCGTTGTTAATGCAGCAGCCGCATCCACCATACCATCGACACTATGCATCAGAGGGATGCATAAATCAGGTATTCAAAAAAAATTAGATATGCAGCACACCAGTTTTATAGTCCCAGCCTCAGAAATTGAAATGGCCCAGATTAATGTATTATATCTTACACACTGTCCGAGTGAATCAACTTTAATATATTGAACAGATTCGCAGAACAAGACTTTGTTATCTAAGGAGCACTCGGAAGAAGGAATTGACCTGAGGATTTGATTTGGTTCAGGTAGTTCATGTCGTACAGCAGCATTTGAATAGTTTCACATAAAAATAAAATTTGTATCAGAAATATTTCACCTTCTGCTGGGCTTGCTCGTGTCGAAGCTTTGCAGTGGGGCGATATAACAGAAACAATGTCCAGCAAAAAGATGATTTTAACCTTTGCTTCAGACATGTCAAAACAATACAGTGTAATTTCAATGCAAACTGCTGTTTCGTTGCAGAGGCGCTCCCGCACGCCGACTTTAGCTAGTTTAGGTTTATGCTGAAAATGAAAAGCCCATTGAATTTCATGTATGATGGAAATGCCACAATTTACACCGAGCTGCTCCCGGAGCACACGCTCTGTGTGGAGCCGTGCAGCGAGACGGTTCCTGCTCTGTGGGACTGCACCTGCAGCATCAAGGGCAAATGAATGTCAGTGAGGTGCTGGGGTTGCACCTGGTTTGGGGGATCACCCCCCCTGTTAGGGCAGAGTTTGGACAGGAATTGGCTTTTCGTAAGTGCAACAGCAGCCTGAGTAAGATAGAGCATAGTGAGGTGCAGGGATCTGAGCTGAAGGCTCTCAAGCACCGTGAGCTCTAATTTGGGGGGCTTGTGTGATGCCAAAAGAGAGCATAGCGTGTGATTGGGAAGTGTTTGCATCTGTAATTGTGCTTGGCTAATTAGCCAGTATTCCATATTCTAAGTACCCATTACATACCTTGATGTGAAAACCACACACGTTTTTGAGATGGCTTTTTCTCCCGTGCATGTTAAAGGTGCCGAGTAAGATTTAAAAATACGTGGGCATCTTGCCCCACTTGGAATAGTTAGGTGCTTTTCAGACATCCCACGACTCTAAAATACGTCCACAGAGGGTTCAAGAGGTTTAAGCCTGCCCTTTTACAGCACCTGTTTGTGTCCTGTAAAGGATAGATCTTTAATCAGATGAGGGTAGGCTATGGCTGATCTAATGCAGTTACAGAGTAGCAGAAGCCACAGAAGCCTTCTTGTTGAGTTATACTTGATCAGGAGTCAGATCCAGGGCTAAGGAGATTCACATGGTCTATTTCCCCATAGGAAAGTAAATCACAGTGGAGGGAGAAGTCAAGAAGTCTTCTCCAACCTTTAAGACTGGCCAATGGATCAGGCTAATGGCGTGGCACTCCCAGGAGCTGCCTGGGCCATGGAGGTATGTTTTGAGTCATCAGAGTTTCTCTGAGGACATCTAGGCACCAGACAACTTCATATTTTTAGCTTTATCTAGACGACATATTCCCATCCGAATTAATTTCCCAGTCTTTTGTTTTATCTTCATAGCCAATGTTATAATTTACAGTAAAATGTAACGGGAAAGAAATTGCAATACATGTGTTCTCTTTTTATCTTGAAGGCAGTATAGGAATAAATTAGGCTTACATCCTTTCTGAGCTTGCAGTCCTCCCACCTCTATTCCTGCCCAAACTACTTTATATAAGTTATGACTCTTTCTTCTTGAGGTCTGGTCAGACTGTGTCTATCTATACTGATAATATTGAAAAAGAGATATTATTATCAACTTTGCATTTATCGTATGCTACCAGAAAGGGTGATTTTGGTTTGTCAGCAAATTCACTATCCCCTTGTATATAATAACTGTGAACAGTTAGCACTAAATGCATGCAGGCATTCAGCATTAAAAGGTCGGAATTTTTAAGATATGATTATATACTTAACTTTGTAAAAGCCAGCTCTTTTGCTCAGCTTGTTCCTCATGAATGTTGAGACTTCATGCAAGCCATCTTCCACCAAGGTCTAAATGTGTGCTTGCCTTCTGCAGTGAGCAGGGAACTTTTCTTTCTTTTTGCTAATTTATGTATTTTTTTCCTCCATGAAATTGAAAGTCATCAATTAAAAAAAAAATCATATTATAAACTTATAAACCAGTATGAGTGGAAATATCTGATAGAATTTGTGAAACTGTTAAGCCATTCAGACAATTAGAAGAACGTTTTAAAATCAAGTCACAGTTATTCCAATGCATTAAGTATAACTCTTTAATGTTGCAGAGTCTGTGGCTTCCATCTGTTCCATCAATTAAACTGTACGTTGATCTATGAAGTTATTAGCATAGCCAAAGTTCCAAATAGATCTGTTTTGCCACCAAAGGAAAGCCAACATCACTTAGCAGGAGCAATAATGCAGTTTCTATTACAGGCCCTCTCCCAGTGTATTTTCTTTTTAGGATTTTTTTTTCTTTTTCTTTTTATGTGCTCCAGAAAAGGCAACCAGGGGGAGGTTGGGGGAGGTTGCTGTGCTACCTATGCTGTTGCAAGACAGCTTGGATTTTTGTGAATAAAGACATCAGAAAATAGTTAGCAGAACAGACATTTCTTTATCCTGCTTACACTGGTGATTCTCCTCGGCTGTCGTCACCAAGTACAGGAGTGAGCCATAGAGGCTGCTCACAGTTTCAGATCATTAGGATAGTCTTGGCATCAATCCAATCAAGCAAAAGCGGTCCCATTTCTCATGGAAGGGATGATGGTGGTAAAAATGCTCCTGTCTTTGGATGAGTCTTAAGAGCCTTCAAAAGTAGGTACTTCTGGTCAGTGAGGAGCAACCCAGCTTTTTGTTGTACCCATCTGAGTGAGTGCTGTGACTGTCACTATTGTCAGCTGTTAGGGCATCTCAGTGGCTGAGAGTCAGGGGCTGCGTGCTCATCCTGTTCAGCTTAGAGGAGTCTTGTTCGGGCACTTGAGGTTCAGTCCTGAGGTACTGCTAGCTCTGCGTCAGACAGATGGTCCCTGAGTTTTCAGGATCATAATCCCACCTGGAGCTTTGTTCATCCATTCATTGAGGGCTACGTAAGAAATGAGGTCCATTTCATTCTTGCTGATGGGTCTTGCTCACCTGATGGGTAACCTTCCTCTATCAAGATGAAGCTCCTGCCTGATTTCTCTTCAAGTTACAATTGAGAATAATGCAGTACATAACACTTGAAAGTAGGAAAAAGGTGGCTGAAAAAGATGTATCAGAACAGGAAAGAAGCACCTGCTGACAGCAATAGAGCCGGCAGTAGTTTTCCATTGTCCATCTGACTTACTTGGACTCCTGGCAATGCAGGTGCATCTGCTGGGTCTCAGAAATTATGGATATTATGGCCACAGATCTCTGACTGCAGAAAGCGGAGCTGTTATTGGTGCTGGCACAGGCTGAGAGATTTCCTATTGACAATTGGCTTGATCTCTTTATAACAGGTTGATCTTTGACAGACTTTCATCCAGGCTCCCATTTCTTCCAGGGCTAGGAGGATAAGGGAATTGCACTAAGCATAAGGAAAGAGATGCTGATAACAATATGGCAACTGTCCCTTTCAGAGTTGTCAAACAGAACGGGTGATAAGGTTATCTTTGTTGGATCAGAAAGCAGAAATACACTGATAAAAAAGAGCATCAGAGTGCTTTGAGAACTCCTCAACAGGAAGAAGCAGGAGTGTTACCAGATAGCCCTTTTCATGGTGCAGTGAATAAGTTGTCCCTTTTTTCTTATTAAACACTTCTCCAAGCTGAGGTTCTCTAAGGCTTTCAGGATGAGCTTTTCCTTACCCATACATTCATCTCAGCTAGGTGTTTGTGTCTTGCACACTTACAGTTTCGTAAAATAACAGGTCAGGTTTTCCAACCACATTCTCTGCATCTTTCCCCTCAACCTCCTTTGTCAAAGTTTGAGATTTTTGTGCCGAGTTAATTCTTGCCCCTGTTTTTATAGTAGACTCCTGGAATTTCATTCTCCCTGCTTACTGCTGGAAACCTCCCTCTTTCTCTTTTCTTGTTAAATTCTTCTCAAACACTGTAGTTTTCCGAAGATTGTAGTCCCAAAGCAGTCTAGCTGGTCAAGAGAGGATTCAGCTACCCATCCAATCATCCCTTTTCTATTGTAAAACTCACACCAGTTACTAGGAAATTTGGAGCACTCTCAATTTCCAGCGTGTTACAAATTGGGGAAATATGTCTTAACGTCTGTTACTGCTGCGAATAATCTCGATGCCACTTTCTTGGCTCTCACTCTCTGGGATGATGTGGTTCTCATTAGTGGTTGATACCTCCCATTTACATATACGTGGCAGTGTATTACTGAAGGTAAGCATCTTATGAAATATCATCCCATATGCGTAACTGACTTCTCTGCAATAGAAAACAAAACAGAAACCTCAGTCTGTCACAACAGCCATGACTCACGTGTTTTAGGTTTGATTCAGACCTATGAAAACTTCTCTGTTCTTGGACTGGGAGAAGGGCGGTGGGCAACTGGGACAGAAATGTTGAGTTCTGAAAAAGGTAATGGCAGGTTCAAAAGTTACAGTTAGGTACCCCATTCCCTGTGCACAGTCCAGCAGGGCAATGGTAGCAAAAGGTATTTTGTGAAATAAGGAGGTGAAGAGAAGATAGATGCCTGCGTGCCTCGAGTTACGGCAGGGAAGTTCAGCAGTCACCCTGTCAGAGGTGCTCGTTATGAATAAATGTAAGGGACAAGTGGTTAGAGCTAAGCAGTTATTTTCAAATTGCTTTTATGAAACAAATAAGACAATTAAAATGATCTGTGTATTAGATATTAAATGTTCATCAATACCTGGATTCATATATCAATGCTTGAAATAAACTGCACTTCAGAGGATTTCTGGCTGTTCACTAAGGTTGCTTGTGGAAAAACGTTCTCTTTGTGAGAAGGAATGCACAATTCCACGTTTCCTTAAATTTCATATTCTTCTTGCTTTTTTCTATATGTTATTATTTTTGTCCGTGAACAAATTTCTGTGTTTGAGGGAGAACTTCATATAGATGAAATGTGGTCTTTTCCAAGGTTTCCCTTTCCCTTTAAGAAATAACCTTCCTCTGTGCAGCACTGCTCCTCTCTTTCATTCCCACCAGTTTTTACTTGTCCATATCATCCAAAATGCTGCATTTGTCTTATAGCTCTATTTCTTTTTCTTCTTGTTGATACATTTTCTGGGCTGGAGCACTATTTCAGCATTTTTTCCTTCCTTGCTTTCCAGAAATTGCAACTGTTTGCTGGTTCCTGATAACAGGATTCATAGAACTGCTCGTGCAGTTTGCTTTGCATGGTTGGAGTTTATTTGGATGTAATGCACGATTTAAAATAAAAGTGAAAACCCTTCTGGCACTATACTAATACTGATCACAAAACAGGGCAAAGTAAAGAGTAAAAATGTAGTGGGGTATTCCATTTCAAGTTACAGCCTTCCTTGTTTTACTTCCCCCCCCCTCTCTCTTTGCAACTACATGTAAAATGCAAGTGTGGAATGATATGCTGCATCTAAAAATGATGTAATTTTTTAAAGCTCGTTGTTTTCTTACTGTGTACTTTTGATTTCCTATGTTTTCATCACTCACTCTAGGAACAACTCCAGCAGAAAAATCCAGATTTCCTGTGTATCAAGCCTGATTTCTTCAGTTCTTTACAACATCTTAATGGAGGAGATGCTTTTAAATACTGAATTCATTGAATTAAAAAGAAGAGTTTGATGAGAATTTTTAGAGTTTTAGTGTTGAGTGGTGCCATTTGGTGAGGCAAATCCTTCACCCTTATCAAGATTCATACTGATGGAAAAAAATACACTGTGCTGGCAATGATAGTACATGACTTCCTACGGTGCATAGAGGAAAAGTGAAGTAATGTTTTGTGCTATTGCTTTATATTCCAGAAATTGTAAAGGTGGAGGTAAATTAGATCTGGTGCAGCTCATATCTTTTTTTCTTTTCTCTTTTTTGGACGTTTTCCCTGAATCTGGAGGCAGTATTTCAGGGAGTCAGTACTGTGAGTTTTGTATGACGTGAGATTTTTTTTGCTGGGAGGCACAATTTTGGGGGTTTACTGGGAAAGATCGTTTGGTGTGGCGAGATTATTACTGTTGTACACAAGCATGCAGGATAAGAGTTTGTGCATAGTGCTCTCAGCCAGCTGTCATTCCCCCCTTCCACAGTAGTTATAACTGGAACTCAAACTAGAGATAGGGATTTAAGGTGAACGGGAATGTGTGTTGCTGTTGTTTTTACTGTTATTGCTAAATTAGGAATCCAAGTTGTTATTTTCTGTTCTTCTTTATGTATTAATATATTTCATTCAACTCTCATCAGAGGATAGATGTGGTTAAATTCAGTCCTCCGTTAATTAGCCAGATTTACAGTGGCACCGGAGCATATTGGATTTCTGCTGGCTCTCTTACTAGTGAGTTTGCCAGATCAGAAAATTTGCCATCTACTTATCCAAAGGATGTTGCACAGAGTGCACCGACCATTCATGCCGTAGGCTCTGCGTGTAATGGTAATTTTCTTACAGAATTTTTCAGACTGAGGATGGCTGTTCTTGAGCACTTGTCTTTCCTACCGTTTGGTGTGTTTAGATATGCATTTTCATTTTTATTCATACTTTGTCACGTGCTATTGTTCCTTACGCTGTGGTACCTTTGTGGGTGGGACCCAAAGTGTGTGATGGAAGTTGAGATGTAGATCCTGCTGCCAGAACTGGGATCTCCCCACTTCTCCCTTCAGCAGGTGAAAAGTACCTTCTTCTAGCAGATAGTAAGGCAGTCGTTGCCACATGACACCGGATGCATGCTAAACTGGAAAACATCTATCCAGCCCTTTAAATATTTTCTTATACTATATTGAATTTTTACTGATGCAGCCCCATTATCTTTAAGAGTGTCAGATATCCCTTTGAGTATAAATTTCCCTCAAAGTGTTTACAGCTGTTTAAGCAGTAAGAATGCACCGAGGATCAAATTATAACAACCTGAATATACAGCTGTTACTAAACAAAACCCACTGATTTCTTCAAGACATAGAGCAATTTAAGCAAATAACATCATACTCCAAAGCAGTGTATCATTTTCATACTTCTCAGCTATGATGAGGTACGAGTTTAAGAAAAAAAGAATGGGGAAAGAATGGTGATATGTCCAAGAAAATCACGACGTTAATAACATGGAGTATGTTCAGAAGGATACAAACACCATCCGATAGGTACAGCAGTGATTGGATTGGTGTGAATGAAGAGAATATTTCAAGTCTTCGTATTTGCATGCCCTGTCACTTCACGCTTTGAGATTTTGATAATAAATAAAACTGCAGTAAAATTTAATATGAATGTAAATCTGGATATGATAGCCTTGGAGTGATTGTAAAAAGCAAAGTTTTTTTTTCACAAGGTGCTTTCCAAGTAAATATTTCGGAGCAAAGAAGTTTTGTGCACCAATTCCAGAATTTCATTAAGGGGCAGCCATACCCATAGTGTACTCAGTCTAGCAGAGATCAATAATAATCATCTTCAAATTGATAAGTGGTAAAACTGTAAACTTTATGGCTGGTAAGTACCTGAAAAGGGTTTTCTATCAACTGCTAATGACAAACGTGCTGCATGTAAAACTACAAAAGGACAGTGCCTCTTTAACAGGGACTACTATTTGTGCTCCGTGGAGCTTTGCAGTATTAGTAAAGCAGCATGAAAGAGTTGATTTTCATTTTATGTTGTGCTTGTGAGGCATTAACATGATGTTCTAACACTTGTAAATGAATACAGCTCTTGCCTAATCTGTCATTTTAATGCCTTATAGATTTTATTTCACTCTGTGTTGTACCAGATTCTCAATAATAATAATCAACTGCTTTGTTGTTCTCTTGCAGAAATTAAATTTCTGTAGTGAGTGTGCAACTAATAAAAGATGTTGCTTGAGGAAACAAAAAATAAATATGATGAATCATAAAAGTTGTATATAGGGGGTTGCTCATATATGAAAGACAATTACCGAGCCAGTGGTAAATTCATCTGATTCTCATATTGTCAACAGCTTAATAACTCTCACAAAGGGTTTAACCATGGTAGCTTTGTCTATATTGCTGCCTGTAATCACAAATGTGTATCCCCATAGACGGTGATCTATATAAAAGCTGTAGGTGTGTGTTTACAGTATTTGAAAGGCTGTTAACATTCTCATGCTGCATTCTTATGTGGAGCTGAGGAGCTTTGCAGTTTGGTACTAATTCTGCCACTTTCCCGAGTCTAGCCACTTTTCTGTCAGTTGGCTGTGGGTAAAGCACTGTGGTGAGAAGCTCAGGCAGGAGTGAAGCTGGGAACAGACAGCAAGAGTGTAATGATTTCAGCAGGCATCTAAAGGGCAGCTCTTGATGGCCAAATGTGCGTGTGTTTGTTGTAGACGTGTCTAAATATGGCTTTTAAGACTGCTAGCTACAGGCTAGCCTTTGTCTTCACCCTGAAAATACACAGACAGAAAAGCAGGAGACAAAAATATTCCCATACAAATCCAGGCCTCCGAGATGCTCCTCTTGGATTTTTTTGAGGTCTCCTTACTCTTTAGGAAAGAAAAGAGATGTAATTCAGTCTCAGATAATCTGGTTGACTCTATGTAGGGGATATGACAGATTTTGGAATAAAATAGCTGAATTTGAATAGTGAAGGTTAACTTCACTGACCGATACCTGTAGTTTCCTCTGTGAAGGGTTACAAACAGAACTGTGATTTTAAAATTCACATTTTAAATACCTCCTTTCTTACTGTGACTGTGGTGAAAATAAGGCAAGAGGGAGCCAGGCCCTTCTTACCTGCACGGTATGAGTGAGAAAGAGCAAGAAGCTCAGTACAGCTCTCCAAGGAAGATTTCAGTGGCATGTGGGAAGAAGGAAGACTGGAGGAGGACTGGGTTTGTCTCATTGTGTTGTGCCTCCAGTTCAGATGTTCAAACAGACCTATGGCTTTGTAGGAAAAATAAATGTGTGTTTTATGTCACAAAGAACCTTCCTTCATAGCTACACACACTAGTCCATGATTGTGTATATAGATGCATACCGTTATCTGTTTGGTATTACATGCTCCCAGTATAAGCTCATCTTTTGCTCCTGCTTGAGAACAGGACTCCTAACTTCACTTTCAACTAGCCAGAGTTCTGTAATTCCTTGCATTTGCTGATGTATAAGAAAAGGAGAACAAATAATCTTTGATAGGAGTGCAAAGGAGTTGGTGCGAAGATGTTTAACACCCAATTCCTACGGTGTCCAGAAGTTCCATTTAGGTATCAACCTGAAATAAGTAATGCTTCTGAGGAAGCACTGTACAAAGGGCGAAACATCTTCTCAACCCATAATACAAGGTATGGACTTGTATACTGAAGTGTCAGTCTCCTGTGTATTGACTCTTAGCAGCTCTAGCACTAGCAATTCTAGCCCTCAACATCTTGTCCTTGTCTTTTCCTGGTTCCTGATCAGACTTCGCTAGGAAACGCAGCTGGAAGAAAATCCAGACCTTGTCTTTACTCATGGGAAAGTTCAGTGGGGTATTGGGATGTCTTTTTAAATTTGGATGTGTATTGTGAACTATTTTACAGAAATCAAGTTTTAAATTCACAGCTAAGAAGCTATTATATATTGTGTTGGTACAGAGCCAGTGTAGCACATGTACAGATATGCTTGCCAAAGGACTGTTGAAGAACCAAGATGGAAAAATCAGAGGTGACAGCATGAAGTAACAGGAAATTTGTAAGTTCATCACAGAAGTCTCCTACTTCATAAAATAGGGTAATTCAGGTTGGGAAGGACATCAGTAACTCTTTAATGCTGCTTGAAGCAAAATCAGCTGTTAGATCAGACTAGGTTTCTCAGGCTCTTACCTTGTTGGGTCTTGAGAATCCCCAAGGATGGAGCCTGCTCAGCCTCTTGGACCAGCCAATTCCACTGCTTGTTGAGATGGACCATGAGTTTGTAATGGAATGGGACAATGTTGGGGATTTCTGGACAGGCTTGGGCATAAACGTTGGCTCTAAAAGGAGGCACCAGGCTTTCTGAGGGGCAGCAGGGTTTAGCTGAGTGGTCAGAGCATGGGAATCCGTGTTGGGAACACCTGTTTTTTCTCTTTTCATTTCTGCCTCTGATTTGCAGAGTGCCTTTTTTCCCCTTAGTCTCAGTTTTTCCATTTGTAAAATGGGGATAATAATGCTTACCTACCCCACAGGGTGTTGTGTGGATTAATTAGTTGTCTGTACAGTGCTTAAAAGATGTAAATAGCTATACATAAATGCTGAATATTATCATTATAATGAGAAGCACACAGAACTGTAAGAAAAAGAGTGGTCTCATAGTAGGTTTCATATGCCGTTACGACCCCCCACAAGAATAGCTTCTGGAGTTGATTTGAAACATCAGCAAGCATCAAACTTCCAAATCTGTAGTTTGATGCTATGTTGTAGCTGTTGACATTTCTTTCTGTTTCCAGCCATTTTTTTTTATAGTCTGCACAGGTTAGAAAAACAAGCCCAGGTAAACATATGTAGTGGTCCTGCTTGAATAAGTACTTACTTTTATGATGTTTGTATTAAATATATAAGGATCATTAGGAGGACAAGGTGACACAGTCAGTTATCTTGATAGCCTCAAGGCACTTCACCACTGACACCTGGTTTTGAATTCCAATTGGAAGTGACCCAAATTATCTGAAAAGTATGAAGTTTGTGTACCTGAAACTCAAATTCCAGAAAGTATTCAAAAATAGAGATGACAATTATCGCAATCTGTGCTTACACAATGCTTTCTTAATTGTGTCCTGTAATTTAGTAGCCAATCTGGGAAAGAAAAAACCAAAAAGACAACAAATAACAAAACAGCAGCAGAGCTCATCAAGGTGACTCTGACATCCCAGAGTCACTGGTGCCAGTAACCAGAGCTCTACTAAGTGATCTCAGCAAGTAGACTAGCTGAGCTCTGCTGCCAGGAATGTGAAAATGCCCACCCAAGAGTAAAAAAATGTGTCTTTATAACTCATTGTACAAAGTAGGACTCTTGCCATTGTCATCGAAGTCACTGGGTCAGATCTGATTTCTTTTTTTCCCCCTGTATGAAATGGACAAAAAAAAAAAATGCTGTTCATAGATTTCTGTTTAATAGTGTTTGCCAGACAAAGTAGAATTTTCACAGCACAAGTTCTATAGCTCAAGAGTCCTATTCACTCAGCATTTATTTTATAGGTCCTTTATCCACCCTTTCCAGGTTAAAAAAAAAAGAGAGAGAGAGAGAGAGAGAGAAAGAGAATTTACTTACTCTAGATCTTGCATCAAAACTCTTCTGCTCTTTTTTTTTTCTTGTAATGTTAATGAAATCCCAAGAAGACATTCATAATGATCTTCAGCTACAGAACTCATAAAATGAATATTAGCAGCTAAAACGAGGAAGTTTTCCCAGTCCACCAGAAAATATATACTACCCTCTCAATGAGTGTTAAGTCCTCTCAGGTAATATTTTATAGGGATGTACGATCTAGTGATGTGCACTGAGGTTTGTGAGCCAAAATGATGTGTGTGCTAATTCTCCGTGTAACACTGAGATTACCCATCTCTGAGCACATCACCTCTCCGTCTGAGTTCTCTGTGCACAGCACGGAGGAATTTTGTGTACAGCACATCATGCAGCTGCTGTAAGGTGCTGAATGATGTCTGCAGCGATTCTGGAGGAGGGGAAATCGGATACCTGGTGAACAACAGGTGAAGTTTTGTCTCAGTATTTTGTAGAACTTGAAGTACTACTCACTTAAAAGTACAGTGCCTACGCCCCATGGATGTACAAAACCAACTTGCAAAATATACGGATTTATTTTTTCCACAGCTCTTCTGTTCTATCTTTCCAATTGTAGGTGAACAAGGTAATTCAGAATAGATCAAATCTTGGGATTCTTGGTGTGGACTAAGGGCTGTCATAAAACCAACTAGGATGAAGTCAATGCATTTTGACTTCCCAATCAAATATTCAGATAAATAGATTTTAATTTGTATATTCAAGTATCTCTACATTTTACAGAGTCGCAAACCAAGCCAGATGGTGTGCAATGTTCAGTTCACTGTCAGGAAACGTTAGTGCAATTTCCATACCATCCTATATTCACAGAGTAGGTTTGCCATGCAAATTAGTGCTGGCAGGTGGGGATTTAAGGGGATTAGTGAGGGAAATACAGAGAGGCTTTCCCCAGACCTCCAAATTTGAGCTGGAATTGATTGTTCTCATCCTCTGGTTACGTTTAATGCAGATCATTTCAGGAGAAGGTTTGTGTGCCAAAGCCATAACTTTTAATAACCCTGACTCACCAACACGTGTGATGTAATGCCCACGCAGCACTCAGTGTCACTCTGTGCTTCAGCAGAACCAGGTAGCACAGAGATCAGGTTGTTCACAGCTACAGGGTCTGTCCGCTGACAGTTTTGGCTTCCCATAAAAAGCAAGCTTAATTCTGCAGTGTTCGGAGTCACATTCCCCTTACGTTTAAGAAGCATGTTGCAAATAGGATTCTAGTTGGTTATTACTATCTATATATGTTGATTATTATAGAAAAATGATGTGGACAGGGAGCGCTGATGAAGGATATAGAGGAAGATGATTGAAGGCAGTTACTGATGGAAGTCACAGGTTCTTCTTGTATGGTGACAGTTTCCAAGCTCTGCGTGGCAGATTTCTCTCTGGCCTAATGGATAGTTTATCATATTGCTCTCACTTTTTATGACTGATTTATCTTTGCTTTGAGTTCTTTTGCTGAGAATGCTCACAGCATCCAGCAATGAATAAGTGTAAATGATTATTTATGGTCGAGGAAAATGACTCAGTGTTTTCTTTAATTTGTTAGAGCGATGAAAGTATTTCTGTAGTGTACAAATGTTTTTTCAAAACATTTTGCCTAGCGTGTAAACCATTCTATTGGCCACTGAATTACATTTAAAAGAGGATGGGTATATTATCAGTCATATCACTAGTATGGAACGAACTCATGCATTGCTGGGTGTAGATTAGAATCAGAATCTGTGTTCTTGCATGATTTTCTGATGGCTATTTTAAATATTTTTTATCTTTGGTGGTGGAAAGAAAAATTAAAACAAAACTTGTGAGAGGCATGCAAACCTACTGGCTTATATTTTGAAACTCGAAAGAAAAATGCTTCTTCAGACCCTTGTGAAGCAGTATTGCTTAATTAACCCTACTTAAGCCCTACCTTGTGAAAAGGTTAATGGGATTTTTAATGACCTTGAGTGGTCAAGGCCTCAATTTTACATTTCTTCTGAAAGAAAATGGAAAATAGAACAAGAAAGCCATTCAAAGTTCTGTGAATCTAGAAAAAAAAAAAAAAAGGTTCACAGCAACAGTTCAGGTCATTTCGTATTTGATTTGAGAAGGTTTACCCATTCCTTACCTTGGACCCATTGACACTATCATGGGTGTGCCTGCAGCTGTGAGCTGATGCTTTCAGGGCCAAGGTGTGGATTGTAGCTGCACTGCCATGCTCACTGATTCCACAGGTACCACGGCCCTCTCATTGACTGCTCCCTACCAATTCAATTCTGACAGCTATTGTTTTTATTTCGGATGCCTGCTGCTTAAGCCTCAAGGAACAGCTCGTGCATCCCATTTGCTTTCTCCAGCTGTACTCCTTGCACTTAGAAAAGTCTCATGTTCAATAATCCTGCTCAAAAATCTTAACGGCACTTGTTACTGTTTGTTACTACCAATAAGTGCCTTGTTATTAAAGTATATGGTTGCCCTATCTTTTTTTTTAGCATTACTACCACTGACTGTAATCCCATTAATCCCATTTCCATTGTGCATCCTGTCTTCCGGTCTCAAAATGGTTTTGAGACTTTATTAATGGATAGAATAGGATAATGACTTTGGAGAAGGAGACAAATGGCATTAATGAATTTTGTGATGGAATTTGTGTTTATTTTATAAGCAGGTTTTCTCTGCCCCTTGTAGAATGAATTCATCCATTTGCTGAAATGTCTGAGCGTTTTGTTCCTGTGGGCAGACTTCCGTGTTGGTTTCCATTTGAATTCCCACCATGGGATTTCCATTTCCAGACTTCCCTTGCTCAGAATTCCTTTGAAAGGGAAGAATTTATTCCAGAGCTTAGTTTTGCATTATATCTTTATGCTTTGTGCTGACAATGGAGTAAAGGAATCGAGTTTCTTCTCAGAAGTACCTGGCATGGATTTCTGTGATTACCTCTCTGAAAGGGCACATTTCCTGCAGTCTGAGACCCTATATGAAATGGTAGAGACTGCATAATCACTTGCTGCCCCAAAAGTAACGCCTCCTATTTTACGATGTTGGCCCATTGCATCAGAAGCAGATGTTGGTGATATGGCAGTAGAGGCTGAACCTTCCCAGCAATATTCCATTACCTTTTACTGCTGTGTGACAGATGGCAGCAGAAGGGCAGTCTGACAAAAGTGGCACCTGACTTGGAAGTTCATACGAATCAAAGGTGTGTCGCTGAATTCCTCTGTGGAGAAAAAAAAGCTGACAGTCATCAACACCTCCTGAATGTTTATGGAGACCAAACAGTGGAAGTGAGCACAGTGACACACTGGGTGGTGCATCAGCAGTGGCAACAGCAACAGTGGGTCACCTCTGCTGGTGCAGATTCTTATGAGAGTAGTATGCAGACTCTTGTTCATCACTGCTGAAAACGGATCGCTAGTGGTGATTGAAAATAGTATTTGGAAGCTGAGGATTTGCTATATCAAATAGTGTTATTGTTCTCTTTGTATCTGTTGTGGTCAGTCTCCATGGAAATCGGTGGCAGACATTACTTTTGGACTGACCTTACATGTGTGCACGCAGACTCGTGTACTATCTTCTATACATTTCGTGTGTGTCTATGCTCTCACACTCAAGCACAGCAGGTAAGATGAAGAATAGAGCAGTACATGTATGGTGCTTACTCTGTGCAGATAAGAACACACAGTTTCTGTAAAATGTGTATGCTGCATCTATATAAGAAGACACTGTAACCTAAGAATGTATTAAATTGAATGGGGGCATTTAAAAACTACTTCATTTAAATTGTGTGCCACTTCAACCTAATTTGTGGGAAGCGATTAAATAAGTCTTCCTGTCTCCCCAAAAACACCCCAAGGATCAGTTTTCTAATGTACTTTTCTGCCATCAAATCTTATAAACAAGTATAAATGTTTAAAAAGTAAAGAGTACTAATCAAGAGATGGAAGACACGCACCGCTTAATAAATCTTGCCTTCAATTTATTTGTCTAGTATTACAAAGGCAGAGGAGATATCAATTAATATAGGCAAAGAGGACCCATAATTTATAATTAACTGGCAAGTGGTTTGTAACAAACAGCAGCACTGAATCTAATAGCCAGTAGAAAAATAACTAGTGTTGATTTGTCCCTCGGCAAATTAATAGAGTGCTTATCAATGACAGGGTTACATAAAACTGCTAAATAAATAATCATCAGTGAGTTAGAGTGAAGCAGATCTTTAACAAGCTTAATCTGAACCTCTTGACATCTGTAGACTATGAAGAGATTAAATGCTAAGAAAGGAGATACACTATACATGTTGTAAGCATGCTCAGTAGCTGCGCAAGATCATGTTCTTAGGTAATGAGAAACGAGGAAACATTTTGTATTACAAAATTACATTGAAAAATGATTTTCGTTATAATTAGACTGATAATTATAAAAGGTATATCAAAGAAATGCTGAACTGGAAGTTACTAGACGAGAATGACATTACCTCTCTAAGCAGTGAAAACGCAGCGCTGGAGTCAGGTTTGCTGTGTTTTTGGCTCAAGGTTTCTTCACAATTTATTGCTCACCTCTGTCCACTTCTGGTTTTTGAGTCACTCTTGCTGATATTCCCTGGTAACATCCTTATATCACAACGACTGAGCAGTGCACCTGATTTTCAGAATCTCTCTTATTTATGAGCCTGGAGTAAAACACAGGTACATTTTACTTCTATTAAAGCTTTTTTGGGCAGTAAGCCCAAAACAAGCCATGAGGGTTTCTCCAAGCCTTGCTTAATGGTAATATGGATTACTTTTGTACTGGGATGTGATTCTTAGAAGACCCAGCCTGGAGCTATGCTGGAAAATCTGAAAGATGTCCTCTCCAAGGGAAGGTGTGCAGAAGGGTTCTTCCCAAGCATAGGGAGAGCAGGGATGCAATGCTTTCCATTGTGCCTGATGCACAGCGGATGCAACATAGTTCCCATAGAGAAGCCTTGCCCGACTGCTGAGGCCCTAGCATGAATTCCCAAAGGATGAATTACTTCTGTTTGTTCTATCAAAGAGGACGACGCTGTATGAGAAGAAAGGTACTTGAGTGAGAATGCCGCCTTTCTGGGGCAGTGAGGGAACACGTGAACAGATGCAGAGCTGAGTAATTTTGTCAGGAAGCTTTGCTGGGCTTCTGTATTTTGATCTGGAGAAGAACTGACCTGTGGCAAAGAGCTTCAAGTCCTTGTCCTCCTCAGTGAGTAAAAGCAAAACTGCCCTGCTATAGGCAGGCAATATCTGGTGCAGAACATCCTTTTGGGAGCTCCATCCTTCCTTTCCATCGTCTTTTATGGTCTTCTATTTCACACTTTTTTAAGTGTGAAACAGCTGCATCCTGTGCACGCAGAGTGGTATCCCTAAGGTCATGCTGCTCACACTCCGTTTGTCACTGTGATTTCATACCCTTTCCTTCTTTTGAAAGATAATTTCTAAAATTTTCCTTCTCCCCTGCTTGAACTTCAGCGCTGCCTGATTGTGTGTAGCCGTTTTAGAAACGAGTAAGTTCAGATCAGTGATTCTCTGGTTCAATTGCAAGGCATGGTCCTGCTGTAGGGCAGCGCGTGCCACGTGTAAGGGGTTTGTGTGCACTAGAGTGGCAGGTAGGTGGTGATATGGAGCAGGCTGCGTGGCAAAGAGTAGGGTGGCTCTGAAAATCCTGCTTGTAATAGGTGAGAGCCATGGAGAAGACCAGCAAGGAAATAAGGTGGATGTTGGACTTCAGTCGATTCTTCTTTTTGGCTGTCCCAAAAGTCAAGTATTAGTATTGTTTATGAGTAGTAGTATTGTTAACAGTTGCTGTATTAATATATTGTTATTACTAATAACGGCAGCAATGACAAATCAATTGTCATTCTATCAAAATTATCATTATCAATAACACTTATTTATTTATTTGTATTTCTTTTGTGAAGAGCATGTAGTAGCTTCACACATTGCTGTTAATGCCGTGGTAGGATCACCGTCTCGAAGGTGCTACCAGGCAGCTTACAGGGCATTCATCAAAATCAAGCTGATGCAGGCATGAATACTCACAAGAATTAGTCCTTTTTAACTAAAAAATGCTGAAGGCTGAAAAGGGGCTGATTTATTTAAATTACCTGTATACATGTCAAGCTGTATAGTTTCCCAATGAAGCTGACAATTGTGAGTTAAAGAAAGCTTTTCTTAAATATAACAACAAAAGCGTATTGAGAAAAGTTGCATCAGAAAACCTGAGCAACTAAGGAGATAATCATCAGTGGTGATGCAGATGTACAAAAAATACAGTTTTCTGCTATTAAGCTTTTAAATGTCAGCAAATGGCAGTTTAGTAGATCATTTGCTAATAATGATTAAATTTCTCATTAAAATGTTTCCTTCATTATTCTTCAGGTAGAATTGTGTAATTCCATGATTGTTACATCAATTATACTTAAAAAGCTCATTAAAATACTGAAATATTATCTCTCATAGCCAGAGTACTTTAAGAGTACTGTACTAATTACAAAAGGAATAAACTCTTGTAATATCACCGTTTGAATTGATGCCTTATAAATTCTTAATGCAAAACTAACATATAAAGTGTAAATCAAATATATAGATACAATAAAACAAAACCTTTTTAATCTTGTTTTACCTTCAAAAGGATTCTGATTATTATAATTAAATAATGCATGATACTATAAAGATCCAGAATGTGTGATTATTTCATTGGCAATTGAATATCGGTGCTTGTTATTTATGCAAGCAATTTATCACAGACAATATGCATCAAGCATTAAAATATCGATACAATTACACCTATCCCACTGAACCAATAAAAAAAAAACCCTTGACACGACTCCGCTCATGATGCAGGGACAGTTTGAAATCCTTGTTAAATTTTAATATTCTGATGTGCTGGGTCGTTTTAATTCTGCCACGGAACAGTATCTCTGACATCTCCTGCTCTGCCTTTTCTTTCTGTGAGAATGCAGATCCGGCTTCAGTTAGCATGGCTGACAAGGACAGCTTTGCATGCTGCTCCGTTGGTCATTCGGGGGGAGAAACATTGACAGACCACTTTGAATTTCCCTTCTTACAGCTCCTGGGTTTCTACGGACACCACCGTTTCATTTTCCTGCTGCTGCATCCTCTTCTCCTTCCCATGATTTCTGTGCAGAGCAGGGCAGAGATAACTCACCTGCAGCTGGTGGAGCTGGTAAGACGATGTGCAAAGCAAATGTCTTTCCGTTATTGCCCCACTTGCTAGACAAGATAAAATATCAAAGGAACAGGCTGCTGCTTCCAGTTTGAGTAAGTCAGTTGTTAAATAGTGACACTGGGCAGAATTTCTGGACCCTTAGTCTTGTAAAGAAGCTTTCTTTCGGAGGGTACTACACACTGATACTTGTAGGTATCCATCTTTCTTTTTCTATTTACCATCTGACCTGCAGAGAAATGCTTAGGGGTCGTGTCCTCAGCCAGTCCTTGGCCTCTGCCAAAGCCTGGTGGGCTGGTAGCCTGGTCTGGTAGCCTGGTAGCCCACAGGTCTGGGTGCCTGCTTCATTTCCTCTATCATCCGTCTGCTGTCATATAAAGAGTTCTGTCTCCTTCAACACTATAGCACTGCAAAAGTTTCCAGAAGATTAACCTATCCCACCATTCATACACTCTAATTAATTTTATGTGGGAGCACCTCAAAGATGAGACACATTTTTAGAGCACAAAGAAAGCAAAATGGACTAGAACAAATACTTGTGGCTGCACTGGCTTCTGGGAATGGCCTTCAGATATCACTGTCCTTTCAAGTGAGGAAAGAAATTGCATGCTTCTGAATAAGCATCAGCAGAAAGATCCAAAAGCATACGCAAGGCATAAGGAGTTTGTCACGGTGGGTGAGAGCAAGCCCTTTTCTAAGGGTCATTCTTGAACGTGTTCAGGATATTCAGAGATCCTACAGTGACTCTATGAGTTCACAGAGTTATAAAGCCATCATTTCTGTGTCTGAGTCACCGAACTGGCCGAAGTCTAGAGGAGGAGGGGAGCTTTTAGCATCTTGAGAGATAAGTTGTGTTTTTCTGTAGCTTATCGTGGGTGTTTTTTTTACTATATCGTGGGAGAGTTTTCCTTTTACTAATTCTGGATGTGCTTGTTTCACTCAGTACATACTCCTGCTCATCACTAATGTTCCTGTTCCGTGTCTGTGGGCTCCTGGTTAGTCTAAATGAGAGCAAAGCTCTCAGAACTGACTGCCCAGTGACCAAAGGCTGGGATCTTGAGGCATTTACTTCCTTCAGTACATACAAGTGAAATGAATGAAGATTTTAATCCCTGCAATTTTTAACCCCGAGTAAAAATCTTTCCGAGAATAAATAATGATAATAAAAGAAAACAGAACAGCATCAACAAAGAATGCACCCACTGGCTTCCTTATTAGTTAATTTTGAAAGGCATAGTGATTGTGTGCCCTGTTGACCTCTGTTCCCTCACTCCAAGCATACGGTCACCAACACAACCACAGCACTGTCACACATCCGACACAGCAGCCAGCCCTTCAAAGACACTACTGTGTGTGCATACGAGCAAAGAAAAAAAGGACACTAATATTTTGGTGTTGTTAGATAGCGGGATTTTAATTCTTGTGTTCGTACACGTGCCTTGTTGGAGGCTCTCTGGCTCTGTGATCTGAGTTGTCTCTTTGCTGCAGTTAATTGGGTGGTAGCTGTGAGGAAGGGCTTGCCAACATGGAGCTTTGAGTCATTTGTTTTAAAGAAATAACAATTCTTGGGACTTATTAGTGCTGCAGACTGTATTAATGGTTTACCTGCAGCCTGTGCCCCTTACAATATAGATACTTTTTCTCTATGAAAGTAGCTGATTTAGTCAGAAAGGTGACAGTTAAGACTCGTTGCAGGAGAAATTTTTGCATCTTTGCAGAGTGACTTTTTTTATACTTTACCATAGTGGCTGTCCATCACCGTTGTTATGTATGCAGGCTGAGTGAGCCCGCGGGGGATCCTAGTTATTTACACTCTTTTTCAAGCTTCGAAGCTGTTATAATCATTCGCTGTCAACTTTGTGCTGACACTGAATTTTACTTTGTGTTTTTTATGCTTGGTTTGGGTCTAAAATACTGGCATCCATACCCTACACTGTAATTCTATGGGTGACTGAGTTGACCAGCAATACACAGTATTACTAACAGAGCTTTAGGAACCTGCTGCATATGGAGATCTGGGGATTTGTTGATTGTGGACAGTAAACAAAGTCCCCAGGCTTTATGCTTTTATCCTCATTGTGGCCCTCAGGAATAAACTGTGTACCACGTTTCATCTCACTGCATTTTCATCTTTAAAAAAATGTAAATATTATTTTCATTTCCTATAAGCAGCGAAGTTAGAGCTGGAAAACTTTTTCTGTGCTTATATTTTATTTTATTTTATTTTATTTTATTTTATTTTATTTTATTTTATTTTATTTTATTTTATTTTATTTTATTTTCATACTCTGGTTTTCTGTGGTCACTGTAGGTTTAGCATGAAGCTGCAGGTAGGATGGGAGCTGCTAATGGGCTAATACTTTCAGATCCAAATTAAAATGATGTTTTCTGTGAAATGCTGGGAACAAATTACCATGGAAGAGCAGGCACTGACAAATATGTAGGAGTTTTACATCCTTTCAGGTTTTGTAAGGCAAATTTGCACGCTTGAGTCCAAATGTCTTCTGTCTGCAGTGCAGACCGAGTAAACAAACTTTTGTTATGTTTGCACTAAACCTCCCCATTATGACCAGGCCCTTCAACCTTAAGTGAAAACCCGCTGGCTGGTTTCTGCCTGTGTAAATGGGAGAGATTTGTTTCAGAATTCCCAGCTATTTCTGGTACTCTGGGGCCCAAAGGGAGTGATCACACAAAATGATCCGACCCTGTTCTTAACTGGACTTGAAATAAAACTGGTCAAGGAGCTTGTGTGCTTGGCCAGTGTAATAAAGTAGACAAATAATTACTGAGCAAATCAAACACACTTACACCTCAGATGATTTTGAAATATTATCTGTAATCGGGCACTTCTGTGCTAGGAGGAAAGGTTAATAAAGTAATTTAAAAAAGATTGTGTGGAGTATTACAGAAACAGAAGAGGACTGGTGATCATAATTGTTATTCTCCTGAAACACCAGTCCTCTACTGCACAAGGCATATATTTTAGTACAACTCCTTATTGTTCATTCCACTTATTACTGTATTATAGTGCTTAATTACCTTTTGTAAGAAATCTTACTTTAGGTTTCTTTCTTTTTTTTTCTTTTTTCTCCTTTAATAACAAATAATGCTGATGGAAATGTTAAAAAAAATAATAATAATATATGCACAGCTGATTAAAGCCCTATCTGGTAACGACTGAGATTAGCAGATAGATAGACGTGGATTTGGAAACTGTATCACCCCATAAATGCTGTTGTAAAGTGACACAATGAAGAAGATAAATACATTCCCCAGCACTCCCCTTGGAGCCCTGGTGTGTATGAATGAAGCCCAATGCAACCACATTCCTATTTCATGGCATTCCAGATAACCATGTTAAGAGGTTGGTTTTTTTTTTCAGGGCAAAGAAATAAAAATATCAGCTTAGGCAAAGGAAGTCCATGTGTCCAGAAGTGTTTCCTTTTTCATACTCTCTACTTGTCTACTTCCTTCCTTTATTCTCTACATCGATAAGTTCCCTATGTGCAGTGCTACCTAAGGTAGTTGAAATACATGTGACCATCACGAATCGGGCTCAGCAATGGTTGGTAGATACAGAGCACTGGGACATCAAAATCTTCTTACCTTGTGCAGTGTGAATGAGCGAGGCTTGGTATCTCAAGGAGATAGCCACACATCATGGTGGTGGCAATTGCTTACATCTCACTTTTGTAAAGAAACTGAGGTTTGAAATAGGCATGTGCAGTGTCTCTAGAAAGACATCTTTTACAAGGCATGACGGCATCTCTGCTCAGACAAAGAACTGCCCCTTGTCCATACTGGTAATTCATGCATGAAAAACACGTGGTGCTTGTATTGGGATGAGTGGTTTTTCTGTGAGTTCCTCAGTGAAGACGATGCACCTCACACTGCTGAAGTGGTAGTTCATTTCTTGCTGATCCCCAAAAGCTTTCAGTAGGCCAGATAGACTGCTGGCTCCTCTGGCAGTACCTGAGCATATATTGTTCTTCCTCTACCCAGAGTGCTGCATTTACCTCCTAAGTGGAGCAGAAGTGAAGCAGTTTGAAATGTGGAGCCTGCCACAATTCCTGCCATCTCTCACGTAACATTTGCCTCTGCCTGGATGGCTGTTTCCAGAAACACATGAACAGCTGCTTGCAGCTCCTACTACAAAACACTTCCCCTGATTTACAGTAGTATGGCTGCTGTTTTGGGTAGCAGGAGAACCAGGAAGATGGATATTATGGTAAATATTTATAACAGTGAGTTTATTGCGCATATATTACTATCATTTGAATTGGAAAAAGTCTACCCCAAGCTGACGTGACTTTGTGAGAGAAACACAGGCCTGCTCCCATCTCCAGGGGATGCAGTCCTGAGGATAGCTCAACAAATGATTTTCTCTAATGTATAATTTTGATGAGAAGCTATAAATGTTGAATAAGGATACGGCTATTCCTTGCATCTTTTTAAAACATTCACCTGAGTAATTCAGTTGTGGTTGAAGCAGGTGCATTTTTCACATTTCTAACACAAACACGGAATATATTCTTTGTCTTTCCCATCTGCGCATTAAGATCAGACTTTTCCTGTAACTTTTTGTAGCTAGAAGATATGCAGAAGTGAAAGGAGAGCGGAAAGTGTGAATATGGCCTTTATATCATGAAGGCCAGTTTTTTGGTGGGTTGTTTTTTTTTGTGTGTGTTTTGTTTTTTGCCAATACGACACAAAATTTCACATTATGAATACAATACACTGAACAGGCTAGAAAAGTACTGTGGTCATAGTAATTACTGGCAGAATATTTCAGTCAGCAATGACTAGCAATAAAGTAAAATGATCACCTTTAGTATATCCATTACAGAAACAATTCTCTAAAATAAGAGCTGCTTAAAATATCCGCTGTAATATAAAACACCAGTTCTGGAATCATACACTGCTGTACTGTTTTCATGTACTGCTACTCTCAAAACATCTGACTTGAACTGCAAGGTTCCAGACAATGGGGGAAAGATTACTTCAGTTAAGGATTTATAAATGAAGAGGATACTATCCATCAAGTTACAGTTTTATATATATATATATATATATAAATTATATATACATAATTGTTTTTCCTTTTTTCATTTTTAGGTTTTAGACAAATCACTTCTATCCTCCTTAAAAGATAACTGTTTTTTTTTTTTACTTTTTTCTTTTTTTTTTCTTTTTTAAATAAATATAGTGAATATGAAACACCATTAATCCAGTAGTAATATCATCAGATAGTAGCTAATCCCTTCTTAGGGCTGGCTTTGCCTGCTCCTTCGGAATATAGAAATGTGCTTTTACTGTTAGGCATTTTGTTTAAGCATCAGTCTGTTCTTAATGCTTAATTGTCTTCTTCACCCCCCCCCTGCCCCCCTTCCCCCACTATAAACGATCAGCAAGTAAAAGGAATTCTGTCTTCAAAGGTATTTCCTTGGGAGCCTTATTACATCCTTTAGTCGGTTATTTTGTATTCTGAGGTTATGGATCAAGGGCAGTCCCATGCCTGTGGTTTGGACTTGGCTATCTGCTGTGACAGGATGATGCAGACATACCAGAAGATCCTAATCTGTCAGAGGAAGTCTATTAAGTTCGAGCCCCTAAGCTGTCTCAGCCAAATCAGTGATACCAAACTTACATTTGTTTTCGTGATGACCATTCATTTTGGTCAAATGAAGAAATTGCTAGTGTGGTTTTTCTGGCTTCAGGGATGAAATCTATGAATGTCACGTATCTTTTAGCCTCTCTGCTCTCTCTGAAACATTACTGAGAATGCTCTTGTATTGAGGGGAAACAAACAACCATTTTTATTGCAGCTGTTTATAAGTCACCTCGATCATAAAAAGTTGTGGAAAAGAAGCATTAACTTCCATACAAATAATTCTTTTTGTGAATAATAGATAGGGTAGGAAAAAAGCAGACAACTCTGTAGCAGGAAGAAAAAGCAACTGGAACTACGTACAGAAAGATTCATTGTGTTTTGAGATGGTCTTCGGTACCGTTACAGGCTGTGGACCTTGCACTTGTTCTGGAAGCAATGGACTTGGCTGCTTCTGAGATCCTCTCAGTGCAGTGGAGGAAGAGAAAGATGCTTTAAGACATTTTGCTCTTCTAAGAGATTTAGGTACAGAACTTCATTTTCTGTTGAAATAGCCACAATTGTATGCCAAGACGTATATCAGATGGTGAGCAGATACCTCCTCATACTTTTGGCCACAGAATAAAAAATACAGGGCAGATTTGGAGCCACTTTAATAAGAACATATTACTTCTTTTGTGGCTTTTTTCAACTCAGATAACTTACTGTCTTTGTGATGTTTACTATTATGATTTCCACGTCTCTTTTCTTTGTTGTTCTCATGTTTTAATTCTGGTCCTGTTGTGCTCACACACAAACCTGCCAGCCAAATTCAAGCAGCAAATTGGTAATGTTTGGCGACTCCTTGTGATATGAAGAGGCTGAGATATGGGCAGCTCCTGCAGGTAGGTAGGAGAGGTGCAGCATCCCTCTGAAATGTCTCACACTTTGCTCAGTTTTAATGAGGGCTTTGTGCTGTTTTCCTTCTGGACAGGACTGTTTAGTAGACCTCAGTCGAGAGCATTTATATAAAGGGTGTGGAAAACATCAGGGAAACAATGTCTGGTGTTTATAAAATGTGATTTTGATTACGCTAGGTTGTATTCCAGCTTTATTAGCTCCGTTCTCCTACTGCTTTGCTCAGATTCCTCCCATGTAAGGCTTTTATTAGTTCTTGTGGCTTTCCACTCCTCTTCTTCCTTATGACCCTGCTCCTGTTTACTTCCCCTCCCCATTTGTCAGCTACCATACATAGCCAAATAATTCTTCAGGAACGCCTGTTTCCTCAGGAATGTGAAATGGCATGCAAAGTTGAGAGCTAATTCATCACATTCTGCAGCTAGCAGTTACATCTGGATGCAGAATGTGCAAATGAAAAGCTCTTGCTCGGGTAGGTAGGGAGTAGACATAGAAAGCTCCCTCCCATCCCATCCCACTACCAAACTGCTCAGTCTTTCTGTCTCATTTTTAGAAGTATACACAGTGTGTAAATTTTACTGTATAAGTTTCACTGGAAAATTAATCTCATGAATACTGTTTCTCTCTAACAGTAAGATAAACATTAATATTAATTCTTGGTGTTTATCTAGAAAGGAATAAATTGCATCCCTTTTCTATGGTGTCCCCAAATGGATCACCGACTCTGACAGAAAGGAATTAGTGCACCTTTTTTGTGCACTACCAGATTACCAAAATGCAGTTTGCTTTCGAAAAAGTAATGCTGCAAAGAGAGAGAGAGAGAAAAAAAGATTTCTTAATTCTAGAAAGTGCCAGTTGTTTAAAACAAACAACAAAAGCAGGCCAAAACAAAACCACATTTCATTTAAAAGCTAATCCTATTATCTTTCATTCATGTCACTGTTCTTTTTTGTTTCCATCATTAGCTTCTTTGGAAACACTGTTCTTAAAACTGAAAACAATGGGTATTGTTGGAACCAATTGCAGTGAGACATGTTTGTCCCAAACACGACATTTGGAAACCAGCCTAAAATTACCCCCATGCTCAGGGACCTGCGGGCACGGTGCTGCAGTTAAAACCTCCTTGCAGAGCTGCTCCCCTCCTCTCATCCCATTAGGGAGGATATAAACACACGTGTGAATTCACAGCACAGTAGTAACGCTGCTGTGTCAGCATGAAAGTTCCTAGCTTGGAGCACCCTGGTGACATAAGACTAAGCAGAATTATTTTCGGGGTGCGCCTGCGCTGCAGGTGAAGGTGTGACGGTGTGCTTGGGCTGATCTGAATTCAGTTGCACAGAGGTGGCCTTCTGGGTTGTCCTTCTCGGTTCTTGATTATTAGGGGGGTAGGTAATATTACATGGTTCAGCCTATGATACGTGCACTGGTGTAACATCAAGTCCAATAGGAATATTCTACTACATGAGTATGGCGTTACGTGGCAGAAGCAATTAGAAAGCGGAGTGTTAAGCTAAGTAGAAAAAGGAGATGAAGCATCATGTTGTCGCTGTCCTTTGCTTTGGAAAAATCCATTTGTTCTTAAAATTGAGATGGTAAAAGAACAAAATCTAGTGAGAAAACTCTCAAATGGTTTGCAAAGGTGTTCCAGCTAGCTGCTTCTGGCCAAAAGCTAACAAACAAACAGACAGAAGAAAACAAAACAATCTGACTCCAGCATATTGGACTGATCTCTCGAATTTTATCTTCCCAGCAAGTTGGACGTGGCAGTTGATCACTCATGCATGTTCCGAAGCTGAAGTTGCTGATTTTCTGCTTTGGATTTCATTGTGAGCAACCTGAATGAGGCTGTAACCCCAATGGGCTGGCTACCCTGCACCCTCTCGTTATTGTAGGGATGCTGGGTGCCCCCCTTAAAGTTCCAAGCAAAGTTCTCATGCACTGTTTATGAACAAGCGTGCAAACATAAGTTCACAGGAATATTTCCTATTAGCCAGAGTACCTTGCATAGTATTGCTTCTTTCTGTCTGCTCCTGCATAGTGAAAAATGACCATGAGTATTCTTACCAAACACGTTTGAATAATTCTCAGCGTGTAGCGGTGCATGGTGTTGCTGCTTGTGGCACTTGAACAAGTAACCTGCTCGATGCAGTGACTCCCACATGATAGCCCTTTTTGCTCACTATTCCGAATATCTCAGTGTGGTGCATGCTTGCAGTGGGGCTGGTTTTATTCTCTTTTCTTGCTCTCCTCTGGGCTGCACGAGAAGTGGTGGCCCCTCCCGAGCAGACCTTCCACCTGAGGGCAGCACAGCCCCCACCTCAACTCCCCGGAGCCCCTCTTGTCCCAGTCCAGCCTCACAGCGGCTCCAGGTCAGGTTTTGTTTTAATTCTCCCCTGCATTGTTTGCAATAACAAGATCTGATTAACTTTTCAGGCCCCTCAGCTTGCTTTTGCTGGAGCCGTATCCCTTGCTACCACAATGTAGGGAATCCACCTCTGCTGTTCCCCGTTCAGTTAACTGCGTACTGCATCTTTCTTTGTATCGCCTTAACGTATTGCAGTGTGAAATAGCACACACTGACTGAATGAGGCTCTAGGAGGACCTAGATATCAGTATGAAAATGTATGCTCTTAACTTCATGCTGTTCCAAGCAAAACCAAACCATTTTTCTACAGTTCTGAGATTCCTTCTCGTAAGCTGGACGCTGACAGCGTGAGAGGTAACACCTTTCAGCAGGTAAAATATGTTGTTATGGAAAGGCTGTCTGGCAGGGATGCTGACAACAATTAGCACATGCTACTCATTAACAAAC